>NW_023416335.1:183431979-183839479 GCF_014108235.1 Myotis myotis
AGGAAGGAAGGAAGGAAGGAAGGAAGGAAGGAAGGAAGAAAGGAAGGAAAGAAAATAAATCCTGTTGAGTTTGCAATGAAGAGGAACAGAGACTTGAGACAGAAACTAGAGGAAGATGAAGTGGGTGTGTCTAGGAAGAACTTTTAGAGATGGGAGATATTTCAGCACACTTATATGTTGATAGAGATAACTCAAGAGAGAGAAGGAAAGATGATGCAGAAGAAAAGATGATTGCAGAAGCAGAACCAAGTGAGGAAAGTCTTTGCACATGTGGAGGGAAGAGGCTCAGAGAGAAGCAAGTACAGATGGAGAAGCACAGTAGACAGGCTAGAGGCTGGATTCTGCAAAGACGTTGTGGTGGGAGATGAGGTAGTTTTTAGATTGTCTCCATTTTCTCAGCGAAATAAGCAGCCAGATGATCAGCCATTAAAGGGGGGATAGGGAGTGTTGATGGGTTAATGAGAGAGGATAAAGTGTAAAACATTCCTCTTTGGAATGGGAAGGTGAATTCATCAGGGAGAATACAATAGGATTTCTGGGCAGTTCCATAGGTTTGCTTGAGGTTTAAGGTCACAGAATGCAAATACTTCCTGTCAGCACATGTTTGGGCTTTTACTCTAGTCCACAGGAAGATGGATCAGGAAGCCCTCCACGGCTCTCTGCAGGTCTCTTACCACTCCTCTGGCTTCTTCACTTTCTCAACTTTCTCTCCCCTCCCCACTAACACAAGAATCAAAATGTAGTGTTTAAAGGCTCATTCTCCACCACCTTCTCTTACAGCTACGCCCTATGCTTCTCAATAGGTGTCCTTCATTTCCTGACTCCAGCTATCTTCTCCCAGATCTACCTTCTCTGCAGACAGAAATCCTTGTCTCTTGGACATCTCCCCATGGAGCTTCCACTGCCTCCCACAATTCAGCAGGCATAACAGAGAGCTACCTGGCACAAACAGCATGCAGCTCCACAAAGCCTGCTCTGCACGAGACGTTCTATTTCATTATACCATCCACCCAATCTCCAAGACAAGAGGCCTTAGAATTGCATTCACTGCCTTTCTCTTCTTAGTTTTTTGGCTCCTCCATATCTAAGCAGTTGCCAAGACTTTCTATCAATCCTATTTTTACACTGCCTTTCAAATTTAACTTCAGAATCACTGCCCTCATTTAGGCTGGTGTTTCTTCCTAAATCTATTTTCTACAGTAACTATCATTTTCTTTAGTTACTGTAGAAAATAGTAGATTTATGAAGGATCTGATATTAGTCCCTGCTCAAAACTGTAATGCATCCCTAACAAAGCCCAGAATTCATATTCTTCCTCAATTCATCATAGTAGATTTTTCCAGCTCTTACTGCCCCTTGCTCCCACCCATGGTTTACGTAATGCCAAACTCTGAGCAGTGCTTAATCCTACTATCCCCACCCCCACCACTGTAACATTCAGGCCCTTACCGATATAAATGGGAGCATCTCTGTTCCCCAGCCCGCCTTGCAGTAAGAATAGTGAAATGTATCGCTTCTAGACTGAGTCAGGTGAGAGCCAAGTGCCTCCTTTCTTTTCTCCTATTTCATTCATTCGGAGATGAATGAATGTATTCTTACACAAATGAGAAAACTGAGATCTAGAGAAATTAAATTACTTGTGAATTATAATTTCTAACATTTACTGAGCATTTACTATTTTGCAGACATTCTTCTAAATGTCAGTCATCTTGGAGGAGACATGTCCCAAATAGCATGATGAAGGAAGCCTGCCCAAGCCCTATCAGATGTTATGTGAGTGAGAAAAAAAAAAAAATGTGTTATGTCCTTAGGATTTGGAATTTGTCTAATGAAGCAGCTAGCATTCATTCTCCCGGTGCTCTAGCCCTGTGCCTTTCTTTATACAGATGCCTTTGCTAAAATCCTTTTTTTCTCTTTCCATCCAAATTTCTGGCTATTGAAATCCTCTCATACTTAAAGGTGGTACTTTCCAAATACTAGCATGTAAATTGCCTGGTTCATGATGGGATTATCCCTAAATCTGGGGAGGGGAGGGAAATGATAACATAGTAAGATTCCACAAAAGCCAATATGTGGATTTAAAAGCGCTCTCCTTGGGCTGAGATAATTCCTTTCCTCTTCAAGCACCTTCTTGAATAAAATCATAGTGATATTCGATGGCAGGAGATCCTCACCCCTTTCCCATTATTGGGCAGTATTTAAGTTTGGCATATGCATTTTACTTCTAATGTTGTTTTCTAGATGTTGTCACTTTCTAATATTCCCAAATCTGGCAACTTTAATGCATAACAATTTTGCCAGGAATTCTTCCATTATCCTCCCAGATCCAAAGTGAACTCTGTTATTTATTTTGCCTTGAGCCTTTTGGCATTTGAGTATATACCTCTCCTCATAGAAAGAAAATTTCTTTAGACACATGATTTTATTACTGCCCATAGCAAGAAGTTCAGAAAAATGTATTCTTATGCAAATGAGAAAACTGAGATCTAGAGAAATTAAATTACTCAGAAATTATCATTTCTAACATTTACTCAGCAATTACTATTTTATAGACATTCTTCTACCGTAAGCACTTCAAATACCGGCATATATTTACTAATTTCATTCTCCCAACAAACCTGTATGGTAGGTTACCATCCGCATACCAATTTTGTGAAAAGATTACACAACCAGCCTAAGGTCACACAAGTAGGAAGTGGTCACTTTCAGGTTGGAATCCAAGTAGCTTGGTTTCAGAGACCATGCAGTTAACCACTACATTATAGGGGAAATGGGGAGGGTGACATTTTAAAATGCAAGCCAGTCCTGGCCGGTGGTGTTCAGTGGTGAGAGCATGGGCCCAAGCACCAAAAGGTCTCAGGTTTGATTCCCAGTCTAGGGCACATACCTGGGTTGCAGGTTCGATCCCCAGCCCCATCAGGGCACGTGCAACTAATCCACATGTCTCTCTCACCTCTCTCTCTCTCTCTCTCTCTCTCTCTCTCTCTCTCTCTCTCTCTCTCTCTCTCTCTTCCCCTCCTGCCTCCTAGTTCTTGGATGGCATTCTTTTCTTCTATAAAAGACCATGGTTGTGAAATCACCTTCTCTTCAACCTGCTTTTTTAAAGTATTTATAATTTCAAGTAAGTTTACCACAGGATTCAAACTTTTTGTAGTGTCTGATCAGTATTTCTGCATAATTATTTCAGATTTTCCATTCGACATTCTAATTTTCTACATGCATCTACTTAGCTGTAAGTCCTTCCTATGTCTATGTATATTTCTTTGCCACTTGTCCCCCAGAAAGAAAGTAAATTAAGTCATAGAACATTGTTCAGGTAAATGAGACAGAAACTCAATAATGTGGGAAATAAGCCAATAACATGAAGCTTCCATTCATTAAGACTTTCAATACCTACTTGGTCAGGTTTAAATAAAGCTGGATTCATCTGAGAGCCCTAAATTTTAAATGCAGTGGGGACACACACAGGTTGAATTCTTTAGATGGCAGGTATGCCATTTTATACCTACATACAAAGATAATTTTGGACTTCAATGACTAGGAAAATGTCAGCACTACAAAAAAATATCAAGAACAGAGTGGCTGGCTAGTCTAAGAGGCAAAAGTGCTTTATTTTAAGGTGGTTTCGTATTTTATTTGCCTGAGGAAACCCTCTTAGAAATCATGGAAAATTTTATCCTTGGATGGCCCTCATATGATATCATTTCTCTAAATATTATGTTACCAGTGTGTATGAAAAAAATATATGTTGTTAGAAGAAAAAATTAGCAAATGTTTATAGAAGACCCAAATTACCTACATTTACACGTTTTCTTGATGTCAGTGTGGTGAATATCCCTCTTCCTCCATATCAGTGACAGTGCCAAGATGAAACTCACCTTACTCAGGAGAGTGTCCCTACTCTGCCAGCAGACGCCTGGCAAAAAGCCTGCTAAGCTCCTCCCCCATGTTCTCTTATTTCAAGGACCCATTTTGCAGCACCAATGACTTGCCCTGGGGATAGCAGGAGGTGCTCTCTGGTAGTACAACCTTGACCAATGAGCCCATTACTTCAACAACAAAGCAGGTTTCTCTTGTTGAAATCTTTTAGCTCCGTTCACATATCAGCTGCCCCTGAATGCCAGAGATTCACATGGAATTTGGAACCTGGTATCTCCTCCCATC
Organism: Myotis myotis; assembly: GCF_014108235.1. NCBI lineage: Eukaryota > Metazoa > Chordata > Mammalia > Chiroptera > Vespertilionidae > Myotis > Myotis myotis. The sequence continues at coordinate 183,436,144 of NW_023416335.1, forward strand.
ATACGAATCATCTCCCCATTTCCCCACCCATAGAAGACTCAAAAGCATTCATAATGTGCAGAGGATGACAGACCACACCACAGCCCAATTGTAGCCTTCCGTTTCCCAGTGAGATTGCTGAGCACCTCTTCTTTAAGAAATATGATCTGATGCTGACTAGGGAGTTGGGGCATTCTATCACATATTTTGAGAGAGAGAGAGAGAACATTATATTGCCACTAGAGGCCTGAAATTCATGCACGGGAGTCCCTCAGCCCGGCCTGTGCCCTCTCGCAATCTGGGACCCCTCAGGGGATGTTGGGCCTAAACCGGCAGTCGGACATCCCTCTCCCAATCCGGGACACTGCATGCACCAGACCATACTTTTCATACAGGTGAAAGGCATCTTGCTGTTGTATGGGCAGCTACATTTTTTGCCCTGATTATAAAAAGTAGTACATAACATGATCCTTCTGAGGCAGTAGTACCATTTTCCCCATCTTATGGGTGGAAAAACTGAAGCAGAGAGAAGTTAAGTAATTGGCTTTGTCACACAGTTATAAGTGTCAGAATCAGGGCTGACCACAAAATATGCAAGCCTGAGTCCATGCATGTCATTTCTGCATCGTCCTGTTTTTTCAGTGTTAGAGTAGCCTTGCCAGGTTTTAATTTTAAAATCTAAGAGACTGTTCCCAATATATAGGGTAGGGTCCCTAGGCTTGGCTGGCGATCAGGGCCATCTGTGGGGCAACTGGCGGGTGGGGTGTCAGGGGGGGTCCCCGCTGGCACCCACCTTGGCTGGTAGCCTGGCGCTGTCCACTTGCCAGCCTCGCCCCCCAATCATCGCTGCCGCTGCTGGTCATCTCCCTTTTGGGGAGCAGACGCTCAACACAGGAGCTTCCCCTGACCGGTCATTCCGCCAGTAGTTTGCCATTCAGTTGATTTGCATATTAGGGTTTTATTATATAGGATATTAAGGTGATATTTTACCAACATAAATATGCATTGCTAATTTTTAAAAGGTGTTTTTATTTTTCCCTGGCTGGGTAGCTCAATTGGTTGGAGCGTCTTCCTGATACACCAAGGTTGTGGGTTTGATCTCTAGTCAGGGCACATACAAGGGCAACCAATGAATGTATAAATAAGTGGAAAAACAAATTGATCTCAATCTCTCTCTCTCTTTTTCTCTCTCTCCCTACCTCTCTCTAAAATCAATAAATAAATTTTTTAAATAAAAGGTCTTTTTATTTTTATCAAAGTCACAATTTACATTAATGTTAACCTAGCATGAGAAATTCCTAGAAATACACACATACAGTATTCCACACAAACACACAGAAAATATGACTATATTTATTAAAACATATAATATTTCATTTTCCAGGTCATCAAGAAGAACTTACAAAATTCGACTATAAAGTAGTGAAAAAGAAACCTCACAAAGTGCAAAATTCAAAAAAAATTCCAAGCCACATTTGTTGACCATCTATACCAGCGGTTCTCAACCTGTGGGTCGCAACCCCTTTGGGGGTCGAATGACCCTTTCACAGGGGTCGCCTAAGGCCATCAGAGAACTCATATATAATTACATATTGTTTTTGTGATTAATCACTATGCTTTAATTATGTTCAATTTGTAACAATGAAATTGGGGGTCACCACAACATGAGGAACTGTATTAAAGGGTGGTGGCATTAGGAAGGTTGAGAACCACTGATCTATACTAATAATAGAGGACTATGCAAATTGGTCAGGATGCCCTCACACAACAACCAAACAGCAGGCTGCATGGGGCGACCAGGCCAGCACATTGGGGTGGGGGGGTCAGTTGGGGGCAACCAGGCTGGCAGGGGGGGAAGTTAGGTGCAATCAGGCCAGCAGGGCGGCAGTTAGGGGTGACCAGGCTGGCAGGGGGGCAGTTAGGGGTGACCAGACCGGCAGTGGGGAGCAATTGGGGGCAATCAGGCTAGCAGGGGGAGCAGTTAGGGGCAACCAGGCTGGAAGGGGGGGCAGTTAGGGGTGATCAGGCCAGCAAGGGGGGCAGTTAGGGGCATCCAGGCCGGCGGGGGGAGGGGGGACAGTTACAGGCAATCAGGCCAGCAGGCAAAGGCAGTTAGGGGTGATCAGCCTGGTGGGGAGGGGGGGGGAGTTAGGGGTGATCAGGCAGGCAGGCAGAGGCCATTAGGGGTTATCAGGCAAGCAGGCAGGTGAGCAGTTAGGAGCCAGCAGTCCTGGATTGTGAGAGGGATGTTCGATTGCCAGTTTAGGCCCGATCCCCGAATTTTGTAAGTTTTACTTTTTCCAATGTTAGGTGATACCGGGATCATGCCTAAACTGGCAGTCAGACATCCCCCGAGGGGTCCCGGATTGGAGAGGGTGCAGGCTGGGCTGATGGGACACACACCCCTGTGCACGAATTTCGTGCACTGGGAATCTAGTAATATAATAAAAGTAGAAATTACTAGCTAAAGCATATATTTAAAAGACTTATCAATTTAAAAGCATTCACCCAAATAACTGTCAGGTAGTGATAATGAGCCCACAACCCGGGCATGTGCCCTTGACTGAAATTGAGCCCAGGATCCTTCATTCCACAGACTGACGCTCTATGCACTGAGCCAAACCAGCTAGGGCCATTTTTTATACAAACTTTTTAACATCAACATTACTTACTACTTACAAAGAAATAGCATGGCTAGCCATAGTTATTCCCCTGGTCTAATTACTTCCACTAAAATTAATTTGCTTTCCACAGAAATCTCAAACAGCTGACCCTTTAGAACAGCCTGCAGGGGACATATTATGACAGACTTTAGGACACATCCAGGATGAACCTAAAATATAAAATTAGACCCTCTGGTAAGTTCTATTACAAATTTATGACCTTTTTTTAAGTGTATGTTCAAAAGACAATGAATCCCCAAGTTGAATAACTATATACTAACCCACATCATTTTTCCCAAATGACATATAAGATCAAGAAAATTGCAGATTTGCCTCTCATTTACTCTAAGATAATTTCCCTAAAGCATGCTCTTCTAAGAGCAAAGAAACTCATTTAGGCTGTTAATTAAATCTGTCCCCCAAAGATGAAGCAAAGACTATGAAGTTAAAATTCTAAATATACCCTCCATGTACCTCCCAACACATAAAATATAGTAACATCTGTAAAAGACATATCTATGTAGAATCAACTAAGGATACAAAAATATTTCTTATTCTGAACATCCCCCAGAATTAAAAATAAGACCCTTAGAAAAAATATGGTACATTTTTAAAAGGAGGGGGTGGGTATGATTTAAAACTCAAATAAAATTATTCCATTAAAAACTCAGGCATTTTCAATAGTCTGAGGATTATTTTTTATAAAGGGAAACATATGTTCTCCATACACATCTTTTCATTAAACCCCAAAGTCCCATCTATTTGCTGGTTATAAAAATTCTACATATGGAAAGAAAGTTTAAGACCATGGAATCTGAAATACAATGTATGCGCACGTAGACATATGCACATAATTTCCTGGGTGTTTAACTTTAAGCAGCACGTAAAATGCCTTTGTGGGTCTCGTTCAGTTTTACGTTTTCCAGTGTTAAGTGATACCGAGTCTCAGAGCAACAGTTTCATGCCCGGGTTTAGAAATAAGATTTCTTACTTTCTCTGGCCACACACAGTTTGAGGAAACTTAATTTGGCCCTAAGAGTTTAAAAGCATGAGGCACTGGTGCTCTTATTTACCTCTCAAACTGGACGCCTCCCCCCGCCCCCCCCCCCACCCTCCACCCACCCCCCCCCACACACACACACACACACACCAAAAAATTAATCACCTAGCATTCCTTCTATACCAAGAAATAGGGCCTCTTAACAGATCAGGGGAGTGAGGGAAAAGACCCACAGGACTTAAAATCAAATAGCTTTACCATACAGCAAGGCTGTAATTTAAGCCTCCTAATGATAGTCCATGATACCTTATTTGTACTAAATGAGAATAGAGATTCCTTCCCTGTCTACCCTACAGGTTTGTCATAGGAGAAGATATGACAAAATGAATGCTCCACACTCAAGCAGCACAGGATATCTGAGAGGCCCTGGGAGAGCAATGATGAGTCTGACATGAGCCCACCTTGTAGGTCTGCAAAGAGCTTCCTAAACTGCAAAGCACAACATACATGAAGGACATCATCATGGGCCATGTGCCCCGTACTAGGGTAATGCCCTCCCCAGCAACACAGCAACAGTCATGGAATTTGATTCACAGTTTGGATCACTCACTTTTTTTCAATTCAAAGGCTTTTTGCCAGAATTCCCCGGGGCTCATTGCCTCACCGCCCCCCCTGCCCCAACCTTCAACACTTGCAGCCTCCCGACCCCCCCCACCAGGTCTCCACTTGGACTGTACCTGCTCAACAAAGCCATCCCTGACACTGAATTATTCTGTTAGTTTTTAATTTAATAATTGTATACAAAATCATTAATATAAATTTATGTAAATATGACATTGTTTATATAAATTTAATAATTTAAGTAATTATTTTATTGATTATTTTTATAACTTTGTGGATTTAGGTTTTTCTGTCTACGTTTTACAATGGAATCCAGTTGTTTTAACTTGTGCATGTTTGTGGTGTCAGAAAATTTTTTAACTTTTTATTGTGGAGGCTTTCAAATACACCCAAAAGCAGAGCAAAGAGGTTAATGAACCCCCACATACTTGTCACTTTGCTTGCTTCAACACTTAACACATAGCTTCTTTGTTTCAGCTCTAACTCCTTCCTCATGCCCCTGGCCCAGTTCTAGATTAATTTAAAGCAAATTTCAGACATTTTATTCACCATAATAGCTCTGTATACTTTACCGCAATGCATTTGTATATCACTCTAAATGGTAAAAGGTATTTTTTAACGAAGTTACAATTAGATCATCACACCTACATCTGACACTGTATTTAAAATTAAAAACCCCAGCAAGTCCTCTCTTTCCCTGCTTTATTCCTCTCTATTGTCTTACTGCTGTCTGCCTTACTATAAATTTTCTTTATCTATTGTCTTTCTCACTCGCTAGAGCGTAAGCTCCCTGAAGGCAGGTATTTGTGTCTGTTTTGTTCCTGCTCTCTCCCCAGTATCCAGAATTGGGCCAAACGCATTGAAAGCACTCAATAATTTGTTTCTGAATACACAAGTCCATCGAAGTCAAAAGAGACTGGACTCATATAATGAACATAAGGCAAGACCTTATCCTGGCTGTAAATGTCAGGTAAGCTTTTGGTAGGAGCAAGATAGAAGACTATTCACATTTGCTCTTTTCAAGAAAACCTGAAGTCCTATATTCCCATGTAATTGCTCAAGGGTGTATTCAGGTGACAAGACAGAAATGCTAAAACAACAACAAAAAAGAACCTAAGCCCTGGCCTGTTTGGCTCAGTGGATAGAGCATCGGCCTGCAGACTGAGGGGTCCCAGGTTCGATTCCGGTCAAGGGCACATGCCTGGGTTGTAAGCTTGGTCCAGCCTGCAGGAGGCAGCCAATCAATGATTCCCTCTCATCATTGATGTTTCTATCTCTCTTTTCCCCTCCCTTCCTCTCTGAAATCAATGAAAATATTAAAAAAGAAGAAAAAAAGAACCTAAGAATGATTACCACCTGGACAGAAAGTCGTTTTACTTCATCCAGAAGTCCTTAGTCCCTGGGAACTCTGAGATGAACATTATTTCCACAACCTGAATGTGTATTTCCTATTTATTAATAGTCTCATTCACAGCAACAGTTCCTGATTCTATTTTGAATTCGTATAATAATCAAACAATAACAGCTAACATTTGTAGAGCACTTGTTATGCACTAGGCACCTACTCATATTAACACATTTCACCCTCATAATGACTCTGCATTCTAGGTACAGTTATTGTCCCCAGTTTGCACGTGAGGTTGAATAAGGCACAGTGTAGGAACTCTACAAGCAGGCAGTTAAGAATACATTCAACGACCCCCGGCCAGTAAGTGAGGGTCCATGACCTTCTCCCAGGAGGTCTGGGTCCAGTGTCTGCACTCTGAGCCCCTGTGCTGTCCCCAAAAGATCGCACATCTGTGAGCTGCCGGGATGCATTCTCCATGAGGAAGCCAGCGATGCAGCAGCTACGAGCAAAACACCTTGGGAATCAATCCAAACTGGTTAACATCCCAGCTGCACTACTTATGTGACCCTCAGCAAATTAATTAACCTCTCTGAGATTCAGTATCTTCATTTCCGAAACAGGGTAAAAGCGTTTCATGAGAGCATCTACGTAAAGCAGCTAGCAAAACTGCAGGCATGTTGTAGCAGCCAATGCAGCATGAAGATTAAGAGCAGTCTGTGGAGTGAGACTACCCCGGCTGGAACCCGGCAACGCCACCGACTCTGTGATCTTGGGCAAATCGTTTAACCTCTCTGTGCTCCTATTTCCACGTCTATAACATGGAGAAAATATTAGCACCTATTTCATAAAATCATGATGATGTAAAGCATTACATGTTTAAAACAGTGCCTAACACATTATAAATTCTAAATAAATGTTAATAAATTTTTTATTTTACCTCCCCATGCCATCCCTTCCTTTTCCCAATGTATCTCCAGGCCAACTTTCCATGCCCCTTACACTTATCAGGATATTAAAATTAATATACACTTATTGGGATATTAAAATTTCCACTGGGAGCCCAAGAAGTAACCATTGTAAAACATCAAAGAAAGGTGCCATGTAATCATATCCAACGTTCACAAAAGCAAAGTCTCAGGTCTGGTTTCCCAAGAGGAAGAGAGCCAGCTTTAAACATCTGTCAGGCTTGGAGAGAGTGATGCTATTCAGTCACAAAAGGCTCTTCCCCTCTAATGAGGTCAAAATCACATCCAGAGTGTGGGGAGACGGAGAATAACAGAAGAACCTGTACCTGAACTTGCTTCCCCTTTTGAGACCACTGGTTCCCTCCCACCTGCTCCAGACCAAGCTACAGTGGAGAAAGGAGCTCAGAGGAGATCCTGGCTATAGGATGGACGATGAAGACTCTTATCTTTGAGTGAAAATTGAAATGTTAATTAATATGCTGAGCTGAACACTTGTAAATACAGACTTGGGACTGTGTGTATGCAACCGGAAGTAGGATAGTCAGTTTACTAAGAGCAAGCAGAAAAGCCATAGGCCTGCTAGGGCTCCCAACCTGAGGCAAGGGTATTGGACCCCAGGGAATAAATTATACCAGGTCAGGAGGAGACAAAAATAAATCTGTGTTTTTGCTGACATCTCACAGATTTTGCTTTCTATAGACAAGCTATCTTTAGGTGGCATTTGACTTTTGTGCTTGGTTCCCCCACTTCTAGTTTAGGGGCACCCTAGTAACCCTCACCGTATGTCTGCGCTCTCAACCTCCCACCTCCATCTAACCCCAGCAGATCTTACACTCATCCTGTGCCACACCCACCACAAAGCTCTCACCACCCAAACCTCCCTAGGGTTCCAGCACAGGTCAGTGGCACATGCCTCACTGTCCTTACACGCATCCACCCCTGTGCTTGCAAAGTCCTTTCCCCTCTCCTGCACCTGATGAACACCTACAAGACATCATCAACAATGGCATCGCCCTAGTGGACACTCCGTCTTCCTCATTGACCCCTGCCCTCCGGTGGCATGTTGTACATGCTCTCGTCTACTTTGCACGCTGTACTGGGGGGTGTGACCACTGTGCTGAGCTGAAGGCTCCATCGGGGCAGGGACTTATTCATCGAGGTAGGCTCATTAGCCAGCATTGAAAAGTCTCCAGTTGTGTTTACTGAACTCAAAACAGGCACTCTGCTTTATTCATAATATTAAAGTGGTTCTTTTCATAATCACCCTAGTCAATGTTCCACCTTTCAAATTTCATATCTGATATAAATTGAATATTTCTAACTACAGCATCATAACAGTTGATTTCTGGATAAAACACAAAATCTTAAAAATGAAGGTATTTTATTTTTTTAAATATATTTTTATTGATTTTAAGAGAGAGAAAGAAGAGGGAGAGAGAACCATCCATGGGAGAGAAACATCAATTGGCTGCCCTCCTACAGGGCCCCGACCAGGGATCGACCTGCAGCCCAGGCATATGCCTGGACTGGAAATCGAACCGGCCACCTCTTTGTGCATGGGTCGACACTCAACCATTGAGCCACACCAGTCAGACTAAAAATGCAGGTACTTTAGAAGTAAAAGGTTCCAACTTAGAAAACTATGTTGCCCCTTTCTTTTCTCATGGCTGGGGAGAGCTCCTCCAACGAGACTTTGACACCATGGCCCTTTCCATCCAGAAGGCAGTATGCGCCTCCCCTTCATCTCAGAACTTTGTCCAAAAGCCAAAAACAAAAAAAGAACCCAACAGATTGCATTTAGACACAGAAAATTTCCCTGTGGCTTGTGCTGGGGCCCCGTGAACAGACTTCCCTTTCATCTGCCTTCAGAGGTTTTCTGGCCTCAGAAACCCCTGGAGATGCTTCATGAGCCTCCACAGACAGCGGCAAGGTCAGCACATTCCAACCTGACTGAAGGGAGAGAACAGATGATGCGCACATTGTTTCAAGGCCACGTGTACCTTTTCTCTGCTCAAAGGGGAACTAGGAAAAGTTGGGCCTTTACCAAAAGCAGGGGGTTTCAATGAGTCCTGCCAACAGGCAACTGATGAACACCTGCTTTGAAAGGAACATAGGACACTGCTCCCTGCATGGTATTTACACTCATTTTGTCATTTGGGGGAAAATAATAATCACGAAGGACAGTTACACTGGAGAAACAGTTGTTGTTTCAAAGGAATATTCAATACAACTAAGCAATTTCTATATCCTAAGCATAAATTTATAACATTTTACATTTCCAGTCTGGGTCTATCAATTCCATATGAGGAAATTTCTCTCCAATGTTCATAGGGAAGTAACTAAATTTACTCCTTTCCCATGTCGACCTTCTTATGCAAGAGGTATCTGACTGGGCACTGCTTGCACTACAGACAGAAACTCAGGGTTGGGTAGGGGACGGAAGGTCAGAAGGCGGAGGAAGGGGACTGGGCAGCGACAAACACTGTCAGTTGTTTGCCACATGATAAGTACTCCATAAATGTTTCCTGAATCTATGTTCTGCCTCCAGATTCCATGATATAATAATGAGTGATCTTAATGATCAAAGCCCGAGAGTTTTGATTATTGTCAGATACATCAAAATACTACATAAATGACTATATGCATAAGATGGAAGAAACTGAATTACTAGGACATCATTTATTGGCCCACAGACCACCACCACCACCACCACCACCACCACCACCACCACCACCACCACCACCCCCCCCCCCCCAGGCTTTGGACAAACTTGCAAGAAGTTGCAACACAGCTGAATGGCATGGCCCCTTCTGCTAGTTATCAAAAGAAAACAGCACTACAGTTTCCTGGTTTAAGTTAGTACTCAGAAATATTTCTTTCTTCTCTACACGTCCCAAGACTCAACAGGGTCGCAGGAAGAAGGGAGAAGGTGAACTTTTGTACTGACACAGTACCTGGTTTTTCACACCAACCAGTAGAGTAGAGAGACAGTTTCCATGAAGTATCCTCTTGTTGGTAAAAAGGAGTAAGTATGGCTCAGCTAGTGTGTCTCAGTGGCTGAGCATAAACCTATAAACCAGGTGGTCACAGTTTGATTCCAGGTCAGGGTACATGCCTGCGTTGTGGGCTTGATCCCCAATAGGGGGCATGCAGGAGGCAGCCAATCAACGATTCTCTTATCATTGATGTTTTTATTTCTTCTTCTCTGAAATCAATAAAAACATAGAAAAAATAAAGTCTAAAAAAAAGGACAAGAGGTAACAAATTCTGGTAAGAATGTGGAGAAAATTAAACCCTTGTGCACTGTTAGTGAGAATGTAAGTTGATACAGCCACCATGGAGAACAGTAGGAATATTCCTCAAAAAAAAACTAAATAGAACAACCATATTATCCCGCAATTCCACTTCTGGATATACCCAAAGAAAATGAAAATACTATTCTGAAAATATATATGTACCTCATGTTCATTGCAGCATTATTGATAAGAACCAAGACATGGAAGCAACATAAGTATCCATCGATGGACAGATGGATAAAGAAAATATGATACACACACACACACACACACACACACACACACACACTGGAATATTATTCAGCCATTAAAAAAATTTTGTCATTTCTGAAAACATGGATGGACCTCAGAGGCATTATGGTAACTAAAGTCAGATAAAGAAAGACAAGTACTATATCATCTCACATTATATGTGAAATCTAAAATAAAAAAACAAAACAGAAAACAAACGCTGAACTCTTAGATACAAAGAACAGACTTGGGGGAAAGAAGGGAAAAATGGATGAAGGTGGTCAAAAGATACAACTTCAGTTATAAAATAAAAAAGTCCTGGGGTGTATTATAAAGCATGGTGACTATCACTAATAATACTGTATTGTATATTTGAAAGCTACAATCTTAAAAAGTTCTCATCACAAGAAAAAAAATTGGCCCTAGCTGTTTTGGCTCAGTGGATAGAGCATCGTCCTGTAGACTGAAGGGTCCCAGATTTGATTCTAGTCAAGGACACATACTTCAGTTGCAGGCTTGATCCTTGGCCCCAGTAGGAGTGCATGCAGAAGGCAACCAATCAATGTGTCTCTTTCACATCAATGCTTCTCTCTCTCTGTCTCTCCCCCTCCCTTCCATTCTCTCTAAAAAGAAAAAAAAAATCAATGGAAAAATCTCCTCAGGTGAGGATTACCAACAAAAGAAAGGGAAGGGAAGGGAAGGGAAGGGAAGGGAAGGGAAGGGAAGGGAAGGGAAGGGAAGGGAAGGGAAGGGAAGGGAAGGGAAGGGAAGGGAAGGGAAGGGAGTCACAAGCTCCCGATGGCTCTGAACTCCGGTTCCGGGAAGTCTCTGGGGACCCAGGACTCATACGGGGAGAAACTGGACTGTCTGGCAGCGGGCGAACTTGAGGGCGGCTTTCCCTCAGAGGTGCTTGCAGCCGTTACCGGGGCACTGAGATGCGCGACTCCTTAGGGCAGGGATAAGGATCCGCCATAGCTGCTTGCTCCGCCCTTTGATTCCTTGAGACCCCGCCCCACCCAGGCTGCAGCAGAGACTTTTGCATATGAATGCCCCGGCTCTTTGCAACCTGATAATTACCTAACTGCAGCTGGGCCAGAGAGACCCAGAACTTCCAAGAGAAGGCCCAAGGCCCCACAGCAGCTTGCATTGCTTCACAGCTGAGCCTCATCAGGGCACCTCCAAACTCCAAAAAAGGAAGGGGAATCTGCAGTTCTCTTCGTAGCTCCTGCTGTGTAACCTCAGGCAGAGGCTAAATTAGCACCTCCTTAGATCCAAGAGCCACTGTACCCAGTGGTCAGAGGGGGACCATCCAGATCACAACTCCTCAGATCCATAAGGGACACACTCAGGGTGCAGACTCAGTGAGCACCAAAGCCCCACTGAAACAAGTCTTGCCCCAGAAGGGTGTCTCCAGCACAGAAGTTCTCCCACTTTAGACACAGCTGATTCTCACAGCCAATTGGCCTGGAGGTCAATTCCTCCCAGTGATCCTACAAAAACCAAGGCATAACTTCAACAAGACTGTGCACAAAGCCCACAAGGGGGTGCACCAAGAGCGTCCACCTCAGGTAACTGGGGAGGCTGAGACACTGGGCCCTACAGGACATCTGGCGCGCAGGACCACTCTGTCAACACAGGGAAGCAGCCAAAATGCGGAGACAAAGAAACAGGTCACAAATGGCAGAAATGGAGGAAAGCAAACGACTGGATATAGAGTTCAAGACCACGTTTATAAGGTTTTTCAAGAATTTTATGGAAACCGACAATAAATTTAGTGAGTCCCTCAATAAGTATAGTGAGACCATGGAGGACATGAAAAAGGACCAACTAGAAATTAAGCATACACTGACTGAAATAAAGAATAATTTACAGAGATCCAACAGCAGACAAGAGGATCCCAAGAATCAAGTCAAAGATTTGAAATACAAAGAAACAAAAAATACCCAACCAAAAAAGAAAAAAGAAAAAAGATTCCAAAAATATGAAGATAGTGTAAGGAGCCTCTGGGACAACTTCAAGCGTACTAACATCAGAATTATAGGGGTACCAGAAGAAGAGAGAGGGCAAGATATTGAAAACCTATTTGAAGAAATAATGACAGAAAACTTCCCCCACCTGGTGAAAGAACTAGACTTACAGGTCCAGGAAGCACAGAGAACCCCAAACAAAAGGAATCCAAAGAGGACCACACCAAGACACATCATAATTAAAATGCCAAGAGCAAAAGACAAAGAGAGAATCTTAAAAGCAGCAAGAGAAAGACAGTCAGTTACCTACAAGGGAGTACCCATATGACTGTCAGCTGATTTCTCAACAGAAACCATGCAGGCCAGAAGAGAGTGGCAAGAAATATTCAAAGTGATGAATAGCAAGAACCTGCAACCAAGATTACTTTATCCAGCAAAGCTATCATTCAGAATAGAAGGTCAGATAAAAGCTTCACGGATAAGAAAAAGCTAAAGGAGTTCATCACCACCAAACCAGCATTATATGAAATGCTGAAAGGTATTCTTTAAGAAGAGGAGGAAGAAAAAGGAACTCTTACCATTTGCCACAGCATGGATGGAACTGGAGAGCGGATAAATACCACATGATCTCACTCATTGGTGGAATATAATGAACAACATAAACTGATGAACAAGGACTGATCCAGAGACGGAGAGGCATTGATTGGACTGTCGGGACTTGGAGGGAAGGTAGGGGAGGGTGGGGGTAAGGGGGGGAGATCAACCAAAGGACTTACATGCAAGCATATAGGCCTAACCAATGGACACGGACAATGGGGGGGTGAGGGCATGAGGGGGGGGGGTAGAGGGTAACGTGGGGACAAGGACACATATGTAATATCTTAATCAATAAAAAATATATTTTTAAAAAAAAAAGAAAGAAAGAAATACCAGATTCAAAGTGTTACCTTCATCAGGCAGTTTCGATTGTAACACAAATATCTTTGCTCTTCCTTTCACTTCATTGTCATCCCAAAGTTAATCTAGATCTAAGATTTTTCTATTCTTTGTCAGATTCTTGAAGATGTAAAAATTGCTTTTAGAAATTAAGTAGAGCAAATTTTTTAATGACATTGCTTCTATATTGCATTTTTGCAGAATAGTTGTAAGAGTTTTGGTGTTCAGGACCACACTTCATGTTCTATAATTAAAAGACCCACCATATTTGTAAACTAACTGGGGCAAGGCATTCAATCCATATTTGCAGCCAATCTTCACCCATATTGCAAACCAGATGGAGAATTTAACTGTTTTATAGCATTTAGCAGCTTTCGTCTTTTAGTGTTCACATGCCTAGAATCAAAATCTGTAGCCTGCTGAATGCTTCTAGTAAAGTAAGAGGCTTAAAAATCAGACTTTTCACCTGGCCGGAGTGGCTCAGTGGTTGAGGTTTAACCTATGAACCATGAGGTCATGGTTCGATTCCTTGGGGTGTGAGGGAGGCTGATTCTGTCTCATCATTGATGTTTCTATCTCTCTCTCCCCTCCTCTCTGAAATCAATGAAAATATATTTCTTAAAACCAGACTTTTCTAAGTTTTCCCTTGTTTTCCTTCTAAAGTAGTTTTAAAACATTAACCAGCTTGAGAGTACCTCAAATAATCAGAAGGAGATCCCTGTCAAATGCAGCCCTGTACCTATGTAATAGGTAACTTCATTTTACCGCAAGGTGCTCACAAATGTTTATATATAGTTTGTACACAAATTTGGGAATAAAGATCAATGAATTGCCCTTCTATATAACTTCTTGCTCGATAGAAAACCATCAAAAAAGATTTGGCAACTAACCCTTACTGGCGGAAAAACCTACACATGGTTCATCCCTTCCTGGTAGGCACTAAATCAGAGCCTTAAAGAGAAATAGGTAGGGAAGCTCAACTTAATGTTCTCATTACAGAAGACAAATGGTAAAACAGATGGTGGCATAGAAAGCAATTCCAGCTCTTTATCACTTTGGTTCTTCCATAATGAAACATTTAGACCACAATGATTTTAAAACATATCTGTGAAAAAGCAGAAAAACAGAAAAGGCACGCAAATTTGCCTGGAATTCAAGCCACAGTCATGAGATGGAAGTCTTGTAGGCGTCAATAAAAACAGAGAGTGTGACAATTGATGTTTTAATATAAAATTAACATATGACCCAATACTCTATCGTGTTTGTGATACTCAGGTAGAGACTGTTTTAGCAAGGAAGGTATTCTTTAAGGCTCACCGAACCCTCAGCAGGATGGCAATCTTTAATTCACATCATATAATTGACCAATATTTCTAATGTTCATTTTGATAGTAAGAGCCAAGAGCAGCTGTAGATTAAACAGACTATGAAATCCCTGGATTCAATTTCACTGCTAAATGTAGTCACAATCCATTTGCAGGAAGACATTAACCAGTATGACCCCACCCTCAGCCTAAAGACTCAACGAGGGTAGCAAAAAGGACAGTGGAGAGAAAGGGGAGAATAAATCGGAGAAGGCAGAGAAGCAAAGAAACTTAGATCTCGGGTACCCCTAGATCATTGCTGTGCATGAACCGGAGAACATACTCATGGGAAGGACAGTATACTATATACAAACTGTACCAGCCTGACATTCCTACACAGTTACGGCTGCAACATAATCAATCAAGTATTAATTTCTTTCCTCAAGCAAGAATGTCAACTGATCACAAAAGGGAACTGACTTTAAATAAAATGGAAAATTATTCTACAGTTCAGTCTTAAATACCATGAAAGTCAAACATAATAACAAAAGCAAATTTAAGCCCATGTCTCAGGGGTTCTTCTGCAGTAGCTTCAATCAATAAATAGCAGCAACCCCTCAAAAGGTTAAGAAGCTAGGCAAGAATGCTCAGTCTTTCTGACACCATGCCACCCAATCCTACCGGCCTGAGAATGGATAGAGATTTTGAAGGAAGAACACTTTTAGGCAATTGGAATGCTCTCCCTCCAGAGTTCCAGGAAAAATCAGAGAATAGGATATCCTGAAGGAAATAAATGCTTAGCTTTATTACACACTAGGGACAAGCTAAGATGAATGATGAAAAAGGAAAAGCTTACCTCCTGGGCCCTGATACTTTTGTCTCCTTCCTTTTAACAAAATAAAACAGAAAGTCTCTTGGGTATGGAACACAGGGCTGGATATAGAGACCAAACCTTAACACTGACCCTTCCTAATCATGCATCATTCACCAAGTTACTTAATCTCTTCACCATATTAAGTTATAATTCAAGAAAGGACATAGAACTCATTTATTCTAAACCATGACCTCTAACCATTACCACACTACACACTGAAGTCCAAGAGATCACCTTTTTACTTCTTCTTTTAGTATGTTTTTATTGATTTGAGAGAGAGAGGAAAGGAAGGGGAGAGATAGAATCATTGATTGGCTGCCTCATGCATGCCCCCTACTGGGGATCGAGCCCACAACCCAGGCAAGTGCCCTGACCCGGCATCCAACAGGCGACCTCTTGGTTCAACTGCTGAGCCACAACGGCCATGTACCCTATTCTTGCATTAGCTGTGGGGCTTGGGGTGGGTTTATGTGTGCAGGTCTAAAAGGCATGTTTTCCAGCAGAGCTAGGGGAAAATTATACAGCAACATAGAAGAAATGTGAAAAGCAAACAATATGTTCTAAAGTAAAATTTAAAGAAATTTGGAGCTTGTGTAAGACACATTTAGGAAGGAAAGGGCCAATGGTGCCAAGCTGGGAAGTCGGTCCCCTTCTGCCCCAGAGAACTTACCTCTCCCTGCTGCCTCGTCGGTCACAATCCTCAGGGTGCTGCTCTTAGCTAGCTGCCAATTCTCCTGCCTTAGGTACCATCAAAGACTTTCATGTATTCGCCCTTGGTGTTCACATACATGCCGTTTAAAGTCTTGAACTTTAATGGAACATTCACGAAATCTAAAAAGCTATTACATCTCAACAGAATGAATCTCTAATCATCAAATTTCACAAAAGGTCACAAAGCCTTGAGAGTTTGGGGAATTGAGTGCCTGTATGTCCAGAATACAACATGGGTAATTGCATACTTTTGCTAATCATACGACCAGTCCTTAAGGGGTTACTTTAGTCTGATCATCTTCAAAGAAAAGGTGAATCTTCCCCTAGTCGGCTGTTTATTTTTTCACTTGCTCATACCAAGTTTACCTAAGCAATAAATAATTTTGTTTCCAAACAGCCTAACACAGTGCCCTGAACATATTTATGTGATGAGTAAAAATTAACTTAAGTTCTAAGCTTTAAGATTTTCAGAATCTTTTCAAGGAAACAATTTCTACTTACAACTAGTGAATTGAGGGGTGATCCACCCTGAGTTTCTACAGAACTTTCCCAAGTTTTGTGAAAGGGTCATTTTCAAAAATGATAGCAACACTAGTTCAGTCATTGCTACTAATTTTCTCAAAGGGCAGCCTCTTAGAACAGGAAACAATCTCAATGCACAAGGGCAGTGGTTACACTGTAGTGGTTTAAAACAAGGCTTTGGACTCAGGGCTGCATTCAAATCTCAACTCTCTGACTTATTGGTTACATGACCTTGGTAAAGGTATCTAACTTTGCTAACCATCAGTTCCTCTATCTAGAAAATACTCTTTTTTATGTGCACACTCAGCTCTTCCTAATTTACCACACACAAACTTTCAGGTATTAGAATCTCCTGTAGCCATTATGGACTATTTCTCACTGAAGCTTGTATCCAGGAGCTTACAAAATGAAGCCACAATAGACTAACCTGGAAAATTAACCTAAGGAATCACTGATGCACTTTTTTTAAAGATATTTTATTGATTTTTTACAGAGAGAAAGGAAGAGGGTTAGAGAGTTAGAAACATCGATGAGAGAGAAACATTGATCAGCTGCCACCTGCACATCCCCTACTGGGAGTGTGCCCGCAACCAACATACATGCCTTTGACCGGAATCGAACCTGGGACCCTTCAGTCCGCAGGCCGACCCTCTATCCACTGAGCCAAACCAGTTAGGGCTCACTGATTCACTTTTTATGCACAACATCCTAACATGTTAGAAATGCTACTCAGAAATTCATAACTAAATTGTTTTTAAGGCTCAAGTAAAAACTGTTTGGCTCAAGTGATAATCGACTACAGTTAGCTTTAAAGTTCCCATTCACTAGAAAAGGAGGTGTCCGTGCCATTGCCAAGACTTCATGGTACATCTGTTCAGGCAGAACAATTGATCTCTAAACAGAAGGAGATGGCCACCTGGCTTTCCAAGACAAACCCATATAGGCCTGGACAGTTTTCCTTATCTAGGTTTGCTAATATGGAATCATGGCTTTCAAGCATTCTGCAAAGTCTGATGCTCGTAATCTTTCTGGGCATTGCAGCTGCCAAGTGTAGAGTCTTGGGTGCTGCTGCATAGCCACTGTCAAGACAGATGGTCCGACAAAAGAGACAAGGTCATAGCCGGGTCCAGTACAAACTGATGTTTCTGTCATGAAGATTTTACCTAGCGATCACAACATGGGTAGAGATCAGAACTGGCTGTCTTGTGACCAGCCCTCAGCCCTGGCCAGAAGAAAGCTAAAGGGAGGGATTGGGGGCTGAAAGCCAGAATAGCCACCCCATCAGTTATGCAATTACAACTGCACAATGTCTCCCAAACCTCACCTCCCTTGCATCTACCTTTACCTTAACTAATAAAGCAATACAAAGACTTGCCCAAGCTTCTGATATCTCATCCTAAGAACTTATGGGCCCAAACTATCTATACTAGTATATAT
Source organism: Myotis myotis (assembly GCF_014108235.1). Taxonomy (NCBI): domain Eukaryota; kingdom Metazoa; phylum Chordata; class Mammalia; order Chiroptera; family Vespertilionidae; genus Myotis; species Myotis myotis. The sequence continues at coordinate 183,453,998 of NW_023416335.1, forward strand.
AAAAGCCTAAGCAACCGTCCAACCATCCGACTATTCTACCGTCCGACGGGTAGCTATGATGTGCAGTGACCACCAGGGGTCAGACGCTCCGACCAGTAGCTATGACACACACTGACCACCAGGATGCTCAAAGCAGGAGCTGCCCAGCTGCAGTGACTTGGCAGCTGTGGTTCTCAGGTGATGCACCTGGAACAAGAGAGGAGGGAGTCTGATTCCAGGGTGCATCACCCGAGAACCACCCTCTCACAATCTGGGACCCCTCAGGGGATGTCAGCTGGTTTTGGCCTGATCCCCACAGGCCAGGCTGAGGGACCCCACCAGTGCACAAATCTGTGCACCAGGCCTCTAGTAAATAATAAAAACCATGTACTAATGATAAGTCATTTCAGAAATATCTGTGTTTCTCTATTTAGGGTAAAGTTTGCTTGCTTTCTGCTGTGAAATCTTGGGATTTCCTAAGCTCTGAGTTTCCTTAGAGTTCCTCATCTGGAATATAAGAACACTGCATGCAAAAATGGCCATTCTCAATCCACAGGTCCCCATGAGATCACCGAGGCCACTGCTAAAACTCTATCAAAGTTGAACTTCTCCCTCTACCCAATCCTGCTTTCTTCACTTCTGTACAGGTATTAGAAGAAAAATCATCCAATAAACCTCCTATTTGGAAATCTCAGAGTCTAGAGCAGCCGTGGGCAAACTACGGCCCACGGGCCGGATCCGGCCTGTTTGAAATGAATAAAACTATTGAAAAAAAAGACTGTACCCTTTTATGTAATGATGTTTACTTTGAATTTATATTAGTTCACACAAACACTCCATCCATGCTTTTGTTCCGGCCCTCCGGTCCAGTTTAAGAACCCATTGTGGCCCTCGAGTCAAAAAGTTTGCCCACCCCTGGTCTAGAGTCTGTTCTCAGGACCCTGGCCTGAGCTGGGAGAGCCTTTATTTCTATATATTCACAGGATTCTCACCAACACTTTGGGATGAAGCCTAGACCTAATAGAGCACACTGCTATTTACAACTTTCTTCCTCACTTTACTCTCACATACGCTCAAATTTCAGACTAATCCACTAATAATCAAACATTCACCACTAAGAATTTTTAACTGAGGTCACCAACAGGCATATAAATAGTTATTTGAGATTAGTCTCTTGAAAGACTTCCTGGATGAAGATGCAAGATGATAGGATATTAAACTCAAGACAGATTAAGTGAAGATTTTGCATGAGTTTACATTTCCTGTACTGTGTACATATTTTTCCTATGGTGGTCTGCTACTGAGAGAACAGACTAAAAGCTATTGGGGCACTAAGCATCAGCAAACTAGAAGGAAAGGAGAGAACTGAACAATTATCTGAAGGACATAGACAGAATAAATAGCCAATATAGTTAGATCTTCCTTTCCTTTTTGTTGCCTATTATACTAAAGGATTTTTAGCCTGGCTAGTGTGGCTAAATGGTTGAGCATCGACCCTTTAACCAAGAGATAACCAGTTCAATTACCCATCAGGCATATGCCTGGGTTTTGGTCTTGCTCCCCTTAGAGGGGTGTGCAGGAAGCAGCTGATCGATGTTGCTCTCTCATTAACATTTCTATCTCTCTATCCCTCTCCCGTCCTCTCTCTAAAAAATCAATAAAAACATACAAAAAAAAACACCAAAGGATTTTTAATATAAAAGCAATTTTACTTTGCTTGAAAGATCTAAATGCTGGGACCCTGGTCGCTTAGCCTAAAATCATCAATTGCCTAGGCATTTTTTTTAATTCCAAAATGCTATGCTTGGGACCAAAAGGACATTTTGAAAAGAGGATAGAAAACAGTTCTTTGTCAATTTTCATTTACTGGAAAATGTTCATTTGCTTTAATAAAACAGAAATTGGGTTTCTACCCTTTCTACTAACAACTAACAGAGCCAGAAAATCAAAAGGCACTATGGTAATTATTTGCCTTAAAAAGCAAAAGTAGAAACACCAACTCTTCAAACTCAGAGAAAAAAAAAAATCTGCTTACTTTCAAAAACAAAAGTTCACCCAAAGGTAAATCAGAGTTGATTGCTGGTCTTTTTAGGCAAAAGAACAAATGCATAAATCGCTGGCCTTGTTACAACACAGTGTTTATAAAACATTTAGTGCAGTGTTTCCTTGCCAATTAAAAGTGCGTATAGGATTTACCTTTCAGTTTTAATATCTTTGCCTGGCTCTCATACTGGTAATATGAGCCAAAGGGATTTTAAAAAATCACTGGATACATATTTCTGCAAAACTATCTTCAGGGTAAAAGGAAACAACATTAGGGCCCTGAAGGAGGATAGGCTGGATTTGCTTTCAATGTAATTGGTACAACTTGAAATTTCTTTGTGTTTCTAATGTCAAGGCCTGATTATCTGGCCATCTTAGAGATTCTATCTATAAGCTACCTAATGCCCTTTAATAAAGTCCTTTTTGTTATAATGAGCAAGAGACGATTCAAACTTACAACAGTAAGCCACTGAGTAACTGGTGCCAAAGAATTTGCAGTCAATAGACCCTCAGAGGAACAGGGATTATGGACTGATTCTCTTCCCCAGTGTGGTTTGAAGGCAGTGAAGATCTCACAACCATTAAAGCACTGGTAGTTCATGGTGCGTGGGGTAAAATTGTTACTTACATGCTCACCTGTGGTAACCTAGGATGCAGCATCTACTGTTGGCAAGACGGAGTGATCCCTCCTTCCACACAGGAAAAAGAAATGCCAAGCTCAATATTTAAAATGCTTGACTCGAGACATGCTCATCAAATAAAAGAGTTTCTATAACTACCCTGAAAAAGAGCCTCCTATACCTGGCAGATATTTGGTTGAGATCACTGAAAGTCAGACACGGTGTGACCTGAATTTGTGCAATTGCAATGGAGGTGGATTTCACAACCCTTCTCTAAGGTATAAGTTAAGGAGCCAATTGAGAAAGAGTGAGACCCTAAGAGCTAGTATGGAGTCCATTGGTAGCCTCAAACCTTTAAGACCACTACTGCTCTCTTACCAGAAGTAGTTCCCTCTTCCATTAAGTTTTTTTCCTAATTTACTACAGAAGCCTGGGTTGTAAATACCTTACTAATTCTGCTCAAAGATTGCCAATTCTCCCCATGTCTTCATTGCTTCTACAGGGTGGGGGCAAAAGTAAGTGTACAATTGTTCATATAGAAAATAATATAATGACAAATAGTAATAGAAGAATAAACTCTGTATTTCACATACTCACAACTGTAAGCCTACTTTTGCCCCACCCTAAAGAAATATTTTATCATGCCCTTTGAGGAATATTATAAAGTCAAACCATGAGCATGCAAGAAAAATTATGAATTGGTCCATTTCTATTATGGGAAGTCTGAAGAATAAATGTGAAAATGGATTCTGAGGATGCTAAATTAGAGGGAGAAGAACATTATTTTATTTTTTAGATTTAATGAAGTTATACATATGGAAACAAATTCTAAAAATACTGGATCCAATATACTAGTTCTAGGTAACCCAGGTTGCTTTTACCTGTTTTCTTGGTTGCTTAACTCAAATCTCAACTCAGTGGTGGTCTATGCCAGTGGTCAGCAAACTGTGGCTCGCAAGCCACATGCGGCTCTTTGGCCCCTTGAGTATGGCTCTTCCACAAAATACCACGTGTGGGCACGCACGTACAGTGCAATTGAATGAAAGGAGATAGCCGAAACAAGTATACAAGACGAGTGTGGATGGGAGAGTTGGAAGGGGTCAACCTCAGTGAACGTACCTCAATCAGATTGAGGACGTTTTTAGCAAAGGCCAGCTTAGGAGTACCCTAATTAAGTTAATAACAATGTACCTACCTATATAGTTTAAGTTTAAAAAATTTGGCTCTCAAAAGAAATTTCAATCATTGTACTGTTGATATTTGGCTCTGTTGACTAATGAATTTGCCAACCACTGGTCTATGCTAAAAGAGACTGTGATACTAGATTAAATAATGTAGTAGAAAAAAATATAGAGAGAAACAGGAATAATAAACTAAAATATTATATATAACTTATTTTCTATCCCCAATTAAGTCTCCCATGAAGGCTCAAGGCCTTTACCACAGCAATGAAAAATATTCAAATGTTGAGGTCTTTGAAAAGCACTATTATAATGGTTGAACTCTGTGGATCAAGATAAGTGGGAAAGCTGCCTTTGCAATGCATTCTATTATTTCAATAAAGATCATGGGATCACCCTAGCCAGTTTGGCTCAGTGGTTACAGTATTGGCCCATGGACGGAAGGGTCTTTGGTTCTGATTCCTGGTCAAGGGCATGTACCAGGATTGCAGGCTTGATCCCTGACCCTCTGGAGGCACATGTGCAAGGCAAGCAGTAAATGTGTCTCATATCAATGTTTCTCTCTCTCTTCCCCTCCTTTCTCCTCCCTTCTACTTTCTCTCTCTCTAAAGATCAATGGAAAAAAATATCCTCGAGTGAAGATTAAAAAAAAAAAAGATTATGAGATTCTAGAGAGGAAGAAGCCAACAGAGTCACTTAAACACAAGAGACAGGATTAACTTGCTAAACTTAATAAGCAGTAAGGCTGAGGTGGACAAAAATTTAATTTGTTTAATAGAGTTTGCTCCAAAAACTATTTTATAATGAAAGGTCATCAATGTCTGTATACATCTGACTAAAATGTGTATATTCGTGTCTAAGGGGTCAAAATATATTTCTACAGGATGAAAACAGTTGTGGGTTAGAACACTGAGCTCAATATAAAGGAGTCAATTATCCTGAATATGGAGACACCAAAGTGATCATTTCCTCAAAGGTCAGTGCCAGGTTGACCTGCTATGTCTACTGACCCAGAATGGATTAGGGTTATGTCAAGTACTTTTTAAAAATTATTAGCTCTGGCCAGTGTGGCTCAGTTGGTTGAGCATAGTACCATACACTAAGAGGTCACAGATTTGATCCCCGATCAAGGCACATGACTAAGTTGCAGACTCATTCCCTGGTCAGCATGCAGGAGGCAGCCTATCAATGTTTCTCTCTCCCGCTCCCTTCCTTTCTCTGTCTAAAAAAATCAATTAAGAATTATCATTATTATAAATTATTTTTAGAATGATTCTGAGGGAAAAGTGTGACTCAAGAGTCTCAGAAAGACCTATAAATATATCCAAATCTTTCTTAAGAAATTATTTGATGCCACTCTTTGAGTCATAAATCATTACTCCAGAGGAGCCTGTTCATTTCAAAATTATAATTGTAAATTGTCTCAAAAGTAACCAAAAGGAGATGACTTGATGCCAAAACCTGTGGGCCATAGGTAAGATTATACTCAAAGCCAAAATTATACCATTAAATGTTTTAATATTAGTTAAAATTCAAAACAGGTACTAAATGTTAAGAAATTAAAAATATAACTTTTAAAAATACCAAGGTAAATAAAGGAGGGAATTGCTAGAGATAAAATTTAATTTTTGATCAGAAAACAATAATAATAAAGAATATATAAAACTGAAAGCTATTTCAGAGTGGGTGCTCATGGATGAGGAAAATGAGATAAAAGAAAATAAATAAATGAACAACAGAAAAGTCAAAGTTATATAGGTAGGTCGCACTTTATAGGAGTAACAGTTGAGTTTCAAAATGTTAAGAGCTTCTACTGATATATATATTTCTTTAAATTATACCCCATTCAAAGGGAGTAATTATCTAAAAAAAATTGTCACCAGTTCCATCTCTTTTTCCTTCATATCTGTTTAGATAACTAACTTCTTTAATGTACTCTTTCAAATAATTAGCATTTCTACCTAGAATTTTTTTAAAAAGCATTGTTCTTTACAAAAACACAGTTAATATTTCTTACCTTTATGCAAGGTTTTGGCTGAGTCCTCCATGTAATTATATATGAATATGAACATTAACATGAATAAATATCTTATGAACGGGGTTAGAAATTATACCTGAGCTGACTTTTATTCTCCACAAAATTTTAATTTTCTCCATGTTCTCCTGGGTACTTTCTTTCACATTGATTTATGAAAGTCATTAAAACAATTCCTGAGGGAAAGTTTTAGATACTTACAATTGTTGTTGTGAGAGTCTCATCCATAGGGATTTTGTCTTTATGCTGCATGTTACAGTACCTCATAATTGTTTAGTATTAGTACCTTTAACCTTCTCAAGTAACTCCATTATATCAATTGTCTTTTAAAAGTGAAGCATGTCCAAAGGCTCTAATTCTTAGCATGTGCACTTGAAAATCAACATTTGATTTGAATGAATCACAAAGCATGTGACAAGATTTCACATATTCTTGATCAATGTAATCTGCTATTGATATTTTTTTTTCATTCTTTATAACAGCAATTTCCAATCTGGGTTGCACATACTCCCAAGAATAAGCTAACTTATCTACTTGAGAAAAAATATATAAAAATACTGTTTATATTTTTTTCCTCATTCTTTGGAATTTCCATTTCTGTATGTAAGCCTAATAATATATTAGTGCAGTACATATTAATCAAAAAAGTTTAGAAGCTACTATTATGAACTTTAGCACATTTAAAAGTCATAAGCTTTTTTGTATCTTGATTCATAAAATGAAGTTATCATAATAACCAAACTATAGGGTCAAAAGAATTTCAAATATAGTACAGAATCATTCCATTCATTAGACAGTAAGTGTTTAAGACTGGAGTCATGATTCTTTTACTAAGAGTGGCCAGTATTTTCCATCAAGAATCCTTCATGCTGCCCGGCTGCATGAGCATAGGCCTATGAACCAGGAGGTCACAGCTCTATTCCCAGTCGGGTCACATGCCTGGGTTATGAGCTCAGTCCCCAGTGAGGGATGTGCAGGAGGCAGCCGAGCAATGATTCTCTCTTATCATTGATGTTTCTATCTCTCTCTCGCTCTCCCTTCAATAAAATATATATATAATATATATATATTTTATATATATATTATATATATATATATATACTTAAATGTTTTATTGATTTTTTACAGAGAGGAAGGGAGAGGGAGAGTTAGAAACATCGATGAGAGAGAAACATCGATCAGCTGCCTCTTGCACACCCCCCACTGGGGAATGTGCCCGCAACCAAGGCACATGCCCTTGACCAGAATCGAACCCGGGACCCTTCAGTCCGCAGGCTGACGCTCTATCCACTGCGCCAAACCGGTCAGAGCAAAATATATTTAAAAAAAAAAAAAAAAAAAAAAAAAGAATCCTTCATGAGAATAGCAAAGATGAATTAGTCAGATTTTCTAACCCTCAAGTCAAAAAAAAAAATGCTCGTGAAACTGTGAGTATTACACTTTGGGGTTGGCAGGGCGGGAGGCGGGGGGGGGGGGGGGGGGGGGGGGGGGCGCGCGGGTTGTTGATGTTGCTGTTTGGAGAATGGAGGAGAACACTCACCTTGGAGAGAAGCAGATTCTCTTGACTAAAAGGTCACGTAGTAGAGTTGCACCTTGAGCCACATCTTCTCATCCCAAAGCCTTTGTTGAACTTCTAGTTTATGCTCAGCACCCTCTTTCTGGGTATCTGGACACTCCCCTGTAGCCCTGGGGCCATGTGGCTCGGAGCTCATGTGGTTCAATGGGGGAGAAAAAACCCGAGACGCTTCAGGAGCTTCTACCACTTACTAGATGAACGACCTTAGAAAAGTATTTCAATCTCTCCAAACCTCAATTTCTTCATCCTTGTAAAGAGGACACAGCAATCCCTATCATGCCTACCTCAAAGGGTTGTCAAGATGCAAACACAGCCGAAACCGGGTTGGCTCAGTGGATAGAGCCTCAGCCTGCGGACTGAAAGGTCCCAGGTTCGATTCCGGTCAAGGGCATGTACCTGGGTTGCGGGCACATCCCCAGTGGGAGATGTGCAGGAGGCGGCTAATCGATGTTTCTCTCTCATCGATGTTTCTAACTCTCTAGCTCTCTCCCTTCCTCTCTGTAAAAAAATCAACAAAGTATATTTTAAAAAAAGATGCAAACATATAATGCATGTCAATATGCCTATAAGCTACAAAGAACTTACAAAAGTTAGGCACTCACTTTGATTTTTATGCACTCACGAGAGCTGTTGCCTGGAGCAGGCATGGAGCCGGTACAGTCCTGGATATTTCCTATCTATGCCGGGGAAGCCACTGATCCTCAACTCCAGTGATTTTTGGCACCATTTAATGGGAAAAGCAGTAGAAACTGCAGCTTTGTTAGCCACCAGCTGCAAAACAGTGACTCCCTTTTCAAATTCAGGTTAAGATTAATTCAAGCTAAGAATTCAAGGTAGATATTAAGGGAAAGGAAAGAGCTTTTATCCATTTGTAATTATGGAAGGCAAATTATTGTATGCTCTGAAAGTGGAAGGAAAATGGGGATGAAAAATATTCCGTTTTGGTATTCTTGGAGAAGCAACTGTGTACACAATTCAAAAGGAAAATAAATGTTCCTGTTCCAAAATCATCATCATCTTCTGGAAAGAAAATTAGAGCCATGTTTCTTCTTTCCAGCCAAGCTCAGAAACTGTCATTAAGACCTCCTTCTGGGAAGTTAATGCAACAAAACACTACTGAAAGAATATTAAGAGCTAATATTTTCCTTAGAATCACTTAATTCTATAACCTACAGATGGAGTTTCTATTTTAATAGCCATGGAGAGAGTATTTAATACTTCAAAATCTTTCCCTAGCCATTTTGGCAGTCCACAGTTTACTACTCAGAAGAGTGAAAAAAAAATATGACCGGTAATGCTGACGGTCAGAAAAGTAAAACTTTCTCCATCACTTCTCTCTCACTACATTTTTATTGCTCATGTGAATTGACCTGTAGTGTTTAATGGCCAAGGAATTAATCAGAAATGTCTGTCCTGGTAGAAATACTGCTGCATTGCTGTGGTTAGTGACTTCATTTTTAACATAATTTTTAAAACCTAAATTATCTTCAAGTGGTGAGATGCTCTTTCTTGATAGATTCCTCTTCGTTATTCTTATAAATTAGCTGCAATTTCAAAGAGGATTTAGTGTCATTTTTCCATTATGTTGAGTAGGTAAGTGATCCAAAGAGATGCTTAATCTTTCTAGTAAAAGTCCTGCCAAGTCATTTCTTTTAAACCGGAGACCACACACTAAGATGGATATGGAGATTTCTTGGTTTCAGGACTAAGACCAATGATAAGCACGCCAAGCAAAATAAGACGAGGTGACCACCTTCAGACCATTTTCTTGCCTAAAACGCTTTCGTAATACAATAACCATAAAGTTGTTTACTGCTCCCCAGACAGTGATCTGGCGTTTCCAATGAAAAGAAAACCACTTCAGATTGACAGCTATGGACAAAGGCATATGTAGTCCAAGGGATCAGTAAGCATGAATAGAAAGTCAATGACGATAAACACAGTGACATAGGAAACCAGCTGAACTAGAGCCTTAATGAAGCTTTCCAAAGAAGAGTCTATCATTAGGTTCATCATCTTCACAATCACTATGACTGGCCCAAATTAGGCCCTCAGTAATAACTGAATAAGTGGGATGGAAAGTTGAGCCAGTCTGCGGAATTATTCAAAGACTGTTGTCCTCTAGAGATGTAATTTTCAATTCTTAGCCTTTTCGGGCTAGAGAAAGCTATTCATACTCCTAAACAGTAAAGTGCAGGCTTCTGACACAGAGCATAATTGGGAAGGTCTACTGAGCAGGATGCCAACTTACATTGCTTTGAATGGCCCTCAGGATGGTAACATATGCATCTTAATTTAGATCCATTTTGGTGATATTAAAATATCCCAGTTATAGAAAATGTTATATGATACTTCAAAAATACTCTTTTCATCTCTACTTACTGAAATAAGCAAACCTGGGGAAAAGTATAAAGTCACAAAATATATGCTTTCTGGGCCTCATTATCAGGAAATAAAGCAGAGAACTAGATGGTTAAGTGCCCATAAAGTTTTTTGTTGTGGATCAGAATTAAATCACATAGGAACATGTGTGATTTAATTCTTTCTCAAAGCAAGCTTGCATCCCTTTTCCAAGTGTGTGCTTTGGTCCCATGTATGCTATTGATAACTTTTTATTGTGCTTTCTGGATAACAAACCGTTATCTCCATACTCTCTGATGGCTAGCACCATCTACTGAAGTCATTGCAAAAATGGGCTAAAACTCCAAACTAACATCATCCTAAGAAGGAAGCAAACGAGAGCAAGGAAGCAAGGATAAAACATCTCACTTGAACAGGGTATCCAGTGTCATCTGGGGAATTTGGCTGTGTGTTTTTATAGCACATGCGACACTCAGTGGAAAACATCTGTAACCCAGCTTACTGTGGTAGCGACAGCTGCAGTAATGCTAAGGCACTCTTATTATATAAAAATTGGGTGGAGGTAGGAGTTTCATTCACTCCTTTGTCCACTGAAGTCATTGCAAAAATGGGAAAAATGAAAAAAGATAGAACTCCAAATTAATGCCATCCTGATATGCTACTCTCTTCTAAATATGATAAAGGAAAGGCAGGGGTGACGACTGGGAAGTTTATCATTTATTACAAGAAGTGGAGAACTCAGAAGACAGAACCTACACAGAACCTAGAGACAGAAGAACTTCGCTGGAGAGAACATGGCAAAAGATCCTGGACTGAACCTGACTACAGAAATTGGCAAGAGAACCTGACTAGAACCTGGTGACTGAACCTGGCTGGAGAACCTGGACAGAACCTGGCTGGAGAACCTAGCGAGGGAACATGGCTACAGAACCTGGCTGGAGAACCTAGCAAGAGAACATGGACACAGAACCTGGCTGGAGATCCAAACCAGAACTTCGCTGGAGATCCAGACCAGAACTTGGCTGGAGATCCTGGCTAGAGATCCTGGATAGGCTGCTGATCAACTGAAAAAAAAAAAAAGAAGTGGTGGGAGAAGTTTTAAGACCTGTTTTAAGATCAAACATAGAAATCTGCATACTAAAGACATAAATTTTTACCTGTAGTCTACTCAACCTCCTGGACATACCTGATGATCTTCTTGCCCTGTCCCAGCCCAGCACCTCATCCCATTCATGTCTTCTTGAGCAACCAATTGGTATGATAATCTCTGATATTGTTTTTAAGGCAGTTAATTAATTTAGCCCTGGAAACTTGAATAAACTTAAGGGGTCATCTTTTTTTTTTAAATCTTCACCCCACAATATTTTTCCATTGATTTTTAGGGAGTATGGAAGAGAGAGGGGAAGACAGAGAGAAATGTTGATGTGAGAGAAACACATCAATTGGTTGCCTCCTGTACAAGCCCTGACCAGGGCCCAGGCCAGGGAGGAGACTGCAACTGAGGTACGTGCCCTGACCGGAATCGAACCTGGGACCCTACGGTGTGCAGGCTGATGCTCTATCCACTGAGCCAAACTGGCTAGGGCAGGGGGTCATCATTTTGTATGGCTAGGAGGCTTCCGGTCCACTGTTGTACTCTGCCTTCCACTGGCACCCTCTGGGATAGATCTCATCCTGGTTTTGTTATTTTTGTTATTATTACTGTTTTAGTTTGGTATTGGCTGTTTTCTTTGGTGGCATCCTTTGAGAGGCGTCATAGATCTTCCTCTTAGCCTTTCTGTGTCTCTCTTGGGCAAAAAAGAACTTGCAAATGACTTTCCACACCACTGAGTGGTCATGAACAATTAAAGTGCTGCCCTTGTTCCATCCATGCTGTTACAACTGGAGAGCATTATGCTAAGTGAAATAAGCCAGTCAGAGAAAGATAAATATCACATGATCTCACTCATTTATGGAATATAATGGACAACATAAACTGATGAACAAAAACAGATCCAGAGACAGGGAAGCATTGATCAGACCATCAAACCTCAGAGGGAAGGTAGGGGAGGGGAGGGGAGGGGATAGAGATCAACCAAAGGACTTGTATGCATGCATATAAGCCTAACCAATGAACACAGACAACAGGGGGGTGAGGGCATAAGTGGGGGGGTCAGGGGGTAATGAGGGGATAAGGACACATACGTACTACCTTAATCAATAAAGAAATTAAAAAATAAATAAATAAAGTGCTGCCCTTGGCCCTCTCTTCCTAGACTCACATTGGCCAAGGAACCGTTTCCCAAGTCTTTTTATCTCTCCTGACTTCATCAGGAAGAGAGGTTTGGAATCTCCTTGGTTGCATGGGGCGTTGGGGACATAAACAATAGAATTATCAAGTCTGGGGCTGCAGTGAAATTTCAGTCTATCTTGGTGGTCTGAGTTAATTATCTTAATTCCAGGAAGTACTTGGCAAATAAAGGAAAGATTGTTTCCCCTTGTGGAATAAACCAGTGAAATAATCCAAAGACTCAGTCTCAATACCGCAGAGATACACCACCCCGCATGGTAAAAGGATAGCCACTAGCCGCATATAGTTATTAAAATGTACATAATTAAAATTAAGCTTAAAATTCAATTTCTGCTATACTAGCCACATTCCAAGTCCTTAATAGCTACCTGTGGCTAGTGGCTACCCTTTTGAACAATACAGACATAGAATATTTACATCATCACAGAAAAATCTATTGGTCAGCACTGTCTTAGAAGATGCTTACATAAGAGAGAGCAAACTGGGCGCCCTGGCTGGGTTGCTCAGTTGGTTGGAGCATCATCCCATGTGCCAAAAGGCTGCAGGATCAATTTCTGGTCAGGACATACACGCAGGCTGCAGGTTTAATCCCCGTCAGGGCGTGGACAGGAGGCAACAGATCGATGTTTCTCTCTCACATTGATGTTTCTCTCTCTCTTCTTCCCTGTCTCTTCTTTTCTGGAGCCCTGGCCAGTGTGGCTCAGTTGGTTGAGCTTCATCCCATAAATCAAGTGGCTGTTGATTTGACTCTGGGTTAGGGCACATGCCCAGGTTTCAGACTAGATGTTTCTCTCTCTCTCCCTCCCTCCCTCTCTAAAATCAGTTTTAAAATATTTTTTTTAAAAAAAGCTGCTATGAGCATTTTATGCCCTGGCAGGTGTTGCTCTGTGGTTGGAGCATCGGCCTGCACTGGGAAGGGTTGCAGGTTTGATTGCCAGTCAAGGGCACATACCTGGGTTGCAGATTTGATCCCTGGCCCCAGTCGGGACTTGTTGGGGAGGTAACCAATTGATGTGTCTCTCCCACATCAATGTTTCTCTCTCTCCGCTCCCTCCCTCCCTTCCACTCTCTCTAAAAATCAATGGGAAAAAAATATCCTTGGGTGAAGATTAACAAAAATAAAATAAGACATATCCTCAGAGAGCATGCCAAATGGGTACTCTAAAGAAAGGCAGTAAGAGTCCCAAATAACAGGATTGATTTTGGCACTAGGCACCCAGACTCACACCTAGAGTAACCTGGTTTCACATCAGCATCTGGAAGAACTAAGGGCCAGAAGGGCTCACACTGGGGGAGTAGACATTTTGGGGGGAGGCCTCAAAAATCATTCTTTCCCTTACACTGAAAGACTGTGGGTTCAATTCCTGGTCAGGGCACATACCCAGGCTGCGGGTTCGATCCCTAGTTAGGGCATGAATAGGAGGCAACTGATCAATGTTTCTCTCTCACACATCAATGTTTCTCTCTCTCTTTCCTGTCCTCTCTCTCTAAAAATCAATAAAAAACATACCCTCGGGTGAGGATTAAAAATATACTCCTTCCCTTGACCTAGAGGGAGAGACTTGGACAGGGGCTCTTGTCATAGTTCACTGTTACTAGTAGGCTGATCTCAGTTATGACAGAATGAGACCATCATTGTCTTTTACCCAGGCTGTTACTCCATGTTACTCCACGCAGCTGATACCTGTTACAAAATGAAGGAGGGAAATTTCTCCACTGGAAAATGTGTACTCTTTTGTCATATAATTCAGGCCCTTTGTCATATAATTCAGTGATATCGACTGAAAATTTTTATACTTCATGTTTTAAATTTTTGTTCATTTTATTTGCCATTTTCTGCTGTTGGATATACAGCCTTATTGGTCATTGGATATCAGTATTTTAACTGCAAACCTAAACCCCTCTTCATGCATGCTCCTTCTTTCTAAACAACTATTTTATAATGAGAACTTTGTATAGTTCTTGGTCAATCGTTTTGACCTCATGCTGTCTTCTCTCTCCTGATCCAAGCTTGAGCCTGCGAGCCCTCAAATGTCATTCCTCTTCCCTTTCCCAGACTGCCTTTCTGGGGTTCCCTGTAGTGAGAGGATCTGAATCAGCCAGGAGGGGGGCAGAGGGAGACTGCAGACATGGAGGAAAGAATGGGGCACCTCTCCCCCTCCTTCTCCACCTTCAGCAGCACCTCCAGCAGGGCTTGCCTCCCCCCTCTAGTGCCATCTCATACCACCCAGGCTACAGTGGCTTCACTGTCCAGAGAGTGATCCTGCCCCCAGGCTCTGGTAACACTAACTTCGCCCTAGGAGTGACATTAACTTTCTGCCATTGCCCGTATCGGGGTTGGCTCACCGCCTCCTGTTTGCCTACTCAGCAGTTCCATCCGCTGTGTGACCAGTTCCCACAGTGAACTCCCTCAGAGTGGTTTCTGTGTTTCTGATGGGCTCTGAGGCACATCTACAAAATCAGAAAGCTGGCGAAGTGCTCCCATCCCTCCCCGGAGAATATCAGTCTGTAAGCCCCAGAATTAAATTCTTCCCCTAAATTGCATGTGCTGTATCCCTGCTCTATTTTTTTTTTTTTAAATTGCAATCTTCAACAGCAAGAATTACAAAAACCTACCCCTGCCAGGCCACCATAGCTAGTGATTCAGGCTGTGCCTGACACAATAGCCTCTTGCCAGGCGGGTGTAAGAGATGGCTCCAATCTGGCCCTCTGACCACTAGGGCTTGTGTCCTGCCCCGGGCTGACTTGGTCAGGATGCCTTTTTCTGATTGGTCTTTGCAAAGGGAGAGGGAACATATATCACAATTTATCTGCACAGAAGGGGTTTCTCTTTCTAACTTGCACAACGGGAACTTTATGCTAGAGGAGGCCCCCTACCTGTGTATTTATTTTCCTATCCTAACATACATAGTACTATTTTTTAAAATATGTTTTTATTGACTTTATTTTATATATATGCTGTATATATTATTGATTTCAGAGAGGAAGAGAAAGGGAGAGATAGAAGCATCAATGATGAGAGAGAATCATTGATTGGCTGACTCCTGCATGCCCCACACTGGGGATCGAACAACCCAGGCATGTGCCCTGGCTGGGAATCAAACTGTGGCCTCCTGGTTCATGGGTCAATGCTCAACCAAATGAGCCAAGTCCATAGCGTTTTTTTATGTTCTAGATCACAATGCATTATAACTATGGATTCATCTGCCATTTCCATAGATTGTTAGCTCTTCGAGGATAAGGACTGTGCTCTTTTTCAGCTTCATATCTGCAGAGCTTAACAAAGTGCCTGGCACAGTATGTGCTCAATACTGTTACTGAATGGAGACTAAGTTGTGTTTTACAGTTTACAAAGCACTGTTGTAGATGTTATCACCTTGAAAGCTCACAGCAGCACTGTGAGGTAATCTAGGTGATTTTGCAATGAGGAAATCGAGACTGAGAGAAGCTAAGGCCACATTCATGACCAGTGATGCAGGAAGGACTGACCCTTGGGCCTACATAATAACAGACCAATGTTCTATCACACCTGTCCAAGCACTCCTCCTGCTCTTGATTTGTTGCACTAACTCTACACAAGACTTGGGGTTTTTTTTTCTGCACAAGACTTTTAATGAATTAGGAAAATGCGCCCCCTCTTGGTGGATGAATCACAAAAAGTAATTTCCTCTGAGTAAATAAATTAGAAGAGACCTCCTTCCTCCTGGCTAGGGCAGCCCCCTTAGGGCAGGCACCTTGTCCATGTGATTCTGTGTAAAGCTCATCCCACCCAGTCATGCATGGGCAGACGTACAGTGTGATTTGGTATAGCTCGTCTGTAAACTGAAGTTCACGAATTCCTTTTGATTTTGTCTTTCAATTACATAGGGTTTCATTTATTAATTCTAATCCAGTTTTATGCTATAAAATTCTTTTTCTGATTTTGTTTTTGACCTTTTATAACATATTTAAACTCAAAGCATTATTGGGGAGGCTTTTGATGGCAGCATCACATTTATCCATATCTCAATGAAATAGCTACTTTATGATAGCTACTGGCTTATGTTTTCAATCACTATCATCTTCAAATGTTTATAGCACTGGGCAAGGCAATTCTGAACAGGTTTACAACCTCTTTCCCATAAACCTTCCATCTTGCTTGAACAGATAAATTTCCCTGCTTTGCCTCTATTTTATTTTTTGCAAGTCACCCATAGCTATTTCTAATAGAGATGTGAGCTCATTGTCTTTTATTAGCTGTCAATTTTCCATAACTTTTATTTTACTTTTTTACTTTTAATTCTCATTTCAAATAGCAAATGTACCAGAATCAACATTTTGAAGGCAAGTTTCATCTATAAACTGCACTTTATATCATGCCAGGCCTGCGCTGTTCTTGTTTCAAGATCATTTAACAGATGTCAGAAACTGCCCTCCAGACTCATGGAAATGGTGATGTTAAACCCACACGAGAGAGGGAAAAAAAGCAACCCTGCAAAATTTTTTTGTAACTTTGTTTGGTCTTCTCCTGAACTTCAAAAAGGAACCACAACTTCATTTCCTGATTTACATTTTCCCCCTCCTTTACGATATCAACTGGGCTCTCTTTCTTTACATCTTTTTAGGGAATTGTTACAGACACTTCTGGCATTTATACAATAATTTCCTTCACATTAATGTAAAAATTCTGTTACTTCCCAACTCAATAGAAGCAGAAGTTATGATTCCAATTTTATTTTTCTCTATTCTCTTTCCAACCTTTACCTCATGTTCCTTTCATCTCACCTTTTTCATTTTTAAGCCTCAAGATCAATCTTTTTCTTCTGCTGCTCCATACCACCCTCCAGCCCTTGCACAAGTCAGGAATTCAGTCATTTCAAACATGTTCATAAGCATGCTCGGCCCTCGTTTCTTCCTATCACCTGTCAGTCACTGACACTTGCTGAACACTGCTCTCCCCTCCTCAGTGTAGACCGGTCTTGAAAAATAATGCACCACTAACACCTTTATCCACTGAAGGATACAAGCTTGACATTGATCTGGTAAGATGTGTATATTTTTTAAAAATCAATCTGGTCACCAGAAGAATGAGCAGAAAGATAAGATGGTAGTTGGGAGACCAATAGGAAATAATTGCAGTGGTCTATAGAAAATGTCATCAGGGCCCAATTGAGGGGCCCAGATTTTAAAGGGATATCTGCAGTCCCATGCTCATTGGTGCATTATTTACAATATTCAAGCTATGGGCGGAGGGGAGAGGACCTAAGTGTTTCTCAATGGATGAATGGATAAACAAAAGTTTGGTGTAGCATGGTTTGTGTGGCTCAGTGGTTGAGCATCAACCCATGCACCAAAAGGCCACTGGTTCAATTCCCCATCAGGACACATGCCCAGGTTGCAGGATTGGTCCTCAGTTGGGGGCATGCAAGAGGCAGCCAATAGTTGTTTCTCTGTCATTATTGATGTTTTTATCTCTCTCTCCCTCTCCCTTCCTCTCTCTGTAAGCAATAAAAACATATTTTTAAAAAAGATTTGGTATATATACATACAATGAAATATTTTTCAGCCATGAGAGAGAATGGAATCTTGACATAAACGGCAACATGGATAAACCTTGAGGGCCCTGTGCTAAGTGAAATAAGTCAGGCAGAGAAAGACTAAATATCATATCTTCTCATATGTGAAATCTAAAAAAAAAAAAACTGAATTTATTGAAACAGAAAGTAGAGTAGTGATTGTCAGGGTCTGGGAAGTGGGAGATATGGGGAGATGTTAGCCAAAGAATACAAACTTTCAGTTATAAATTGAATAAATTCTGGGAATCTAATGTGCAGCATTGGTAACTAGGGTTAATAATACTGTGTTATATACTTGATAGTTGCTAAGAGAGTAGGTCTTAAGTGTTCTCACCACACACACACAAAAAAAAAGGTAATTATATGAGGTTATGAAGGTGTTAACCAGTCCTATTGTGGTAATCATCTTGCAATATATATGTGTAGCAAGTCATATTGTAAACGAATTTTATATGTCAAATATATTGCCGGAAGCCGGTCCATCCTTGCTGCTTGACACAGTCGCTGCAGGGAAGAAACATCTGCACAGCATATGTTTCAAGACACCTGGCGTATATGGCATACTGTTCTTAATATGTTTGCTCCCCTTCTTGGCACTATTTGTTTTAACCAAGATCACCTCTCTGAGAAAGGTTGTTTCCCCAGGTAGGGATTTTTCCCTGAAGTTAGGGAGGGAATAAAACCCCTTAACTAAGTGCCAGGCGGGTAGTTAATCACTTTAACTGCGAACAATCATGCTTTAAGCTACATAATCTTTACTCCCTGGAATGGAGATAAGAAATGCCCTAACCTTTGGAATAGAAATTGATAGGATTAAAATCAACTGGTATAAATACAGATGTAACAAGACAATAAAACACAGAACCTGGCTGGAGATCCAAAACAGAACATGGCTGGAGAACCTAGAGAGAGAACATGGCAAGAGAACCCGGACAGAACTTGGCTGGATATCCTGGCTAGGGAACCTGGCTATGATGATCACCTGAATGCTGCCTCCATGTCATTCCCTCTTCGCCGACTCCGTTCCCACCTATGGGAACCCCTGGACCTGCTGGGGCTGGACCCCAACAATATATCTCAATAAAACTGGAAAAATTAACACAATTTTATAAGTCAAATACATCTCAATTAAAAGGGAAAAAGAAAAATGTACATATACCCTAGGACCTGGCAATTCACTGTAGATATGTGCCCAACAGAAATATATGCCTATATACCCCAAAAGACATGCCAGAGAATGCTAATTGCTGCATTATTTGTAATAGCCTAAAGTTGAAAACAATCAAAATATTTTAACAGTAGAAAAGGTATACTAGTATGTATCATGCTTTAGGCATGCAATTGAATGATTCAACTATAACAACATGCCTCAACATCATTGAACCTTGAAAACATACATACTGTTGCATTTACTAAACATAAATACAATTGCATTTACTAGTACATTAAAGTTCAAAAATGGGCAAATCTAATGGTGGTGGAATATTTTATTGTTTCCCAAGTGTGAGGTGCCATGGCTATACACTGAATAAATGTATTATGTTAGGAATTATAACAACATATACCTTTGGGAAGAAAAGGAGGTAATGACCCCAGGGAGCTCTGGGGAGGCTTCCGTATTGCTGATAATGTCCTACTCCTTGGTCTATAATATTGTGCCTGCCCGAATACCTTTACTCTAGGATAATTTATTGAGCTTATTCATTGTGTACTTTTCTACATGTAGATCAACAAGCAAACATTTATTAAGCACCTAACGTGTGTACGTAAGATTGTATTGGGCATCGTGATCTCTCTTCTTGTACCTACTTTGTTAGCATCACCCCAATGGAGGGAGCCCATTCTTACTATCTGGCTCAAGGGACATCACGTAAATGAGTGCAGCCAGCTCTGCACGTCCATTCTGAGAGGGGAAAGGAGGGGCCAGTTAGGCTTAGGCCAGGGGTCCAATCACTTTAATTAGCAGAGTCCACTTTAGCACTTCCCAGTTTGTGACAGTTCTCTGTGCCACATTTAAACTTCCAATGTAATTACACTGCTGATGGCCAGGAGGCCCCTGCTGCAAAGCTTGAGTGACTCTCCTTGCTCCCAGCATCTGGCTCTGCCTTCTGGAGGCAGCAGTTGGTAGGAGACCAGAGAAAGAGTTTGCTGCAACCCCAGATGCTTGAACGGTGGGAGGCAGGCTCAAGTCTGAACTTGTGGAGAATTGTGCTCTGGTTACACACTAACTACATTACAGTGGGGCCTTGACTTACGAGTGTCCCGACTAATGAGTTTTTTGAGATACCAGCTGTCTCTCGGCCGATTTTTTGCATTGAGTTGATAGAGTAATTTGAGTTAACAAGCTCGGTCTCGGAATGAATTAAACTCGTAAGTCAAGGCCCCACTGTACTTATTTTCTCAGCTGTAAAGCTGTAAGAGTCACAATACATCTGTTAGTATCTGAGCACGATTGCGTGATCAAATTGTTAATGACATCAGTGTGTGAGACAGCCTTGCCTGTATCCAGATGAAAATTTCAGTTATAAAGTTAGAGAAATTTTTTAAAAGTGGTTCGCCCCACACCCCGAATGAAGAAAGGCCCTTCAAGTTTCCAGAGGAGGGGACAAAGACTCTTCCTCTTGATAGGAGAATGGCAAGTTTCTTAAAACTAAGACTTGAAAAACTGCTAAGTGAAATATGCTTGTCACAGAAAGATAAATATTCTATGAGTCCACTTATATGGAGTGCCGAAAGCAGTTGAATTCATAGGATCAAAGGTTGGAATGGTGTTGCCAGGGGCTACGGGGAAAAGGAAATAAGACGTTACTAAGCAACAGGCCTACATTTTCAGTCAAGCCAGATGAATAAGCTCTAGAGATCTGCTGTAGAACATTGCACCTGTAGTCAGCAATAGTATATTGTACACTTTAACACTTGCTACGAGGATAGATTTCATGTTGTTTCCTTTTCATAATAAAGTAAATTTAAAAAAGAAGAAAGTTATGTGAGAGAAGAGATATTGTCTTGATCGTCCTTAGAAAATATAATCTCTTTGGAGGCAGCCCAAGTGCCCATCAATAGATAAGTGATTAAAAAGCTGTGGTACATTTATATAATGGAATACTACTCAGCAGAAAAGAAGGAAATCTTAACTTTTGTGACAGCATGGATGGATCTAGAGGACATTATGCTCAATGAAATAAGCCAGTTAGAGAAAGACAGGTACCATATGACTTCATTTATATGTGAAATCTAATGAACAAAATAAACTAAAATAGAAACAGACTAACAATTGGTTGAGGGGAGTGGGGCTGGGGGACTTGGTGAAAAAGGTGAAGGGATTAAGAACGAAAAAAAAAAAAATTCATAGACACAGACAACGGTATGGTGATTACCAGAGGAAAGGGGTCCGGGGGGAGGTAGGAGATGGGAAAGGGGACATAAATGGTGACAGAAGGAGAATTGACTTTGGGTGGTGAACACAATACACTATACAGATGATGTATTGTAGAATTGCACACCTGAAACCTATGTAATTGTATTAACCAATGTTACCTTAATAAATTCAATAAAATAATAAGTAAAGAAAGAAAGAAAAGAAAATACCATTTTCTGTGTGATCTTAGCATATTATCTGGGGCTATGAGGATGAGCACCCGAAGAGCTAAATTCAGAATTGCTTTAAAAGAATGAAAGGAGGTTGACCCTGCAGGATGGGACTTGTGCTGATAAACAGTAGGGTGGGGACTACCCTTTATCGCAAGCTTTCTGCAATATTTTCTTAGTGAGTGCAGGTGTTAGTTTGTAAATGCTTTTAAGATTGTACTTAGAAAAACAAACATAGCTAAGAAATCAGCTGTCCTCTGACCTTCCCAAGCTGACACCTCCCACCTGACAACAGCCAGTACGTAGAACCCCGCTCCTTCCCTGGTTTCCATCAGAAAAAGAATGGCTGCAAATTTGGCAGTTGTGTACATTCTTTACGGAGGTTTATGGGACCACGGAAGAGGATCAGATCACAGATAATCAACTGTTACATTTGTTTTCCTAAATACAATTTTTAAATAATTTTTCAAACTTTTATGTGCCTTTGGTTTTTAAAACTCAAAAACTACAGGAGGTTTATGGTGAAAAGCAACTGCCTCCCCCGATCACACCTAATCCATTCTCCAGGACCAACATTTTTCAGTTCTTTTCAACTACCATTATATTTCGATCTTCTGGTGGCTTTTATCTGAAAATTCCTCCATTTGAAATGTCTCTCCTCCTGTCAAGTCTCTTCTCTCCATCTTCTCAATGTTGCCCTCCAGCCCCACCACACACTCCTGCCTGTTCCCTAAGAGGACCTGACCTCCCAGTCCTGGGACACCTCTGTGTAGCCCTGGGGCTCAGCTCCTGCCAAGCTTGTCAAATCGGCCTGACCCCTCTTCAAGGACTCGCATCTCCCCACAAGGAATTTTATACTTGCTGCTCATAAGAGAAAGTTTATCTTATTTTACACAAATAAGTAAAATGTAGAATGATATAGAGCAATTATGGGAGCATATAATCAATGTTCAGAAGAAAAAACAACCACACACACAAAGAAGAAATGGTTAACGCTAAGGATATCAGGAAAACATTTTCCAGGAGAAATAAAATACTGTTGTTTGGTAAGAGGGGAAAGCTCTCCAGATAGAGGGAAAGGCCTGAAAATGGTTAAAATCGCAGTGTGTTAAGGGAAACTGTATTTTTGAATTGTAAACTTCAAGAGGAGAAAATGTGAGAAATGGACCTAAAAAGTTAATAAGAGTCAGATGGTCCTTGTATATGAAGGTGAGGAGCTGGACTTGAGCCCACAGTCCAGTAGTTGAAAATGTAAGTACCTGCAAATGCCAAACAGATCATGTCAATGAGCAAAACGAGATCGTGTAAATGAGAAGAAAGGCAGGAAGTGTAGGACCCTGTGGGAAACTGGGGAAATCAAGCCCTTCCTAATGGAACGGTCCGATTATTTTCATACAAAATGTAAGGTTAGTGTTTCCAGAGCTTCCAGTTTTTTAATAATAGCAGAATGTCCAGAGTTTTCTGTCAAATTCTCCAATTTTCAAATGTTGGCAACTATTCCATGTTTTTTCAGTCTCACGGTATGTGGTCAAATGAAAATTATATTCAGCCAATGGACCACAGGTTTTCACCTCTTCTAGAAGCAACCATTATAACATTTTAAGGAAAAGAGGAGCCATAGCCAAATCTGAAGTGTTAAAGGTTATTCTGGTGCCAAAAGACAGAATGGATTGACTGGGGGGAAGGAAAAATTGAAATTGAATATCAGAGATCAGTTTGAAGGCTCTTGCAATCAATCATTGGTAGTAGATGTGCTGAGGGCCTAAAATAAGGCACCACACTTTTATCATTGATTATTATTTTTCAATACAAGTAGGTGAAATGATTCCGGGCATTTCCACCAGAATTCAACTACAAATGATCACTGAGAACTTTCATGTTTCTGTAAATCTTGGGTGTTATGTACACTTTCAAAGGCAGAATGGATTTATCTCTGCATTATTTTGCATAACTTCCATCTTTTTTTGTCATAAATGTACTTGCCAGTAGTAATAAAAAGAAAGATTGTACATCTGGCTTTAGAAAGGCAGCCTGTTGAACTTCTACCCTCTGCTTCTGTATTATATCAATCGTAGAAGCAAACAAAGATATTTTCTGCAAATGGTTCCCACGTGCCCACATCTCTGAATATAAAATAAACAGAGCGGGCCATGAAAACAGAGTCTTTTAAGCAGAGCATTCCAGCTGGGAAAATTGTCTAAACATGAACCTTATTTTTTATAGTCATTTAAAGATGTCCTTAATCTATTCATCAAATTAACTGTTAAAACGGAGAAAATGGGGGAAGAAAAAAAAGAGAAGGGTGTGGGATGGACAGAGAGAGAGGTTATCCATCTGTTTTTCCATAACACCAAATACTTCCATTTCCGTGTACTTATATATCGATAATATTTTTTTCCAACACAAAATTATTGCATCTAGGGAACAGACACAATAGAGAAAATGTTAGCCACTTTCATTACATTTTTAAGATTTTTCTGAACCAACTCTGTGCAAGCGAGATCAAACGCTATCTTCATCTCATGTTCTTAACTATGAAGTCAGTGAGAAGCAATGGTGACTACTCCCACTGACAGGACCTGTCACATGCTGGCCAAGCTTAGCCCTATTCAATTCCACGAATTCACAGGATATACCCAAGCAGCAAGTCCATCCCATTTGCCCCCAGAACAAAAAGGACAGGAGATATTACAATATGATATTGTGTGCTAGGCAGGCTCTAAAGTGAGTCCGGGATTCAGTGGCATTACCAGCCACTTGCACCCTAACCAACACATGGAGAAGTAAGGACTGACATGCAGGAAGGGGAGCTCTAGCCTGTTTTCCCGCCAAGTCCTGTGCTCTGGGCTCTGTCTTCATGTTCTCCAAGCTTTTTTCCTTTCACAACGATATACTGGTATGTATGGATGTGGCCCAGGCACCGGACACCCTACTCTCCTTGCTGTGAAATCCCCTTTCTCCACGGAGATAAAAGTCACCGCTCCCATCCACCACGTGTGATTTGGGTTGGCTTGTTCCTGCTTCTGTCTGTGGAGTCTCGGCTTAGAGGGTAGAGTTCCCACCTCTGTGATCAGAGTAAAAGGAAATTGAAATTCCCAGGAACCGTTTTGGAGTTGTGATAAATGGAGGTGTGTTCCAGATTTCCTCAGTCGAAAATTGGATTACATTTTCTCACAGAAATAATCATGAGCTTCCCTAGCAGGTTCATAAAATCCCATTTAACCCATAACGTTCTCAGAAAATTTGAGAAACTTCTAGGTAACCCATCTGCTCCATTCCCATTCTTCCCCAGCTTGTTCTTCTAACTGGGTAGCTTTGCCAGGTTCTCCAGTCTGCTCCACCCAAGTTTACGACGTTCCAGTTGAGCAATCCCCCAAATATTAAAAACCACGGTAGGCTCAGCTGATGCGTTTTGCAGGTTCAGTGCTGCCTGCCCACCTCAGGCCACTGACAGAGTGTGAGATGTTCCACGGCTTCTCCCTTTCTACCCTTCAGCTGTCATGGTAAACAAGGGAGAGTCTGAGGCCTCTTATTTTAAATGGTGGCTGCCCATTTAAGAAAGGCCCACTATATGTATGAATGTTATAGGCGATATCAATTGATTAATGGGAGGAGAATAGATTGCTTATTCCTGTATGGTGGGGAGGGAAGGGACTCATCCTTCTGGATCTTCAGACTCCTCCCTGCTGTGTTATTGGAGAAAAGAGGGGGGGAAACAGAGCTATACAGACAAGATCATCTCAGGAGAGCTTGTCAAAGTCTCAGGGTCTGGACAGCTGACCTGCTAAAGTACAATCCACATGGGGCAGGTGATGTGCCCTTAAAGCAGTGGTTCTGAACCTTGGCTGCACATTAGAATCACCTGGGAATCTTTTTAAAATCCTGATTTCTGGGCCTCATCCTCCGGAAATTCTGTTTCTTTGTTATGGGGTGGGGCTACAACATTAGTAACAAAGAAACAGAATTTCCAGAGGATGAGGCCCAGAAATCAGGATCTCTCACCCCCCAACTCTGATCTCCTGTAAGCAGCACCTAACCCCGCTCCCCAGACCAGGCGTTCTCCTCTGGTATCCTCACAAGTACAGATGAGGACATCTTACTCTTAAGAACCCCTTCATCATTATACGCTGGATACATGAGTGCCAGACTACGTGCGTTTTTTGTTTTCAGGGCTCTGCTCCTAAGGAACCACACCCAAGAATCCCAGCCACACTTTGTCTTTGCTTGGCTGCTACAACAAAATACCATAACTTATGTGGCCAATCAACAACAAAAATTTATTTCTCACCGTTCCAGAGGCTGGAAGTTCAAAATCACGGTGCCAG
The DNA here is from genome assembly GCF_014108235.1 of Myotis myotis. Classification (NCBI taxonomy): domain Eukaryota; kingdom Metazoa; phylum Chordata; class Mammalia; order Chiroptera; family Vespertilionidae; genus Myotis; species Myotis myotis. The sequence continues at coordinate 183,479,551 of NW_023416335.1, forward strand.
TATGGTCAGGTTCTAGTGAAAGCCCGCCTCTGGGTTGTAGACAGCTGACTTCTCGTCGTACCCTTACAAGGCAGAAAAGGAGTGAGCCAGCTCTGCGGTCTCTTCTCATCTTGTGGAGGCACTCATCCTACTCATGAGGGCCCCCCCTTATGGCTTAATTACCTCCCAAAACCAACGCATTGGGGATTAGACTTCTAATAGGAACTTGGAGTGGTGGGGACACACATTCAGTCCATAGCATGCCTGAACCTAATCGGGTGAAGACATTCTAAAATTTTAGCCCAGGCTGTAATGAGATGAGACTTTTGAGTGAGGACTGATTGTACTCAGTATGTGGGAGGGATGTGAATTTTTGTTCCAGAGGATTGGCTGGGGTAGATAGTCGCAAATACGGCCACCACCAATTCCTGCCCTCCCTGTGTGCATACGACACATCTCATCAAGAGGCAGAGTTAAAGTCCCCTCCTTCCCCTTGAGTCTAAGCTCACGCTGTGCCCATTTTCAAGTAGAATATAGCAGCAGTGATGTTTTAGAATTGACAAACCTTAGAAGAAATGGCTCATCGTACCTTTTCCCACTTGAAGCACAGGAGCCCAAACCACCTGGATAGACCAAATTAAGGAGAATCAAGGCCAACCAACCCAGCTGAGCCCCAGGCCTGCAGCTAACACCAATGAAGAAGATTCCTTAGATCAGTGGTTCTCAGCCTTGGCTGCACATTAGAATCACCTGGGAGTCTTTTTAAAATCCTGATTTCCGGGCCTCATCCTCCAGAAATTCTGTTTCTTTGTTATGGGGTGGGGCCACACATTAGTAACAAAGAAACAGAATTTCCAGAGGATGAGGCCCGGAAATCAGGATTTTAAAAAGACTCCCAGGTGATTCTAATGTGCAGCCAAGGCTGAGAACCACTGTTCTAGTCTATTTGAACCTCAAATATGCCAACAGCCCCAAACAGCATCACATAGAGCAGAAGAATCATCCAGATTGTCATAATCAAGCCAAAGAATCAAGTGATAATAAAATGTTCGTTTGGGTTTTTTTATTTTTTATTTTTTTTAATATATTTTATTGATTTTTTACAGAGAGGAAGGGAGAGAGAGAGTTAGAAACATCGATGAGAGAGAAACATCAATCAGCTGCCTCCTGCACATCTCCTACTGGGGATATGCCCGCAACCCAGGTACATGCCCTTGACCAGAATCGAACCTGGGACCTTTCAGTCCGCAGGCCGACGCTCTATCCACTGAGCCAAACCGGTTTCGGCAGTTTGGGTTTTTTTAAAACACATTTTTATTGATTTCAGAGAGGAAGGAAGAGGGAGAGAGAGATAGAAACATCAATGATAAGAGAGAATCATTGATTGGCTGCCTCCTGCACACCCCCTATTGGGGATTAAGCCTGCAACCCAGGCTTGTGCCCTTGACCGGAATTGAACCCGGGACCCTTCAGTCTGCAGGCCGATGCTCCATCCACTGAGTCAAACCAGCCAGGGCAAAAATGTTTGTTTTTATAAGCCACTAAGTTTTGAGGTGGCTGGTTGTGCAGCAATAAATACCTGAAATAGTTCTCAGGTGGCAAGGAATAGGAACATAGATTTGATGATAATGTAGAAAACGAAGTTAGGTCACATGACTAGAAACACTGTAAAGATCATCAGTGTGTTCTTCACTCCAGAAGAGCACAGGCAGGCTACACAGCAAGTTCGTGAAGAGGCCATTCTAGAACCCACTCCCCTACCTTATCAATCTGGTGAGGCCTTAAAGCAAGATCCTTCCACAGACCTGTGGACCCTAACTCACAGCCACGTTTCAGAGTTACTCTTGAACATAATATAAATCCTGTTTTATTCTTTTGTTGATTTGTTTCATTAAATATTTTATTCTTTTGAAAAGAAGCAGGGCAGCAACTTCTTAGAGGTCCATGTAGAGTTTCTGAGAAGACATTTCTATGACTATGTGATATAAATGATACATTTATTCAGATGAATGATTTAGAGAATGTCTCTCTTCGTATAAAACTTCAGAAGAGAAAAGGTTAATGGAGGAGAAAAAAATGTTCATCTAAAAATTTTTTCTGTAAAGAACAGGAAAGATCTGGCTGTTGTTCACAGTCATTTTTCAGGTGGCAAGATCTGGAGACCATATGTTGCTGTTCTAGGTGAGGAGGATGTGCGTGGAAAGCGAAGTCTTAAAACAGCTCTACTGTGAATGGCAAGTCAAACTGAAGCTACCCAACGTGGAGGTCTCTACAAACGCATTCCCTTACCCTCTTTTTAATGATTAACTCTCAAGCAGGGTTACAAGCATGATTTCATCTCCTCACGTTTGATTTTTCTGACAACCATCCTATTCTTTGGGAGCATAGACCAAGGATTTCTAGTCTTTTCAACTGAACTGTTGTCTTTTTAAATGAATACACATTAAAAACTTTGGAGGAGCCCTGACCAGTTTGGCTCAGTGGATGGAGCGTCGGCCTGCGGACTGAAAGGTCCCAGGTTCGATTCCGGTCCAGGGCATATACCCTGGTTGCGGGCACATCCCCAGTAGGAGGTGTGCAGGAGGCAGCTGATGGATGTTTCTCTCTCATCAATGTTTCTAACTCTCCATCTCTCTCCCTTCCTCTCTGTAAAAAAAAAATCAATCAAATATATTTAAAAAAATAATGATTAACTCTCAAGCAGGGTTACAAGCATGATTTCATCTCCTCACCTTTGATTTTTCTGACAACCATCCTATTCTTTGGGAGCATAGACCAAGGATTTCTAGTCTTTTCAACTGAACTGTTGTCTTTTGAAATGAATACACATTAAAAACTTTGGAGGAGCCCTGACCGGTTTGGCTCAGTGGATCGAGTTTCGGCTTGGGGACTGAAGGGTCCCAGGTCCCATTCCCGTCAAGGGCACATGCCCTGATGGCGGGCTTGATCCCCAGTGGGAGGCGTGCAGGAGGCAGCCTATCAATGATTCTCTTTCATCATTGATGTTTCTGTCTCTCTCTCCCTCTCTGAAATCAATTTTTAAAAAATATTTTTTTAAAAAAGGATGGATGAAACAGAAGAAAGAATATCAATTAGATTATAGGACCTTTGAAATTATCCAGTCAGAGAAGAACACAGAAAGAAAGAAAAAAAAACTTTGGAGGAAAAACACTTGGCAACAAAAGTTTGATTTCATTTTCTATGTTGAGCAAATGAGACATAAAAGAGAAAAATATGCCCAGCCTGTGTGGCTCAGTGGTTAAGCACAGGAGGTCACAGTTCAATACCTGGGTTGTGGGCTCAATCCCCAGTGCAGGCCATGCAGGAGACAGCCAGTCAATGATTCTTTCTCATCACTGATGTTTCTATTTCCCTCTTCCTCTCCCTTCCTCTCTGAAATCAATTTTTTAAAAAGGAAGAAATATAACCTTTTCATTGTCATACAGTTGCAAGTTCTTAAACTTAACACAATTCAATATTTTCAGTTTAAATGACACCATGTGTCATATTATACAAGTATTTGACTGACTTGCTAAATGTTACCAGCCAAAGTATCAAAATCTAGGGGGAAATTAAAATGTTTAAAAGAATGATATCTGGCCCTGGCTGGTGACTCAGGTGGTTGGAGTGATATACCATACAACCAAAAAAAAGGGTTGCAGGTTTGACTCCCAGTCCAGGCACATACCTAAGTTGCAGGTTTGATCTCCTGTCTGGGAGCATACAGGTAGCATCCGATAGATGTTTCTCTCTCTCTCCCTTCATCTCTCTAAAATCAATGAAAATGGATGATGAGAAGAAAAAAAATGTATCTGTCTCTGGTAATTATATTACCACTAGAGGCCTGGTGCACAAAAATTCATGCACTCAGGGTGGAGGGTCCCTCAGCCCGGCCTGTGCCCTCTTGCAGTCCGGGAGCCCTCAGGGGATGTCCGACTGACAGCCTAGGCCCGCTCCTCACAAACATCCCTGTGGGAGTGCACAGACCACCAGGGGGCAGCTCCAGCCCCGCTCCCCAATTGCCCCTCCACTGCCGCCAGTTGCCACCACCCGATTGCTGTCCCCTCCCTCTGCCCGCTGGCACCCCCCTTGGCTGGCCTGGCACCGGCCCTGCCCCCCACCAATCGGTCATTCCACCGTTCAGTCGATTTGCATATTAAGCTTTTATTATATAGGACTAGAGGCCCGGTGCACAAAAATTTGTGCACTTGGGGGGGAGGGGGGGCCCTCAGCCTGGCCTGTGCCCTCTCGCAGTCTGGGGCCCCTCGGGAGATAACGACCTGCTGGCATAGGCCTGCTCACGGGTGGCAGAGGGCAGGCCTAATCCCTAGGTGCAGCCCCTGGTTGGGCTCAGAGCAGGGCTGATTGGGGAGTTGGGGCGCTGCCCCTGTCATGCACAGAGCAGGGCAGATCGGGAGGTTGCGATGCCACCCTCAGTCACGCTCAGGGTAGGGCCGATTGGGGGGTTGGGGCACCGCCCCCTGTCACACTCAAGGCAGGGTCGATGGGGAGGTTGCGGCGCCACCCCCTGTCACGCACAGAGCAGGGCCCATCAGGGGGGTTGGAGAGCTCCCCCCTGTCACGCACAGAGCAGGGCCCATCAGGGGGGTTGGGGAGCTCCCCCCTGTCACGCACAGAGTAGGGCCGATAGGGGAGTTGGGGCGCCACACCCTGTCACACTCAGGTCAGGGCCGATGGGGAGGTTATGGCTCTACCCCATCACACACAGAGCAGGGCCCGTGGGGGGGCGGGAGGGGTTGGAGCGCCACACCCTGTCACACACAGAGCAGGGCCAATCAGGGGGTTGGGGCGCCGCAGCCTGTCACACACAGAGCCGCAGGGCAATCCGGGGGTTGGGGAGCTCCCCCCTATCAGGCACAGAGAAGGGCTAATCAGGGGGTTGGGGCGCCTTCCCCTGTCACTAACAGAGCAGGGCGGATAGGGAGGTTGTGGCCCCGCCCCCTGTCACACACAGAGCTGCAGGGCGATCAGGGGGTTTGGGCACTGCCCCCTGTCACGCTGATCCAGTGCCGGGAGGCCTCGCGGCTCTGCTGATCCCGGTGCTGGGAGGCATATTACCCTTTTACTATATAGGACAGAGGCCTGGTGCACAGGTGGGGGCCGGCTGGTTTGCCCTGAAGGGTGTCCTGGATCAGTGTGGGGGTCCCCACTGGGGTGCCTGGCCAGCCTGGATGAGGGGATGATGGCTGTTTGCAGCTGGTCACACACCCTTCAGGGTGGGGGTCCCCACTGGGGTGCCTGGCCAGTCTGGGTGAGGGGCTGAGGGCTGTTTTCAGGCTGGCGGGTGACTGAAGCTACCAACCGCTCCTTTTTTTCTTTTTCTTTTTTATTCTGGGCCAGCTTTAGCTCTGAGGCTCCAGCTCTTAGGCCTCCGCTGCTGAAAGCAGGTTTCTGGCCTTTGTTTACCTTCTGTATTTGAAACAATGTTGCGATCCTGCTCGCTAAAGCCCGGCGGACTAAAGCAGGTTTCTGGGGTTTTGTTTAGCTTCTATATTTGTAACATAGTTGCTTAGAGTTGCAGCTCAGAGGCCTGCAGTGGCAGGCTGGGAACGTTGGAGTCCCCCGTCACTGAAGCAAGCAAGCCTCATGTTCGCTTCCAGTTGCCTGGCTGCCGGCCACCATCTTGGCTGGTAGTTAATTTGCATATCGCCCTGATTAACCAATGGGAAGGGTAGCGGTCGTATGCTAATTACCATGTTTCTCTTTTATTAGATAGGATTATTTGCATCAGAGTAAAAGAACTATAGGCTTTTAACAAATTGCATGTTTTGCCTTGGTCTCTTGCCAACAAGTAAATATTTGGTGTTAATTGCTAATTAAGCCAAAATTAAGTCTCATTTCACCTCTTTAAATGGTCTTAGAAGACTACCTTCTTCATTCTTCACAGGCTTTCATGAGTTATGTTTTAGATTTATTTTTTAATAGGAGTAATTATTGCTTTCCCTTTTTTATTAATCAAAGATATATATATACACACACACACACACACACACAACTATTAGAGCTTTGCCAGTTAAACATTACCATATTGCCATATTACCAAATCACCACATTGAGTTTATGTAAATTCCTAGAATTTTTCTTTTTCTTGGTTTCTAGATCTTAGAATCTCTTTTCATGTGAGATCTTCTTACATAATCCTCCCTGTCCCTTTTATCTTCATAAAAATCCAATGAACTTGAACCAGGACATTGTGCCTTTAGAAGGTTTCACAACATGTTTATCACTATGAAAAGAGGGCATTGTTTCCCAACTGTAGCCATGGGAAGTTTAATAGTGATTTTTCTTAGCAAAACATGAAAATGAATACTGAATATCTAATAAACCAGATATTTAGGCACAGAACACTCAATTTTCCAAATCAGCATTCTTATGAATTAAAAGACTAATCTGATGTTTGGATAAACTTCTCTCTGAAATATGTGTGGGTTAAACAAAAGGGGAAAGAATTAGATAAAAGCATTTTAAGTTTTGTTAACACAATTTAGACAGCTATTTAAGACACTGTCATATCTATTGACATCATATCTGTTTATTCTGATCTGGAGGAAAATATTTCCTTCAAATTACATTATTTAAAACATGCATTAATATCAAAATAACATATCTTTTTCATGACAGTTTTATTATTAAAATTTCTTTTTAAAAATTGTATTGATAACCAACTCTTGTACATTTTATTGTTTACATTTTATGATCTTTTCAAAATGTAGATATTGTTTTTACATAAGCTTAATCTTTATTGATAAAAAATTCTTTTAAAAATTTTACTTAAAATCCATACATACACAGTCTTTATAACTATCATTTCTAATCATTGTAAAATAGTCCACTAAGTTAGCAGAGTATAAGTTACTTCATATTGCCACCCCACCCCACCCCACCCACCCCACCCCCACACCCCCGCCTTTTTAGCCTGGCTGGCATGGTTGAGCATTGATCTATGAACCAGGAGGTCAGAGTTCAATTCCTGACTAGGGCTCCATCCCCAGTAGGAGATGTGCAGGAGGCGGCCAATCAATGATTCTCTCTCATCATTGATGTTTCTACCTCTCTCTCCCTCTCCCTTTCTCTCTGAAATCAATATATATATATATATATATATATATATATATATATATATATATATATATATATATATATATATAAAAGATTGGACTAAGAAAAAAGAAAAGGATGAAGCTAACTGGATCAAGCTGAATACCATGGGCTGAGAGCTCAGGCTGGTCTGAAATCAGTCAGTATAGAATTTAACTATTTTTTAAAATAAATTTTTCTTGATTTCAGAGAGAAAGGGAGAGGGGAGAGAGAGATAGAAACATTAGTGATGAGAGAGAATCATTGACTGGCGGCCTCCTGCATGCCCCCCACTGGGGAAAGAGCCCGGGCAACCCTGGCATGTGCCCCTGGCAGGAATCAAACCCGGAGCCCTTCAGTCCACTGAGTCAAACCAGCCAGGGCAGAATTTAACTATTTTTTAAATGTTGTTAAAGAAACACCAACTTTGAACACATTGGAGACCACCACTGTGTTATCTTCCAATCAGGTTTCTTCATTTGTATGCAGACCTTGAATGATAGCTTTTTAGCCATCTCTAGCATACATATAATACACTTCATAGGTAGTAATTCTGCGTCAGTCTTTTTTTTTTTTAATTCAGACTTGCACACAGCCTCTCCCATAAAATTATGTGGGGGAGCAGACTTCCCCTAGAACAGTGGTCGGCAAACCTCGGCTCACGAGCCACATGCAGCTCTTTGGCTCCTTGAGTGTGGCTCTTCCACAAAATACCACGTGAGGGAGCGCACGTACAGTGCGATTGAAACTTCGTGGCCCATGCGCAGAAGTCGGTTTTCAGAAAGGAGATAGACGAAACAAGTACACAAGACGAGTGTGGATGGGAGAGTTGGAAGGGGTCGACTTCAGTGAACATACCTCAATCAGATTGAGGATGTTTTTTAGCAAAGGCCAGCTTAGGAGTACCCTAATTAAGTTAATAACAATATACCTACCTATATAGTTTAAGTTTAAAAAATGTGGCTCTCAAAAGAAATTTCGATCGTTGTACTGTTGATATTTGACTCTGCTGACTAATGAGTTTGCCGACCACTGGCCTAGAACATACTAATCCAGTTCATCAGATGCCAGATGAGGTTCAGACACTTCTGCTCAGCACTTGCTCTTGTCATATGTCATGATAATTATTTGAGCTGAAGTCTTAGGGTAAGTTTTGGATACTTTTGTTTTAATTTATTTTTAATTTTCTGTGAGATATAGTAATTATCTCTAAAAGTATAAATGAATCATTGGTTTAAAAATTAAATTTAGGAGAAAATACAATCAGTAAAATAAGATTGCCTCATGATGAAAAGTGCCAATTTGGCACTAGGTAATATTCAATTAATATCTAACCACACCACTATCACACCACTTTCATTTCATATGAAATGAAAGCAATTGCCTATAAGTTTCACATAAAAAATTTTTTAAGCCCTGACTGGTTTGACTCAGTGGACAGAGTGTCAGCCTGCAGACTGTGAGGTCCCAGGTTCGATTCCAGCCAAGGGCATGTACCTTGGTTGCGGGCACATCCCCAGTGGGAGGTGTGCAGGAGGCAGCTGATCGATGTTTCTCTCTCATCAATGTTTCTAACTCTCTATCCCTCTCTCTTCCTCTCTGTGAAAAATCAATAAAATATATTTTTAAAAAATTTTTTTAAGAAAGGGAAACTTCATTTTTTATTTACTTATTTATTTTATTTATTTTTTAGAGCAAGGAAAGGAAAGAGAAACATCGATATGAGAGAGAAACATCGATGGATTGAGATGTTCCTGCCTAATTCAACTACTTAGTTTCATCAACAAAAAGTTTACGTGAACAAAATTTTTTTAATTAAATCTTTATTGTTCAGATTATTACAGTTGTTCCTCTTTTTTCCCCCCATAGCTCCCCTCCACCCGGTTCCCACCCCCCCTTCCGCCCTCACCCCCCCCTCCACTGTCCTCATCCACAGGTGCACGAGTTTTGTCCAGTCTCTTCCCGCATCCCCCACACCCCTTTCCCCACCAAGAATAGTCAGTCCACTCCCTTTCTATGCCCCTGATTCTATTATAATCACCAGTTCATTCTGTTCATCAGATTATTTATTCTATGTGAACAAAATTTAAATCTGAGAAGGACAGCTCCTGAATAGGACCATCCAGAGTGAGGAAAAGACAAATTCTATCAGAAAAATCTTATTAAAGTCTGGGCTATATTAGGTAAACAGACATTTACAAAAGCATAATCACCCTCTTTTTCTACTGACCTTCAAGATGAGACAAGTGTGGGTCGCTTAGCATCATTGGCTCACAGAAACCAAGTGCCACCTGTACCCTTAGGTCTTGAGATAACCAAACATGCCCCCTACATATTACCAAATATGCTGGTTAGCATCCCTGTTCAAACCCCAAAATACACATTCAAAATACACATCTGGCCCTGGCCAGCGTTTCACAGTGGTTACAGCGCTGGCCCGAGGACTGAAGGGTCTCAGTTTCAATACTCTGTCAGGGGTACATGCCTGGTTGCTGGTTGGATCCCTGGCCCTGGTCAGGGCCATGCGGGAGGCAACTGGTAGATGTGTCTCTCTCGCATCAATGTTTCTCTGTGTGTGTGTGTGTGTGTCTCTCTCTCCTCACCTTCTTCCCTCCCTTCCACTCTCTCTAAAGATCAATGGGGAAAAAATCCTCCGGTGCGAATTTAAAATATATGTATATGAATTCCTTTAAAGCTTAGGTTTTATAATTCAGCTGAATGAAAATGTCTATTTGCTGATATCAATGTTTTGCTTGTTTTCCTACAGAATCACGCAAATGATCCCAAGGAAGATTTATTAGATAAAACAAAACTGGAGAAAAAAATCAATTTGTAGATGAGATTATAATTATACCATTGAATAACTTTGCACAAGATATAGCCATATTATTCTGATGATATGAAGAGTTGCTGAGATGAAAGCAGTTGCTGAAATATGTGTGTGGTCATTATACTTGTGTTAAATAGTTATCTATGCAACATTTTGAAAGAAGTTGGATCAAGTCATAAAAATTGTCAAATGTATAACGGCTTAGTCTTTAAACTGGGGACTTTTCAGTTATTTTCATGATAAGGGCAGTGCATTTCATAAAGTACACGTTTACATTGAAGTTTTTAGTAGTTTCAAGACAAGCTCCTAGAACAGATATGTCAAATAAAAATATAAATAACGTTTTCTGTTTAAGAAAACTCCCTTAATTAAACATCTCTCAACTGTAAGTTAGTTGTACCAGCTGGAGTATCTACATGCTATTTTTAACCAGCTTAAGGGGCTCATTGCGACAGTTCCCAGTCCCCCATGTTACTGCACAGAAAAGCAAAGAAAGTGCCAGCAATAAAACTGAAACCAAGGTTAGACTCCAAATACAAAATAACACTATTTTAACTCATTTGAAATTTTGAGGGCATGCCAGACAGAATGCACCACTAACAAGATGTTTTCAAATGGCACCACTGAATAATTCAGGGTATTGTGACATTTAAGAACACATTGTCAGCCCAATATAATGGTGATGTAAGCTCTTCAGGAGGCCCTTTAACGCCTTTAAAAAAGTGAAACCTCTCGCCTGGCTGGTGTGACTCAGTTGGCTGAGCATCATCTCCTTGTACCAAGAGGTAGCCAGTTCGATTCCCAGTCAAAGCGCATGCCCGGGGTTTCAGGCTTGATCCCCAGTAGGGGGCGTGTAGGAAGCAGCCAATAGATGTTTCTCTCTCATAGATGGATGTTTCTATCTCTCTTTCCCTCTCCCTACCTCTCTCTGAAATAAATAAAAACTTTTTTTTTAAGTAAACACTCTAGTAAGGAAGGAGAGTGTTTTTTAGGATATTCTCAGTAATTTAACATGGGAAAGTAAATTTCCTAATGTGGCTCTTTCAAACCTCATGATCAATGTAATGGAAGGTGTTGAGGTTGAGATTGCAAGATGACATGTTCTAGAAAGTTTTTAATATCATTTATTAGAGGCCCGGTGCACAAAATTTGTGCACAAGGAGGGGAGGGTCCCTCAGCCTGGCCTGCACCCTTTCACAATCCAGGACCCCTCACAATTGGACCCCTGTGGGATCGGGCCTAAACCGACAGTTGGACATCCCTTTCGCAATCTGGGGACACTGGCTCCTAATCGATGGCCTGCCTGCCTCATCGCCCCTAACTGCTCATCTCCCTGCCTCATCACCCCTAACCACCTCTGCCTGCCTGATCACCCCCTAACTGCTTGCCTGCCGCCTGCCTGATCGCCCCTAACCACCTCTGCCTGCCTGCCTGATTGCCCCTAACCGCTCGTCTGCCTGCCTGATCATACCTAACCACTCTGCCTACCTGCTCGCCCCTAATCACTTGCAGGCCTGCCTGATTGCCCCTAACCACTCTACCTGCCTGCCTGATCACCCCTAACCACCTCTGCCTCGTCCCCTGCCACGGTGGCTTCATTCGGAAGGACGTCTAAAATAACATTCGGAAGGTTGTTAGGCTGTCCAGTCTAATTAGCATATTATGCTTATATTATTATAGATGATTTCTTATAAGTGTGGGCCAAGATTTCTCTTCATATTGTGCCTCCAAACAAAATACAGAAATAAATTAGGTACTGATGTTAACAGGGCACTGCAATTGTCATCTATAACTCTTACTGTTGAATCGCATCCCCCAAATGATATGTTGAAATCCTAACACCCAGTACCTATAAATGTGATCTTATTTAGCTCTTTGCAGAGGGCGCTGAGCCATGGGCATCTCTTGGGACAATTGGCACATGTGCTGCAAGACCAGGGGCAAGAGAAAGCCCCATCGCAAGAAGCAATAATCTGAGCTGGGACGCCCTGGGACGCCCTGCTGCCAGCACTAAGATTGGCCCCAGCCACACACACAGTGCGAGTGCAGGGAAGCAAAAAGTACCAAGCATTGAGGCCGGACGTGAGCAACTTCTCTTGGGGCTCCGAGTGTTATAGGCACAAAACAAGGATTACTGATGTTATCTACAATGCATCCAACAACAAACTGGTACCCACCAAGACCCTTGTAAAGAAATGAATGGTGCTCATTGACAACACACCATACTGACAGTCGGACGGGTCCCACTACACATCGCCCTGGGCCACAAGAAGGGGACCAACCTGACTCCTGAGGAAGAAGAGAATTTAAACCAAAAATAAACAATGAAAAAAAATTCAGAAGAAATATGATGAACAGAAAAAGAATGCCAGCATCAGCAGTCTTCTAGCTAGAGAGCATCAAGCAAGCTTCTTGCAGGCCTCGCTCCAAGACCAGGCCCGGTGGCCACACACATGGTTACATGCTGGAGTTCCAGGTGAGGAAAATTAAGGCCTGGAAAGGCCTTCCTATCTTAACTCATGTAATAAAGTTGTTTCTTGTTTTAAAAACAAATAAATAAATGTAATCTTATGTAAAAAACAGATATATTCAAGTTAAGAAGAGGCCATACTGAATTAAGATGGGCCCTAAACCAGCCGTGGGCAAACTATGACCCGCGGGATCCGGCGGCCCGTTTGACATGAATAAAACTAAAAAAAAAAAAAGACCGTACCCTTTTATGTAATGATGTTTACTTTGAATTTATATTAGTTCACACAAACACTCCATCCATGCTTTTGTTCCGGCCCTCCAGTCCAGTTTAAGAACCCATTGTGGCCCTCGAGTCAAAAAGTTTGCCCACCCCGGGCCCTAAACCAAATGACTGATGTTCTTATACAGAGGGAAAATAGGCACTGCCCTCAGAGGTCCCGGGTCTGTCTCTTGCTCCAACAGTGTTTGGACGGAACAGACCCAGGGACACCCCTTCTTCCAGCCTCCGGCCACTCTCCTGCGTCTCATCCAGTCACCACCTCAGAACCACCTCCAGGACCAGCCAACAAGCCGGTTTTTTTCCTACCTTAACTCCTTATTGCCAGACAACCATGAGCCTCCGCATTCCTCAGAATTACTCCACCGAGGCGGAGGCTGCGGTCACCCGCCTGGCCAGCCTGCACCTGGGGCCTCCCGCACCTCCCCCTCTCTGGCTTCTATTTTGACCTGATGATGTGGCTCCTCCAGGGCATGAGCTGCTTCCTCGAGTTGGTGGAGAAGAAGCACAAGGGCGCTGATCGCCTCTTAAAGTTGCCAAAACAGCACTGCAGCCGCGTTCTCTTCCGGGACGTGCTGAGGCCTCCCAGGATGTGTGGGCAAAACTCAGGGCCATGGAAGCCACCCTGGCCTTGGAGAGGAACCGAACCAGGCCCTTTTGGAGCTGCAGGCCCGGGGTTCTATCCACGCAGACCCTCATCCTGTGACTCCTGGAGAACCGCTTCCGGGGTGAGGGGGTGAAACTCATCAAGAAGATAGGCAACACCTGACTCATATCCACAGGCTGGCCGGCCCCCAGGCTGGGCTGGGCGAATCTCTCTTCCGAAGGCTCACCCTCAAGCAGGACTAGGAGCCTTTGGAGCCCAGAGGCCTTTGAGGGGCCCCTCTACATCCGCTGGTGTCTGACTTTACCTGAGCCTCTTCCCAAAACTGCTAGCCATTCTTTTAACCACCTGAAGCCCTCTCCCATGCATCGGACCAAAAAAACAAACAAACAATAAAGCTTTTTGCAGAGAGAGAGAGAGAGAGAGAGAGAGAGAGAGAGAGAGAGAAGAGAGAGCGAGAATAGAGACATGGGGAGGATGTCTCTTGATATTTTTGTTGTTAATCCTCACCCAAGGGTGTATATATATATATCCCTATTGATTTCAGAGAGGAAGGTAGAGGGAGAGATAGAAACATCAATGATAAGAATGGAGGGATGGAGCCCCTGTAGGGGGTATACAGGAGCCAGTTCATAGGTCAAGATCATCCACTGAGTACATTGGCTGGGCACCCAAGGATATTTTTTCCATTGGTTTTTAGAGAGATTAGAAGGGAAGAAGTAGGAGGGAGGGAGGGAGACAGTGAGAGACAGAGAGAGAGACATCAATATGAGAGAGAAACATGGATTGGTTGCCTCCAATACTTGCCCTGACCAGAGGCTGGGACTGAACCTGAAACCCTGGAATGTGCCTTTGACTGGGAATCAAACCGGAGACCCTTCGGTGGAGGGACTGACACTTTAACCACTGAGCACCACGGGCCAGAGCTACAGCTCTTGATTTTTAATCCAGCATTTCTCCCCTGTCCCTCTGGAATACGGCTGCATTCTCCAGGGCTAGAAGCCAGAAAGGATTTGAAAAAGACAGCCTTTCCAGCACAAGAATATTTAAATCCATGGTTCCCACACAATGCTCTCAAGAGATTGCTTTTCATATTTAAATAAATATAGATTCTTTACCCGAGACAAGTCTAGGATTTGTCATAAATCCAAAATCAATTTCCACGTATTTGGGTAGAGAGCTAAATTTTGCGTTTGATGGCAGCAAAAATAAACTTCAAATGTAATTGGTATGTTCTATTGAGTCAGGAAAAAAAAAAGAAAGAAAACAAGAGGGATTTATTATGGCTACCACTTCCAATAGGGACAAAATAATTACTTTTTTTCACCCTAGGATATTACTTATTAAAAAGAAATTTTAAGCCGAAACCGGTTTGGCTCGGTGGATAGAGCGTCGGCCTGCGGACTGAAAGGTCCCAGGTTCAATTCCGGTCAAGGGCATGTACCTGGGCTGCAAGCACATCCCGGTGGGAGATGTGCAGGAGGCAGCTGATCGATGTTTCTCTCTCATCGATGTTTCTAACTATCTCTCTCCCTTCCTCTCTGTAAAAAAAATCAATAAAATATATTTTTTAAAAAAAAGAAATTTTAAAATAGTAACATCCTCATCTTTCCTACCACGCTGTGGCGCTGAGGGAAGTAACTTCCAGGGGTTATTTGGGCCCTCATTCAGGGCAGTGTTTGTTCTGGACACTCTTCAGAAGTTTGATCCCATTTAATTTCTTGGCTGAGTTCTTGCCTTTGTTGAATTCTCTCCAAAGGTTAAGGTCAAAGGGGCCTTGCTAACAACAGGCAACCCGTCTCTCCAAACGGAGAAAAGCCTCAAATTGGGAAAAGGATGCAGAGGAGCGATGCCTTTTGATTCCTGCAAACCACCAGTGATACGGAAGGTCAAGCAGGCAGGGCTGAGATGGAAACAGGGTGTTTTTCCCATTGTAAAGGCTGGGGGGAAACTTGCAACTACGAAGACGGGTGGCGTCTTCCTGAGGCTCAAAGACTAAAGGCTGAAAGTTCCTAAGCTCCCAGCAGCATCAAGATATCCTAGGCAAAACGTTACTCGTCAATGGAATCTGTACTTAAGAAAGAGTTATGGCGCCAACGGTGATGGAGGAAAACACTGCCCTTGATTATAAGGAACATTTTTAAATTTAATTGTAAAAATCCTCCAAAGGAGCTCGTGTGCCTCATTGCTGAACTGCCTGCGGGTGCAGTGCTGAACTTGAACATTATTACCCTGAGGCCCTCCATCCCCACCCCTGACGTACTTAACACCTTGTTTTTCAAACATGCTGGGTCTCTAGGCAGATCTAGAGCTTGTCATAAATCTAAAAATCATCACCACTACCTGGAAGCTATCCAGTTAGCCAGAGAAGCAGCCTTTGCACACCAGTCCACTCTACAAAAAAAAACAAAAAACAAAAAAAACCTGCAAGCTGAGTTTGTGCTTTTGGACAGGCATTGCAAACTGCGTGAGAGGCTGATGGTGACTGCCCTGAACACAGTTTCAGATTATTTCATTCTTCCCTGAAGCTTTCGGGGGGGGGGGGGGGGGGGGGGGGGGAGCTTGCCACCAGATTTATTTGAGAAAATAAAAAAATTCCATCTCACGTGAGTGATTTCTTGGCACGAAGAGCCTTTCCTTTCATGTTCTATGAAGAGCGTGTACGCCACATGCTTCAAAGGGCAAGTTCTCCTCCCACCAACAGAAAGCCAGCTCCCGGAACCGGTGGCAGTCCGAACAAAGCTACGTTGGGGAAGCCCACGTCCCAGCTTGAGGAACTTGAAGTGTACTTACCCCAAACATCTTCATTGCTTCACCTGAACCGGTCAATATTTTGTGATGGTACTTATATTTTATTTTTTATTTGTTTGGCTAATATGAAAACAATTTTCTTTGATTCTGGGTGCTAAAATCATAAACAGTCTTTCTTGCAGCAATGGGAAATACGATTATGACACGGAAAACTATGTTGACTGCCCCGCACACGCATGCCCCAATACTCTGGAGTGGAAATCAAAGGCATTCATTGCGTCAATTGCCCGTCAATTGCCGGCCTCTGGAATCTCTCTTTCCAGGCAAACAAGAAGGTGGAGGCATGGCAGGGCCTGGGGCAGCATTCTCTTGACTAGAAGCAAGTTGATTTGTGATTGATAAGAATACTTGCCTTGCCCCGTCCTCAGAAAAGCAGATGTTCCCTTTCTTCCACCGACTTTCTGATGTGCACTGAGATCCAGAGGAGCAGGGGCCAGCTCACAGCCGCGCTGGCAGTTCCCTCTCTCTCCTGCTTTTCACCCAAAATCGTCATTAGACTTTTGAGGTCAAACAAAAGATTTGATACAAAACATTGAGAAATGCAGTTCTCCAGGCTGTGTTTTGAAATTTATTTTACTCCTCCACAAAAAAAGAGTGTTAGGCAAACAGGTGTGTTATTCCATTTATTGGATCTGAAATGGCCCGAGAAGTAACATTTTCATTTAGAAATCTGCTGTCTTCTGTCTGCATTCCTTTTCCAGGTGACGCTTCAGCGCTGACCGTAAGTAACCAGATCACATTTCCCTGTTTTTTTCCTCTACACCAAGAACAAGCTTTAAGATTATCAAGGATTTCAAAATACAAGATCTTACCCCCTCTGGTTTTAGGTCAGACGTGGTAGAAATACAGAGGACTTGTCAGATGGGGTTAGGCTCTCTGATTGTGCCCCGCCCACACCCTGAGTTATCATGGCAAACTAACGTCACCTTCCTCAATACCAGCGGTTCTCAACCTGTGGGTCGCGACCCCTTTGGGGGTCGAATGCCCTTTCACAGGGGTTGCCTAAGACCATCGAAAAACACATATATAATTACATATTGTTTTTGTGATCAATCACTATGCTTTAATTTGTAACAATGAAAACACATCCTGCATATCAGATATTTACATTACGATTCATAACAGTAGCAAAATTACAGTTATGAAGTAGCAACAAAAATAATTTTATGGTTGGGGGCCACCACAACATGAGGAACTGTATTAAAGGGTCACGGCATTAGGAAGGTTGAGAACCACTGCTCTAGAACTAGAAACAATGTATTATGTAAAGTGGTTGGCTTATTATATTACTCTTGTCATTGTTATTATTGCCAATACTACTAATGCCTAATAAAAATTACATGCTTAAAAGATATCTGTTTTGTGGAGGAATGAATATTTTAAATGGTCCTCCACAGACCCCTCAGTTGCCTGTGATGTAATTAATATGCTAAAGCAGTGCCAAACTTTAAGGGACATACTAGGCCCCTGGGAACCTTGTTAAAATGCACATTCCAGATCAGTAAGCCTGAGATTCTGCATTTCTAACAAGCTCCCAGTCCATACTGAGACTTTGACTAAATTCCTAGATAATTCCATTATCAAGGAATGGACTAATTCTTAGATATTCACATGACAAACTTGACTTGGGGCGATGAATACACAAAGCAATATACAGATGATGAATTGTACACCTGAACTCTATATAATTTTATTAACCAATGTCATCCAATAAATAAATAAAATATATTCTATCCAAACAAAAATTAAACATCAGTTAGATGGAATTGGTTTTTTCTCACCACAGCAATAATGGAATCTCAACAGTATTATTCTATTTGCTCAAGTTATTAGGGACTTGAGCTCCAATCACCTCACCGATGAACTTACCACATGAAATGAGCTAAGAATCAAATTTCAGCCTAAGAAGAGCTGGGTCACACCTATATTCTAAACAAGAGCAAGGGGTCCCAACCCCACACCAGACCCCCAGCCGAGGGTCCCAGAGCCAGTAAAAGAAGTCCCTATGGGCAGTAAGAACTACGGGCCATAAAAAACAGTGGGGGTTGGAGCTCAGTGACACAGAGGCTGCTGGAGACCCAGCAATTCCTCTTAAAAGGCTGGCATCATGAAATGAACTTACAAGGTCCCACTTCCTCTGAGCTCCAGTGCCAGGTGAGGCTTTGGGGAGCACAGACACATACAAGGAAGAACTGGATTGTCTGGCATCAGGGCAGGAACTCAGGGCAGCTTTCTCCCAGACAGAAGTGCTCGCAGGGATCATTGCTCCTATGCTGGGACCTCTGGGTCACAGGGCTGACTGGCAGCCATTTCTGTTTGCTCTGCCCTTGTGATTCCCTAAGACCCCACCTCATCCAATTTACAACCCACCCAAGCTGTGTGTAGCGGCTTTTGCATAAGAATGGCCTGTCCTTGCTTAAGCTAAATTCTCTCAAACAAGCTGCAGCTGGGTCAGGAAGCCCCAAACCTATCACTATAAGGCCCAAGACCCAGCACCAGCACCAGCCTGCCTTGCTTCATAGCAGGGCCTCATCTGGGCACTTCCAAACCTGATACAAAGAGGAGGAATCTGCAGATCTCTCTGTAGCTCCTGCTGGGTGGCCCCAGGCAGTGGCTGACTGCAACTCCCTGGAGACCCAGGAGCCAGTATGCCCAATGGTCAGTGTCAGACCATACCAGATTACATCTCTTTATATCCATAAGTGACACACTCAAGGGGCAGACTCAGTGAGCCCCAAAGCCCCACTGAAGCAAGTCCTGCTCCATAGGGGTATCTCCTGCACAGCAACTCTCCCACTGTAGTCGCAGCTGATCCTCACAGCCAAATGGCCTGGAGGTCAAGTACTCCCAGTGACACCAATAGCAATTAAGTCTCAACTACAACAAGATTGTGCTCACAGCCCACAAAGGGGTGCACCTACAGCTCCCAGCTCAGGTGACTGGGGAGGCTGAGCCACTG
Organism: Myotis myotis; assembly: GCF_014108235.1. Taxonomy (NCBI): domain Eukaryota; kingdom Metazoa; phylum Chordata; class Mammalia; order Chiroptera; family Vespertilionidae; genus Myotis; species Myotis myotis. Next base: position 183,498,581 of record NW_023416335.1, read on the forward strand.
GGCCCTATAGAACACCTACTACACAAGACCACTCTACCAACTCAAGGAGACATAGCAGCTCTACCCAATACATAGAAACAAACACAGGGAAGCAGCCAAAATGTGGAGACAAAGAAACATGTCACAAATGAAAAAAATGGAAGAAAGCAAACTACTGGATATAGAGTTCAAAACCACGGTTATAAGGTTACTCAAGAATCTTTAAGAAACCTCTAAAAAAAAATGGAAATGGACCAGTCAGAAATTAAGCATACACTGACTGAAATAAAGAATAATATACAGGGATTCAATAGTAGAGTAGAGAACTGGAGAGCATTATGGTAAGTGAAATAAGCCAGGCAATGAAAGAAAAATACCACATGATCTCACTCATTTATGGAAAATAACATTATAACCTGATGAACAAAAAGATAGATACAGAGGCAGGAAAGCATCAAACAGACTGTCAAATTACAGCGGGAAGGCTGGGGAGTGTTGGGGAGGGGGTGGAAAAAGATCAACCGAAGGACTTGTATGCATGCATATAAGCACAACCAATGGATACAAGACACTGGGAGGGTGGGATGAGGGAATGTTCCAGGGGGTAGGGAAGGCTGGGGAAAGTCAATGGGGAAAAAAAGGAGATATATGTACTACTATTTGTAATACTTTAAATAATAAAAAAATAGTAGAGTAGAGAATTCTGAGAGTCAAATCAACAATTTGAAATATGAGGAAGCAAAAAACACCCAAGCAGAAGAGAAAAATGAAAAAAGAATCCAAAAAATGTAAGGATGTTGTAAGGAGCCTCTGGGACAACTTCAAGCATACCAACATTTGCATTATGGCGGTGCAAGAAGAAGAGAGCAAGATATTGAGCCTATTTGAAGAAATAATGACAGAAAACTTCCCCTACCTGGTGAAAGAAATAGACTTACAAGTCCAGAAAGCACAGATAGTCCCAAACAAGAGGAACCCAAAGAGAACCACACCAAGGTAATGGCATAATAAAAATGCCAAGGGCAAAAGACAAAGAGAGAATCTTAAAAGCAGCACGAGAAAACAGTTAGTTACCTACAAGGGAGCACCCATACAACTGTCAGCTGATTTCTCAACAGAAACTTTGCAGGCCAGAAGGGAGTGGCAAGAAATATTCAAAGTGATAAATAGCAAGAACCTACAACCAAGATTACTCTACCAGCAAAGCTATCATTTAGAATTGAAGGTCAGATAAAGAGCTTCACAGATGAGAAAAAGCTAAAGGAGTTCACCACCACCAAACCAGTATTGTATGAAATGTTGAAGGGCATTTTTTAAGAGGAAGAAGAAGAAAAAGAAAAAGATTAAAAATATGAACAACAAAATGGCAACAAATACATACCTATCAACAATTGAATCTAAAAATCAAAATAAATGAATAAGAAATCTAATGGACAGAATAAACTGGTGAATAAAATAGAATCAGAGGCATGGAAATGGAACAGACTGATGATACTCAGAGGGAAGGGGGGTTGGAGGAGTGGGAAGAGATTAAACAAAGATCTTATATGTATATATGCATTACCTATGGACACAGACAATAGGGTGGTGAAGGCCTGGGGCGGGGTGGGAACTGGGTAGAGGGGAGCAATGGGGGGAAAAAAGAGGGACATCTGTAATAATCTCAACCATAAAGATTAAAACAATAAAAAAAATAAATTTTCATACCTTAAAAAAGAAAAAGATTCACAATGGAGGATATGTTGTTCAGCCTTTTTTGATAAAAATATGTATATACTTATGTTTGTATGTGCAGTAGTAGACTGGCTTTCATTGTTATACACTTTTGTACTGTGAAACTTTCTGTATGAAGTACATGCATTACTTTCTCAATAAAACCTAATCTATAAAAGATAAAAAACAAACAACAATTTTAAGTCAATCAGAAAAATTATATTGAATAATTGATACTAGGGATTACTGTTAAATTTTTTACATGTGATATGGTACTGTGGTTATGTTTTAAAAGTGAAATCCTTAACTTTTAGAGATACAATCCCAAGTATCAACAGATTAAATGATCCTCAGATGTCAGAAATTTACTTCAAAATATCCCAAGGGGACAGATATAAATGGAACAAGATTGGCCATGTATTGGACACTTGTTAAAGCAGGTTCACTAAGCTCCTCTCTGTATTCTTAAATATGCTTGAAATTTTACATAATTGTTTTGTTTTTGTTTTTTTACAAATAAAACCACATAATAACCTGAAGAAATTAACTTACTTGGACACTGAATAGGAAAGGACTTTCTCCATATTAACCAAGAAAAGGTTCATAATGAAAAAGATTGCAAGAGTTGATTTAAAAATCTGTATAAAAATAACAAAAGTTGGACATTGTTTGCATTGTAAAAGGATTAATATTTTTACACTAGAGGCCCAGTGCACAGATTTGTGCACCAGTGGGGTCCCTCAGGCTGGCCTGCACCCTCTTGCAATCCAGGACTGAAGCAGGGGGTCCCTCAGGAGTAAGGATGACGGAGCCCCAACGCGCTAGGGCATCTGCGTGCACGACTCCGGGGACCAGGTTCAGTGATGCAGATCCATTTTATTATGGAACTACAGGGGTATATATAGCATGAGGGGACCAATCAGAGGGAGACACGTTGCTATAGGCGACCAATCAGAGGGAGACACGTTGCTATAGGCGACCAATGGCTGAAAGGCTGGGGTACTGTGCACGTGGCTCTAGGAGTTAGTTCAGGCGGGCGTGCTACTTCCTGATGTGCCGAGGAAGCATGTCATGGTGGAGTGTGCTCACACCATTGCATCAGCCGCAGCGCTGAGACATACTTCCTGAGCTCTACTACACAGGACCCCTTGGGGAAGGTCGGATTGCCAGTTTTAGCTCAATCCCCGGGGACCAGGCCGAAACCAGCAGTCTGACATCCCCCGAGGGATGTAGAAGTGGCAGTCGAGCACCACGCCACTCCCACTCATCCCCACAGCACCTGTCTCTGCCACTGCTCAGTAGCGCTGACGCGGAGGTGGGAGAGGCTCGCACCGCCGCAGCTGTGCTAGACAGGCATGAGCCCACATCTGGCGCCCATTAGTCAGCTAAGCAGCGCTCCTACTGTGAGAGTGCACTGACCACCAGGGGCCAGCTCCTGCATTGAGCGTCTGCCCCCTGGTGATCAGTGAGCATCATAGCAACCAGTCAAACGATCAACTGGTTGTTTAGGGTTTTATATATATAGTTTTACATAGTTGAATAATAACAAACATAACTATAAGAATATACCCAGGCTTTATTGTCATAAATATAAATTAAAACAATAGCTGTCCTTTATACTTTTTTTATTTTCATGATAGTATTCAGGAATGGAAGGGCACAAGGCCACACACCATTTGTAGCATACAAATAACAAAGCACACTCCAAATTTTCAGTTCGAGCATTATTTACACTCGTGAGACAGTGGAAACTAAAATACTCAACAATAAGGGGCCAGCTAACAAAAGTATGTACGGCACACACACACAATGGGAAGTTACATTGTACCAGGAGTCCAGTGATGTAGAAATGCTCAGCATATACGTGATCATACATTGACACCTAATATATTAATAGTGATTTTTAAAAATATGATTGGATTTTAGTTTAAGTATTTTTGTATGAATTTTCTAAATCTCTATATTGAAGATATGTCACATATTTGGAACATTTTCAAGGAAATTATTTGATATTTTTAGAAAATGTACTGCACTGACCAAGAATTACTCATTGTACTATTTTTCTTTTACCAAAGGGTTCAAGTAAAGAGCAATACAAAATGCTGAGGCAAAAAATGAAGTCATCGTTTTTCCTTGTATGTTATCTAGCTATCAAATAACAATTTAACTATTAGAGTGCTACCGTTTCTTCTGAAATTTGTACATCTTCGAAAAAAATGGGGTGGGGATGCTATACAAATTAAATTCAGATTTTACAAATAGTTCCTCTTTATAAATTAGGCAATCCTATAGGCCCAAAAGGAAAGCTTCCTTCAGACACTCTATATAGACTCCTGTAGGATTGAGCAGTCTGGCTGGGTCTTGTCACTGAAACAGTAATTGGTTTAGGACTGAAATAATCTTCTATTCAATACTCTGTGCAGGTAAGACTGGGAACAACTTAGAGGTTTCTTCACCAATTTTCTAAATACTGACCTAAGTTTTTCTCCTTACTTCTTACCTGAGAGAAAACAAAAGCTATCCCCAATTCCTCCTCCTAACCACGGCCAAAGGAACGTCTCCCAGCTGGCTGTATAGCACCTGGCAAATACTGATTCAACTATTTCTCAGGCAACAGAGTGAAAATTTATGACCATAAACCCAAAGCAGTTTGCACAGATGATGGCTGTATATAAAAATTATTGTTTAGCCGAAACCGGTTTGGCTCAGTGGATAGAGCGTCGGCCTGCGGACTGAAAGGTCCCAGGTTCGATTCCGGTCAAGGGCATGTACCTGGGTTGCGGGCATATCCCCAGTAGGAGATGTGCAGGAGGCAGCTGATCGATGTTTCTCTCTCATCGATGTTTCTAACTCTCTCTCTCCCTTCCTCTCTGTAAAAAATCAATAAAATATATTTTTTTAAAAAATTATTGTTTAAAGCAGTAGGCAAATAAAATGTCAGAAACTTCAGCCTACTTCACTTCTGTTTCCACAGGGAAATCATCTCCATTCTTGATCACTAACACTCATAATGGTTTTAGGATATTTGTAAATTTTAAAAGAATTCCAGAGACAAAATCTAACATTAAAAGCCTGATAACAGCATCACCTTTCATTCAATACTTCTTCAGCCCAGCCAGTGTGGGCTGAAGTTCAAAGCGTCCACCTATGAACCAGGTCACAGTTCCATTCCCAGTCAGGGCATATGCCTGGGTTGCGGGCTCCATCCCCAGTGTGGGGTGTGCAGGAGGCAGCCGATCAATGATTCTCTCTCATCATTGGTGTTTCTCTCTCTCTCTCCCTCTCCCTCTCCCTTCCTCTCAGAAATGAATAAAAATATTTTTTAATTTAAAAAACATTGAAACCCCCTAGCTGGTTTGGCTCAGTGGATAGAGCGTCGGCCTGCAGACTCAAGGGTCCCAGGCTCAATTCCGGTCAAGGGCATGTACCTGGGTTGCGGGCACATCCCCAATAAGGGGCGTGCAGGAGGCAGCTGAATCGATGTTTCTCTCTCATCCATGTTTCTAACTCACTATCCCTCTCCCTTCCTCTCTGTAAAAAAAATCAATAAAATATATTTAAAAAACCAAAAAACAAAAAAAAACACATTGAAACACTTAGACACAGAGCAGACTGGTAATAGCCAGAGGGGAAGGAATTGGGGGACTGGGTGAAAGAGGTAACTACAAGTTGGTATTTCCAAACTGTCACATGCTGTAAGTACAACATAGGGAATCTATACTAATAAAAGGGTAATATGCTAATTAGACCGGGAGACCTTCCAGACATCCTTCTGGACAAAGCCATGGTGGTGGGGCTGAGGCCGAGGCAGTTAGGGGTGATCAGACCAGGAGGGGAGGGCAGTTGGGGGTGATCAGGCCAACGGGGCGGGGGGACAGTTAGGGGAGAGCAGGCTGGCAGAGGGGCAGTTGGGGGAGTGCAGGCAGGCATGGGGGGGGGGCAGTTGGAGATGAGCAGGCTGGCAGAGGGGGCAGTTAGGAGAGCGCAGGCCGGTGTGTGTGTGTGGGGGGCAGTTAGGGGTGATCAGGCCAGAAGGGGGGTGCAAGGTTAGGAGCCAGCGGTCCAGGATTGTGAGAGGGATGTCGGACATCCTCCAAGGGGCCCCAGATTGGAGAGGTTGCAGGCCGGGCTGAGGGAGACCCCCCAACTGCACGAATTTCATGCACCAGGCCACTAGTACAGTCAATAATATTGTGAAAGCTATGTATGGTGCCAGGTGGGTACTGGGAATATTGGGGAAAACACTTTCTGAAAACATATAATTGTCTAGCCACTGTGCTGCTAGACCAAAACAAAGCAATGTTGAAGGTGAACTGTAATTGAAAACTAAAACTATTTCAACTAATTTACTATTTTTACAGAACAAAGTGTGCCAGTCCATCCTTCATGATGTGCCTCTAATACCCCCCGCCCCCTCCCCCCGTGTTCCCGCCACATGGGTGGCTTTCTATTCATGCAGCAGGCCAAGCCTACCCGCCTCAGACCCTCGTACTTACCATATCTGCCTCAAACACGCTCCTCACGCACACCCACCTGCCAGGTCTCTCTCTGCTCAACCATGACCACCTCAGAGAACTTCCAACTGTGCTGACTGAAACAGCACCCTACCTTCTTTCTCTAGTTCCACTGCTTGTCTTCATGGCCCTTTTCACTGACTTCAACTATTAGTTTATTGTCTTATCCCTCCCCTCCTCACTAGAATGTAAGTTCTGTGAGAACAGGGCCTTTTGCTCTATCCATTCCTGTGTCCCTCAAAAACACTGAACATAATGTAGAATTAAGTACTGAATTGATACATTTTTTTTTCTAAAACATATTTTATTGATTTTTTACAGAGAGAAAGGGAGAGGGATGGAGAGTTGGAAACATTGATGAGAGAGAAACATCGATCAGCTGCCTCCTGCACAACTCCTACTGGGGATGTGCCGGCAACCCAGGTACATGCCCTTGACCGGAATCAAACCTGGGACCCTTCAGTCCGCAGGCCGGTGCTCTATCTACTGAGCCACACTGGTCAGGGCTGATACATTTTCTTGATCCCTCCTTTATTGCTCCTTTGATTCCGTTTTCTTTGAGTTCCTCTGTTTTGAATAGAGTGAAGTTGAGGGGGGAAAAAACTAAAAAATCATATAAACAGTAATATTTTACTTTAATTTTGCCTGAAAATGCTTTACGGTATGTAAGATGATATAAATTACACTGCAGGCCCTAGCTGGTTTGCTTAGTGACTAGAGCATTAGCCCACGGACTGAAGGGTCTGTTTCAATCCCAGAGGTATGTACGGCGGTTGCAAGCTTGATCCCCAGCCTTGGTCAGGGCACATGCAGGAGGCAACCAATTGATGTCTCTCTCACATCCATGTTTCTCTTTCTCTCCTCCTCCCTTCCACTCTAAAAATATTTTTTTAATGGAAAAAATATTCTCCAGTGAGGATTAACAAAAAAATAAATTACAATGCAGCCTGAAAACACATCCCTGAGCCTTGTATAGGCTTAACTCTCGTTTACAGTAATGGAGCCAGAGCAATGGATGAATCGATAGATTACTATTCGAATTGGTTTGAAAGTCTAGTTTCTAATCTGGAATGTAAGGAGCTCAGAAGTCGTCTGTCCCAACAGGTAGAAGTTGAATTGTGTATCAACAATTCTTCTTAGATCCATCACAGAACGGAGGTCACAAGGCAAAGCACTGACCCAGACAGGAGGAGCTGGAGAATCACAACCTACCAGAGCAGAACCTCCATGGGGACCAGCAGTGGGGTAGGAAAACCTAAACTGTAGTTGGCGAATTGCTGAAAGCTCAGTGTAGATACGGTGGAGTTAAAAACTCCAAGGGACCCAGTCATACACACAGCCCAGCCCCACACACTTTGTGTTTTACCCCCAGGAGTCCTATCAGATTCTCACAGCAAAGACAGGGAAAGTCCCCTCTTGCTTTTTGCCGGAGGACGGGAAAGTAGCCATTTTCAAAGAGACCCAAAGCATTCAGCAGTTTTAGTTTGTTTTTTAATTGATTCCAGAGAGAGGAAAGGGAGAGGATAGAAACATCAATGATGAGCCTCATTGATTGGCTGCTTCCTGCCCACCCCCTTCTGGGGATCTAGCCCACACCCCTGGCATGTGCCCTGACCGGCAATCGAACCATGACCTCCTGGCTCATGGGTCACTGCTCAACCTCTGAGCCACACCAGTGGGACGTTCTGCAGTTCTTGAGGAGGCCTGCCCTCTAGGGAAACCATTTCACCAGAGCCTAACCCTACTGAGGTTTTATTGGGGCCTAGCTGACCTGGGAGAAGTCTTCCAGGTGGGAGAAGGGCAAATACCCAACTACAGCCACCTCCAGCCATCCTGCTCCACCTAAGGAAGGAAACACCGAGAGGCCTGGCAACCCCTTTTGGGTCTCCTCCAGCCTAGAGCTTTGTTACTTTCATCTTAATAAACCTCCCCTTTGGTTAAAAACAACCACCACCACAAAAACCTGAGAGGCCCTTGTGAAGGTCATAGCCCAGGGGCACAGGCTCACTCCCCACCCCCTCCCCCCCTCCCCCCCCACACACACCTCCCCACATCACTAAAGCCTATTGACAGTGGTTCTTTAGCAGGCACATAATGTCCAGCTTTCAACAAACAATTACTACATGGATGCCAAAATGTAAAAAAACACATTTCAAAGACAAAAAGCAAGCTGACTCAGATACAGCAGGCACGTTGGAATTATCAGGCCAGGAATTTAAAATAATTACATCAATATGCTAAGATAACATGTATCAATATACTAATGGAAAAGTAGACAACTTTCAGGAACCAATGGCTAATGTAAGCTGAAAGACAGAAATTAAAGGACTCAAGAAGAAATCCTAGAAATAAAAACACGATAATAGAAATGAAAAAATGACTTTGATGGGTTCATTAGACTGGACACAGTTAAGGAAAGCATCTGTGAGCTTGGGAATATATCAAAAGAAATTTCCAGCCGAACCGGTTTGGCTCAGTGGATAGAGCGTCGGCCTGAGGACTCAAGGGTCCTGGGTTCGATTCCGGTCAAGGGCATGTACCCTGGTTGCGGGCACATCCCCAGTGGGGGGCATGCAGGAGGCAGCTGATTGATCTCTCTCATAGATGTTTCTAACTCTCTGTCCCTCTCCCTTCTTCTCTGTAAAAAAAAAACAATAAAATATATTTAAAAAAAAAAAAAGAAATTTCCAAAACTGAAAAGCAAAATATTTTTTTAAAGACTAAGGAAAAGGGGAACAGAATAGACACAAACTTCGGGACAACTACAAAGGCTTAGCATATGTGTGAGGGGAATACCAGAAGAGAAAAAGGAACAGAGGAAATATTGGAAGCAATAATGACAGAATTTCCCCCAAATTAATGTCAGACAGCTAAACACAGAATAAGGATAAATGCCCCCCAAAAAATCTACAACTAGGCCTATCATATTCAAATTGTAGAAAAATAAAAGAAAAAAAATCTTCAAAGAAGCAAGGGTGCAAAAATACCATATATAGAGAGGAGCAAAGATAGAATAGCAGCAGGCATTTCCTCATAAACCATGCTATGGAAGAAAGTGAAATATGTAATGAAAGAAAAACAAAAACACCAACCTATTAATTCTTTACTCTGTGAAACCATCCTTCAAAAGTGAAGGAGAAATAAAGACTTTTTCAGACAAAAATTGGGAGAATTTGATGCCAGGTCTGCCTTGCAAGAAATTGAATTTCAGAGAGAAGGAAATGATATATAGGCCAGTGTCGACGTAAGAAATGTCCGAACCTGTAGAGAAGTTTTGATTTAATTTCAGTCAAGATGACAATTGCTGGGAAGCAAAATTTTAACGGATTGAGAAAATGCTCCAAAGAATAGCAGTTTTACAACTTTATACATTAGAAGCAAAAGAGGATGACTCATTTTTGGTTAGGAAGTTTTATGTTCAGAATATCCTATGTGGCTATTTTTGGTTTCTGAGTATGTAGGATCTAAGCCTGTCAGGTTTAGTATGTGGCCCCTTTCTCGTCCACACAGTATCTACATAAAGAAAGGCAGAGCATTAGAGAAGGAGTAAGTGAGGGTAAGATACTTCAAATGGTTTTGTATCATATTTACCTTGTTGTTTGTCATAAATTACTCCACAACATTCCCTAAAATTAACTTAATAAACTTTACTTAAAGTTTTAAGTCAACTTCGCACTGTACGTGCATGCCCGCACGTGGTATTTTGTGGAAGAGCCACACTCAAGGGGCCAAAGAGCCGCATGTGGCTCGAGAACCTAGTAATTTCAATCACTAGGCAACAAAAGTTGTATTAAAAACTGGAAATTGTTTGGAATCAGACAAGGAAAAAGATGAGCAAAATGTGATTAAGATTTCCTTGGCCCTAATTAAGATTCTTTCTGCCCAACCAGTGTGGTTCAGTGGTTTGGTGCTGACCTATGAACCAGGTCACGGTTAGATTACCATGCCGCCCAGGTGATCTGAGAGTCTCTCTTCATCATGGATGTTTCTACCTCTCTCTCTGTCTCCCTTCCTCTCTGAAGTCAATAAAAATTAATTTATAAACAAGGATTCAAAAAAGTCATATACATAAGAAAATTTTTAACAAAAATTTGTCCTAAGAAATTATTTTCTGCACATTTTAAAAAATATTTTTCATTGAAACCCCCCAAAATGTACTTGTCTTCAAAACCCTAGGCTTTGTTATTCAGATAAACATCAGTTTTACAATATACGAATTTGTTTGCCTTTTAGAGAACTGTTTTAAAGACTTTTGACCATATTTTCCCATTTTTATATTTTATTCAAGTATCTAACTTTTGTTAACTATATTATTAAAATTTCAAATAGCAAACAAAGATAACTTAATCGTTGCAAATTATATCCTTTTAAGAGTACTTGAATATTTAAAGCATTAAAGTGTAAACAAAAAGATAATTTTACAGTCAGCACTTTACTGATATGATTATCATTGCTTTCAATGAGAATAAACCAAATCTTAAAATACACATTTAGAGTTCATTACTCCCCATCTTAATTTCCTTTCATCTGAAACTCAGAAGCAATATGTGTCCACTTTAGGGAAGATTTAGATATGAAAAATTTATTTTAAAAAAATAAACAACTTTCAATTTTACAATATTTTCCACTTCCAAGATTCTTTTAGCTAAAGCAATATATGCCTTGTGGTTTATAAAATTTCCTTTAGTCCTACTTAGTAAAACAAAACACACAAAAACAAATGGTGAAATATTAATAACTATTAAGAAACCCAATGTGAAAGTGTAAAAAAATACCAAAAAAGCAAAAACACCATTTGTTGCAGTTACCTAAAATGGCCATTTATATGAAGCAGCTTTCACTGAAATACAATGTACTGGTTCATTTTACCAAGATTAAAACTATTATATTAAAATGTAGGCTCTGTGGACTAGGTTTATTTTTCCAAAAATTTTATCATCTGTACCAGGGATTGGCAAGTTTTTCCTTAAAAGGTCAGAGAGTAAATATTTTAGGTTTGCAGGCCATACGGTCTCATTGCTCCACTCCGAAACTATAGGAAGAAAGCAAGCGCAGACACCACATCAATGAATGGGTATGCCTGTGACTGCAGTTTGACCACCACTGGGCTAAACAATGGATTTTGAATAAGAGACTAATTATATTTCAGGTACCATATTATAAATGTCATATATGGAAGTTAGGAGGAACAATACAGATGGATAGACATCATTCAAGAAACATAATTAAAATGTTCACAAGTAGGCCCTAGCCAAGTGGCTCAGTTGGCTGGTGTCATCTCATGAACCAAAAAGGTTGTGGGTTCGATTCATGGATGTTTCTCTCTCGCTCAATCCCCCCGGTCCTCACTCTCTAAACATCAATAAAAGCATATCCTAAGGTGAGGATTAAAAAAAAAAAAAATGTTCACATTTACTTGCCAATCATAATTGATGGTGTGTAATAATGTTTACATACAAATTAAATACACTTTCATTCATTTTAATTCCATATTTTTTGGTGTGTTAATAGAATCAGACTAAACTCAGATAAGCAGCAAAGTACCATGAGTGAGTACTCGGAGGCTAATCAAGAACCATGAAATTTGGTTTTGACATCTAAATATTTCTACACAATGAAAAAACTTTTATGTACTGGATCCCTAAAGAAAATATCAGGTGTTGTTTTAAAATTTAATTGTTACAATTTTGAAGCTAAATGTGATTTGGTTTTGTTTTATTAGAAAAAATACTCAGCAAGGTCTACAATCATTGGTCAATTAAGAATGACTTACAAGAACATGAGGCAATAAAATAAAAAATACAGGTACAAACTATATATCTGAAACACTTCTATTTGGCAATTTTTTAACAAACCAAAATTTAAAAAGAACAAAGAAGATTGCAGATTACTTCCAGATACAGAATAAAGCAATTAATGAAGTGCTTAAGCAAAAGAAACAAAAACGGTAAGAAAACACACTGCTTTTCTTTTCTTTTTAAAAATAAAATCACATTTGCTACAGATCATATGGATAATACCCTTATTAAACAACCATTCCAGAATGTCTTATAGTACCAGTGCTTTTATTTGCACTTCATTTCATTTTATATGACTCATTTCATGTATATAGCTCTTTACCCCATTGTTTACGAATAAAGTCCCCATAACTTTTATTTTAAAATATTTTAAAGTAAATGAGATATGATTTATGTATCATGAAACTTTCCCATTTTGGAACCAAAGGCTTGGTTCTATATTTTTGTCTATTCTTTAAAAATTTAGTGTAAAAACTGCTGGTTTTTATATCACTGTAGTAAAGTGAAAACTCCTCAATCAGGAGTATTTTCTGCAGTTTGACTGCATATAACCACATACTTTACAATATGTCCTTCCAACAGTAAGGAAATGATTGATTTCACAGTCACTGTCAGAAATGAGTGCCATAATTCTATTATGGGTATAGGTCCTCCCTCAAAGACTTTCTGGAAGGATGTTCAATGTGTTTTGTTCTTAAAGATATTAACAGTAGTACATAGTCCCTTAAGTCTGCAAAGACATTTATTGTTAAAGAAGGTGCTTTATTAACAATTCCTCTGGCAGCACTAGTGAATTACAATATCCTTCAATATTATTTCTACCCATAATATATACATTTAACTTTCATGCCTCTAGAAAAACATCTACAGTACATTTCATAATATAAAAATATATTACAAATCTGCTGAATTATTTACAAGCAATGTTCTATTATCTCTATGCAACATTTGTTTGATACAATACTAACAAGTTACACATATTTCCATTTCTGTAAGTTAAAAAAAAAAAATCCATATGGCTTCTTGCTTAACCAAGCAAGAAAGTGATTTTATTTTCTTTTTCAAAACCAACTTTGGTGCATAAAGGATTCATTCAGTTTGACAACACTTAAAAAATACAATTTTTCTTATGTTAAGAAAAAACTAATTAACGAAATGCTTTCCTCAGAAAAAAAAAAATTAGAGGCTTATGTAGGTTAAAATGAAAATAGAGGATTATTAAAATATTTGAAATAAAGGTTTTTCAAAAACCGTTAACAGATTAGTTATATAGGTAAATATTAACATACTGTACTCCATTAGAAAACCCTAGTCCTGAAAAGGGAGCCACCAGACATACGGCAACACTCTTTAACAGAAATTTGCAGCCCTAATTCGAAAGACGAATATTTAGTTGATTGCAAATGTCGTTCACTGTTTGCTTAAATACAAATTGAACACTTTTCTTATCAGAGTTCTGCAAAAGAACACAAATGGCAACCAATCACATCTATTTATAATTGATAATTTTCATTGCCTAATATGTCCTAATATGACGTCAAATCGATAGACACTGTCAAGATAAATATCCTTACAGTGCTTTTGGTATTTGTATGGGCACACATTGTAATTGTTTTTCTTTCCAATATAAACTACTGCAATCACTAAAGGGGGGAAAAAGCAGCTTAAAGCAGCAAGCATGCAAAGCCTTTAAGAAGCTATTCCACTAAGTTGCCAAAAGAGTGTTTGCTCAGTCTCCCACAGTACCATTCCATGAAAATGTGGACATACAGTAATATATTAATATATTCCACAGAAGAGCCTACTTCATTCACAGAATGTTTACACTAAGCATAAATATTATTCTAAATATTGGATTAAAAAAGAGGAAGGGGTTGAATCTAATGTGCAACTTTTACTAAACCCATTGTCAGTGACTAAGACTGCAGGTGTCCCCGCTTGTTTGCTTTTAATGTATTTATTTATTTTTTACCTCTTCAACCTCTTCTGCGGCATTGTTCTAGAAAAAGAGAAAAAGGAATATTCTTTTATTCAACTGTATCAAAAACACATTAAGTATTTCAAGAGACATTAAAAATATTTATAAAATATAAGCAATGTGATGATCATTGATCATCATTAAAGTTTATTTCCAAAGCATTCACACATAATGAATACAAATTTAGTTACATAGTATAGCCTTTTAATTAATCCTTTTTATGTAGCCTGCTAGTGTATTTCTAAAAAAGCATTTCATGTCTAACACATACATTTTAATCAACTAATACTATGGAAACTAATGTTTTAAAATCTCAAATAAATAGGTTCTTTTTAGTCTTTTTAAGATAGTTTTAGAAGGTTTGCATGCTTTCATTTTGAAATGTGCATAAACAAATTATTTCTCCTAAAACTAGTTAGAATAACTGCTTTTCCCCCTTTTACTTAATTTCACAAGTTTTCCCTACCAAAATCCAAAACATTGTTAATGCTACACCACAATAAATGTAAGGAGTTCTATTACTCTGTACCACTTTAGGGTAAACTAAATTCTAACTTTCAGAATACCAGAAGCATGAAAGTTTAGACTCAAATGTTAAGATTGAGGTAATTAAAAAAACAACAAAAACCTCCACAGAAGTACCTACATGTGTTAAGAACATCTTCATTACCCAAAAATGAAATCAGTAAGTACTGTAGAATTACACTGAGAACATGCAATTCCTATGCACTATAACATCAACGGTCTGAGCTTGAATGATTTAAGTCACTTTCACTATAATATCTAAATTGCTTCCTATAGAGCACAAGAGGGGGGGGGGCTGTTTCTGTGAGAAAGGAGACCCTTAGAGAGGGGGGAGTACAAGGCAGAGCAGAAACACTGAAGTTAGTCTTAATCATATAATTAAGATTCATGCCCCTTTGTCAACTCTGCCTAGATGTTTACAACCAGTTGTAATAGCAGGGTGACTCTCCCAAAATATCACTCTTTTCGAATGCTAATTTTAATTACATCCTTCAAAGAGGAACCAGAAATAACCTTAAATTAGGTAATAGTAAATAAACAATATTCAATTATTTCTTAAATAGTGACTTTTCTGTATTTTCGGTGGTGGATTTACCTCAATCTTCTTCCTTAAGATATTTCATTGTTCTCTATACCAGTTAATTTCTTGATAACCCAGCTCGGTCCACAGAAACAAGATTTTATTGAACTTAGCACTTTCACCAAAAGATATTTTAAAATTTATTTTTGGAGTAGGAAAACCTGAGTCTCAGTGTTTCCACATGGCAAGGCCCATTATGTTAGAATTTCATTCTCAGAAGATGTCTCAAATTATAGAAATCCTATTGCATTGACTAACATTCCAAAAAGTTGTGTCGTGGAATGAACCAAACGTTCAAAGTGTTAATTACTTCAAAATCTGGCACAGTCTACTTATGATAGCTAAAATTCACATTTGGGATTATCCCAAATTTTTATATGTCCTCTTATTCTTATCCAATCTATTCCTATTATAAAATACATACTAAATTAAAATTTATCTTAAATAGAAATTTTGTTCATTAATAGTGCCTTTAGCCAGGCCGGTGTGGCTCAATGGTTGAGCATCAACCTATGCCAGGACATCACAGTTCAATTCCCAGTCAGTGTGCATGCCTCGGTTACAGACTCAAGCACGTGTGTGCGTGTGTGCGCGCACGCGTGCATGAGGCAGTCGATTAATGATTCTCTCATTACTGATGTTTCTCTCTCCCTCTCTCTCTCTAAAATCAGTAAAAAAAAATTTTTTTGAAAGTCTGCCTTTAAAGCATTTTCATCACTTTTAAATATATTTTTATTGATTTCAGAGAGGAAGGGAGGGAGAGAGAGAAACATCAATAATGAGAGAGAATCATTGAATGGCTGCCTCCTGCATGCCCCCACTAAGGATTGAGCCCGCAACCCGGGCATGTGCCCTTGACCGGAATTGAACCTGGGACCTTTCAGTCCACAGGTCGATGCTCTATCCACTAAGCCAAACGGGCTAGGGCTCGCCACTTTTGAAATTTGGGTAGAGGCAGTATGGAGTTCAGTCACATAGTATCTGTGTAACTTTGGGCAAGCTATCTAACCTCTTGCTTCAGTTTTCTAATCTGTAACACAGAGACAGTGGCACCTATTTCACAGGGCTGCTGTGTGAGTAAAGTACATGTAAAGCACCTCGCAAAGTGCCTTAGCACATAGTCAGGAAAGTTGGGTCTCTTTTCCCCACCTCTAGCTCCCCCCCCCCCCGCCCCAATAACTCCCTAAGCACAGGACACTAAAGTGAAGGTCAAAGCAGAAAATTATTAGAAACGTAAACACTGGGAACTACCTCTTAAAAACAAACAGTACTATATTATCTTTCTCAATTCTATAATTTATAAATCTTTGTGATGTAACTGCCATATAGAAAGCTCGAGAAAACAAGATTATGCTTGGTACTGAATTCAGTACTTAAAAAATAAATCCTAACCTTACACCAAATATTTAGAGAGATTTAAAGATTACAATTCAGAAAGTAAAACATCAAATCAACAATTAAATTACCTGTATATGTTTGGGTCCAAAAGCAAGGCAGTATCTTTGGGTAGCTTTGATAAATGAACTACTTTAGTTTTTAATTGATGTCGTTCACTTTCATTCACCCACACGTCAGGCAGACTATAAATTAAAAAACAAGCCATACATCAAATAACATTAATTTTAAATTTACCACTCATATACCTTCATATTACCCAGCCATTTCTGATAGTTTGACAGGGCCGCCTAGGTTATTAACAAGCTTCTCATAAGCCAAATGAACTTAACAATCTAGGTAGTGGGATGAGGAGAAATAGCAGGGTGAAATTTGAGGCACAAATTTGGGATGCATTAGGAATTTTTGGTAGCCAAGTCATATCAAACTTATACACTGCCTGTCCTTTAGCTTGCTGAGTGAAATTCACATTTGAGCTTGACATGATGGAAATTTGACACTAAGTTTCTTCATGAAGAAATAAGAAGTAAAAACACCAACAAATTCCACTTTTTAAAAAATGCACATGTGCCCTAACCAGTTTGGCTCAGTGGATAGAGCGTCGGCCTGCAGACTGAAGGGTCCCAGGTTCGATTCCAGTCAAAGGCATGTACCTTGGTTGCGGGCACATCCCCAGTAGGAGGTGTGCAGAAGGCAGCTGATCGATTCTCTCTCTCATCGATGTTTCTAACTCTCTCTCTCTCTCCCTTCCTCTCTGTAAAAAAAAATCAATAAAATATATTTTTTTTAAAATGCACATGTAACCAAAATTCCAAAATCAAAGAAATGTGATCCTATAAGGAAATTCAAATAAAAGCAAATTGATATTTGGATTGATCAATTTCCAGAACACCAAGAATAGAGACATTTAAATATATATATATATATATATATATATATATATATATATATATATATATATATTTTAAAGAAACTACAGGGTTGGCAAAAGCAGGTTTATAGTTTTTCATGTGAAAAATAATACAATAGTAAATAATAACACGTTTCATGTACTCACAACTATAAACCTACTTTTGCCCTACCCTCTATATTTATGACCTTAATATATAAAAATAGCTCTTACAAATCAGTATGAAAGAGGCGGTGAACATTCATTAGGGATAGAGGGATAGGGTAGACAAAGCACACTAACCATCAATTTACCAAAGATATGAGCAGTTTAAAAATGATCTTACTGCCCTAAGCTGAAGGGTCCCAAGTTCGATTCCGGTCAAGGGCACAAACCTCAGTTGCAGGCTTGAGCCCCAGCCCTGGTGCAGGAGGCAATCAATTGATGTGTCTCTCTCACATCAATGCTTCTCTCTCTGTCTCTCCTCCTCCCTTCCACTGTCTCTAAAAATCAATGGGAAAATATTCTCAGGTGAGAATTAACAAACAACAAAAAATAAAAATGATCTTACTTGTAATCAAAGAAATGCAAAATATAAGAATGTAATAGCCAGTGTTGATAATAAAGAAGAGAAAAAAGCTCTCTAATGTAGTAGATGGGATTAGAAATTGCTAAAAACTCAGGAGGGCAATACTTATCAAAACTGTAACATTTTGCATAGTTTGTATATTAGCAGACTTTAGAATATCAGTAAAGAAAAATGGGTAACTTCAATGTTCAGAAAAAAAAAACAACAGCTCATTAAATACATTTTACAGGGCCATGTACTTACTTTTTTAATATGTTTTTATTGATTTTTAGATAGAGATAAAGGAAGTGGGAGAGAAACAACAATCGATTGGCTGCTTCCTACATGTCCCCTCCTGATCAAGCCCAAACCCGGACATATGCTCTGATCAGGAACTGAACCGGTGACTCTTGGTGCACAGGAAACCGCTCAATCCACTGACCCACTCCAGCCAGGCTTCAGGACCATTTAAAAATGTCTTACACCAGTCAGTGTAAGGCAAGTACCATATAATTTCACTCATGTGGAATCTAATTTAAAAAATAAACTAACGAACAAAATAGAAACAGACTCATTAGAGAACAGACTGACAGCTGTCAGAGAGAAGGTGGGTTGCCAGGCTAGGTGAAAAAGGTGAAGAGATTAAGCAAAAAAAGAAACAAAACAGCGCGCGCGTGTGTGCGCGCGCACACACACACACACACACACACCACTCACAGATACAGACAATAGCATGGAAATTCCCAGAGGCGAGTGTAAAGAAGGGATAAATGGTAATGTAAGGTAACTTGACTTGGGGTGGTGAACACATAATACAATATACATAGAGATGATGTACACTAGAATTGTACACCTGAAACCTATATAATTTTATTAACCAATGTCACCCCAATAAATTCAACTTTTAAAAAAGATTTTAAAAATGCATTTTAAGCTCTTTAAGTAGGAGTGGAATTACTAGGATGATGAATGTATGCTTAAAGACTTGTATAGATTTAAATAAAAAATGGAGGCAAAGAGAAGAGGTTAACCAAAGAACTTTTATGCATATATGTATAACCCATATATGCATAATCCATGGACACAGACAATAGTGCAACGAAGGCCTGGGGAAGGGGAGAACTGGATGGAGGGGGTCCAGAAGGGAAGAAAGGACATCTGTAATACTTTCAACAATAAAGATAATTTTTTAAATTATTGTTTTTAAAATGTCCTATAGTTTAATTTCCATAAAACCTGAAAGGGAAGGAGGAGAAAGTGGTGGAAAATATGTTCTACACTATTAGAAGCTTAATAGTCAAAGGATTTTTTAAAAACTAAATGGATTTCTTTACATTGATATACTAATGTGCACTGTAAACTCACAAACCTACTTAAGAATATTTAATTCACATTGCATTCATTAACATTTTCTTAAACAGAGTTTATTTATTTATTTATTTTTATATTTCATTGATTTTTTACAGAGAGGAAGGGAGAGAGATAGAGAGTTAGAAACATGGATGAAAGAGAAACATCAATCAGCTGCCTCCTGCACATCTCCCACTGGGGATGTGCCCGCAACCCAGGTACATGCCCTTGACCG
Source organism: Myotis myotis (assembly GCF_014108235.1). NCBI lineage: Eukaryota > Metazoa > Chordata > Mammalia > Chiroptera > Vespertilionidae > Myotis > Myotis myotis. The sequence continues at coordinate 183,518,105 of NW_023416335.1, forward strand.
GAATCGAACCTGGGACCTTTCAGTCCGCAGGCCGACGCTCTATCCACTGAGCCAAACCGGTTCCAGCAAACAGAGTTTATTAAACAAATTTTAAAAAGGTTTCAAACTCCAGGACAAATATTACCACATATTGCTAATTTTTTGAAGAATAAGTATACACAATTTGATTCTACTTCTTAAAAATTTATTCTATTCTTGGTGCTTATCAATTCCATTAAAAATTTCTACAATATTACCTATTATAATAAGAGAAAATTTTTTAATAAAAGGATAAAAAGAAAATTAAAACTAAAATCTAAATTAAGGAACATCTGGGTCAGAAGTGCTCTAAAAGGTACTAAAACACCAAGAAAAATGTAAAGGTGCTGAAAACTTGGTCAACTGCTTTTTCTATAAAACACTGTGGGTTGGATAATGTTTAGAATTTTTTTTAAATAAATGATGCAAACAAAGGGCCAACTAAGGCTGCTTGCATACTACTATAGGGCCATTGAAAATTCTAAAAATAACCACATCCAATTAAAAATCTTTCACAGGCCGAAACCGGTTTGGCTCAGTGGATAGAGCGTCGACCTGAGGACTGAGGGGTCCCGGGTTCGATTCCGGTCAGGGGCATGTACCTGGGTTGCGGGCACATCCCCAGTAGGAGATGTGCAGGAGGCAGCTGATCGATGTTTCTCTCTCATCGATGTTTCTAACTCTCTATCTCTCTCCCTTCCTCTCTGTAAAAAATCAATAAAATATATTAAAAAAAAAAAAAAAATCTTTCACAGATTATCTCTTTAATCATGACCTCAAAATATTTCATAGTTTAATTTCCATAATTCTGTTATATTTGAATCCAATAATGTTAAGTAATTTTTGAGTATAAGATTTAATTTTTAAACATATTTTTATGAGTTCAAAGAAGAGAGAAGGAGAGAGAGATAGAAATATCAATGATGAGAGAGAATCATCGATTGGCTGCCTCCTGCACGCCCACACTGGGGATTAAGCCCACAATCTGGGCATGTATCCAGACTAGGAATCGAACCATGACCTCCTGGTTCATAGGTCAACACTCAACCACTGAGTGACACCGACCGAGTATGAGATTTAAATAAAAGATATTAGTCTATTAATTACACATAGTATTCCAAATACTTACATGTCTTCAGGCATCCAATGAAGCAAAAGTTTTATCTTTCCAGAATCCTCTTTTCTCTTAGCTATTACCTAATGATAAGAAATCATAACAATGATTTATAACACATTATTCTAATATCATTAAAAGGCACTTTTAACCCTAATCAAGAACTTTTAAGTGTTGTATCCTGAACTAGATATCACTACCACATCTTGTTCTGCCTTGTCCCCCCCCCCCCCCCCAATTTTACCTTTGATTATGTACTTTCACAAAAGAAAGAGGAAAAAAGGAACTGAAGACAAGGTGCCAAATAGAAAAACCAGCCCAGCCGGTGTGGCTCAGTGGTTGAGCATCAACCTATGAACCAGGAGGTCAGAGTTTGATTCCTGGTCAGGGCACAGGAATCTCGAGCAGGGGATGTGTAGGAGGCAACAGATGAATGATTCTCTCTCATTACTGGTGTGTCTATCTCTCTTTCCCTCTCCCTTCCTCTCTGAAATCAATAAAAATATATTAAAAAAGAAAAACCATATTATGTTTTCTTTTTTTTTTAAATATATTTTATTGATTTTTTTACAGAGAGGAAGGGAGAGGGATAGAGAGTTAGAAACATCGATGAGAGAAACATCGATCAGCTGCCTCCTGCACACTCCCTACTGGGGATGTGCCCGCAACCAAGGTACATGCCCTTGACCGGAATCAAACCTGGGACCCTTCAGTCCTCAGGCAGACGCTCTATCCACTGAGCCAAACCAGTCAGGCCATATTATGTTTCTTAAGGGACTAAAAATGCTATTTACTATCTCCTAAGTCTGTGGCTTAGCTAGAATGCTGCCAAGGTTCTACACTGGCTAGAATATTTTTAAAGAACAAACAGTAAAGTAAAAATACTTCTAGGAAGGGAAAAATCTGTAATTTACAACGGAGACATTTTTTGTTTGCTTGGAGGTTCTTGGTTGGTTGGTTTTATTTTAAATGAACATCAGCCGAACAGTGTTAGGTTCAATCTTAAGGAATCCACATAAATTAAAAGGTGGATCAACCTGAACAAAAAGACCTGTAGAAGGGTCAGAAAAACAATGTACTTGCCATTCATTACCAGATTCTGAAAACTGAGATAATACTTAAATTAAATAAAAATAGATCAAGATGGTATTTTGTAATTTACAATTTCCATATTAACAAAATTAGCACGTTAGTGTTTTAATAATCTAAATCTCAATATTTTACCAAGTTTAAATTCTAAAAAGCCACACAAAATTGTCATCCTCAAAACATATTAGAACTAAGTAACAACAGCACTCTATGCAAAAATGAAACACTTTCTATCTCCATTCTGAAAAACCTCTAGTCAATACCCCATTCTAGACTTGACAATGAGATTAATTAAAAAGCACAAAGATAGAGCTGAAATACCTCGACAAAAAAAAAAAAGATATGAAAACAATGCAAACCAAGCAAACACAGCAAGCCAACTGACTGGTAACTAGGAATCTGCTGACCTCTTCTGGAGAAGGCTCGAAAGAAAATGTTTCAATTAAAGAAGACAAATTAGGTAAACTGCACAGCATAGAGCCTCACAGATACATTTTCCTCCAAATGGTTTCACTATCGGCATGATTATTTCCTATAAAAGTTAATTTAATAACTAGGAACCTTAAAATCTGACTGCTAACAGAAGTGCTTACGCTTAACACATACTGCCTCCATCAAAATCTTCCCAGCCATGGAACTTCGAGAAACAGCTCCTTTCCTTTCTACTGTGTCCAACAAACACCTTTTCCCATTATGGATGTCTCTTCCTTCCACTTTCCCCAGGAAAAAGCGTTCTCCAGATCACACTCCACCCTCAGTCAAGGTTACCTGTACCTCCCCAGTGTCGCTTGGGGGCGGCAAGTCACTCTTATTCCTGTTTCTTAAATTTATGACAAACATAAGTTTCATGTTCTTAAAATCTCTCAGATGTTTTCTACAGCTAGAAAACTTATTTTCAAGGTCACAGACTATTTTGACTTTCAGTAAATTTTTAAATTTCTTCCAAACTCCTTATATCACCATTATTGGTAGTTGCTTCATTTTTTTTTTTTTTTAAATCATCTCAATTTCTCCACAGTAAACTTAAGGATTTTATCACAGGAGCTGCTCTAATGAAAGCATGTGAAAGTTGAAACTTTGCTTTTTAAAATACAACCTTCTTTATCACATCACCACTCCCTATTCCTTAATATGCAGAGACACTTGCTCATTATTAGACCATTATTTCATTGGGTTTACTGCTTATTAAATGTTAATGAGCCCCAAACCTGTCCTTAAATTTCTTCTTTTCTATTTATACTTAAAGAGTTCCTGGTGATCGTATCCTGTTTGATACCTTTAAATACCACTAATTATGCTGAAGACTTCCTTATTTGAATTTGTGGCCACTCCTACCCTCTAAGTTCAAACTTGTGTCCATCTCCCTATGTGGTGACCACACAGGCATTATGACTCTACAGAAAGTGCTGAAATTAGAGCTCTTAATACATCCCTCTCCCTTGATCTACTCACCACGATAGCCTCTGCTTTAAATGGCAATTCCATCCTTTGGCCAGCTGCCCAGGCAAAAAAAAATCTGAAGTCATCCTTTCCTTCCTTTATTACATCTGGCATGTGATCCATCCATAATTCTTATCAGTACTACTTTCAAAAGCTATCCAGAATCTAACTAAATAGCCCATACCATCACTTTCTTTTACTAGTTAATATGTTTATCCTGTCTCTTCCACTAGAGTATAGGCATGCATGGCTTACTGTTTTGTTTTAGCCTGTTTTGTTCATTGCTACATCAATAATATGTGGCACACAGTAGGTGATCAATATTTAAGGAAATAAATTATCCTAGTTGCTACACTATGCGTTTGGGAACCACATCTTATTGAACAATTTATAGACCTACCAAATCATAAACCTACATTATGAAACTTCAAAGAAGGCAGCCAACAATCCCTGCTGAGCAAGCTCCTGATCTTGCTGAATTCCAATAAAATTCCTAGTGCAAGCACTTTGCCTTCAAACCCTCTAATTTTCCTTCCAACCCTTCCATCTTTATTTATATAACTACTAGAGGCCCGGTGCATGGGATTCGTGCACTGGTGGGGGGGTGTGGCCTGCAGGGATAGGCCTGCTGTGGGAGCACCGGTCATCCTGGTCAGCTGAGCGACTGTGGACCCGCCCTCTGAGCGGCTGCTCCCGCTGCGCACTGACCACCAGGGAGAAGCTCCTGTGTTGAACGTCTGCCCCCTGGTAGTCAGTGTGCGACATGGTGACTGGTCAACCAGTCATTCTGCATTCAGTCACTGGGCTTTTACTATATAGGACATCTCTAATGTTCTTTAAAAGAGTGTAAGATACTATACCTTTCCTTCAACCCAAACTCACTTCTCTCATGTGTTTCAATTTCAGAAAAGGTTCCCTTTCTTTTGTCTAATCTTTGAATTTCCTGCCTTTAATTTTGGAAATAAAAATCAAAATTGGAAATTTATTATAGGAGATGGAAAAAATACAGATTCAAACCAGTGGAGTCACTGATATCATCAATATTGACATTTTGTATGTAAATCCTCATGCATTTTAATTAAACTATGAAAATACAACCTTAATTTAGTGTGTTTTATATTTCAATAGCCAAAATTAAACAACTCTTTTTCCAGGGATTCAAATCACTAAGAGCCGGGTCTAAAATTTTTACTTCTACTAACTTACTGTCACCAAACTATAGTAATTTAAAGATGACCGGACAATAAAATGGCAAGTAGCATGGGAAGAGAGAACACTCTATTAACTCCTAGTCAACCAAAACTATGTTGTGTACTGCTTTTTCAAATTTGATAGCTTTCTTTTTCTATACTGAGCAACATAATAATTCAGCAACTATAATGAGTACCTAGTATGTGTCAGAGACAAACAACTGAAGAAAGTTGGGATACATCAGTGGAAAAAAACAGAATGAAAACCCCTTCCCTTCACAAAGCTTTGATTTGATAGCCATTATCCATTTTCTATTTAACACAAACTTTAGATGTATGTTTGTGTGTGAGAGAGGAACATGCAGTATACAGGGATGTGAGCTTAAAAGTTAAGTCTGGCCGAAACCGGTTTGGCTCAGTGGATGGAGCGTCGGCTTGCGGACTGGGGGGTCCCAGGTTCGATTCCGGTCAAGGGCATGTACCTGGGTTGCAGGCACATCCCCAGTAGGAGATGTGCAGGAGGCAGCTGATCGATGTTTCTCTCTCATCGATGTTTCTGGCTCTCTATCTCTCTCCCTTCCTCTCTGTAAAAAAATCAATAAAATATATTACAAAAAAAAAAAAAGTTAAGTCTGATGTTCTAATTTTACAAATGAGGAAACCAGGTAAAAAAAGACACCAACTATGCCTAGTGGCCCAAATGCCAACCCAATATTCCCAAATAGCTCAAATTAAAGGATAAAAAACTCAACCTAATAATAAAATGTCAAATTGTGGACAATACTGCTTTATAACCAATAATAGAAAAAAAATTTTAATGTTTTTAAAGCAAAAAGTTTTGGTTTTTCTTGTTAAAATGTATTTTTGTAGATTTTGAGCAATTTAGAAAGTTAAAATACACATTTTCACAAACCTATGCAATTAATTTGAAAAACAAAAACAAATACTTACAGTACTATGAAAAACAACACTGTGTCCCTTCCCTAAACTTTCTATATGAGCTGAGAGGTTAAAGCATATGGCTCGATGTCTTATCGCATCCAGTGTTTGTGCATCGAAGAAATCATGTGGTCGTGCTAAAAATCAATACAAAAGAGATAAAGAATACATACATAAGTACAACAGTCTGCTAAACAACCATGTAGTCCATTTTCCACAAAAATATGTAATAAGAAAGATGGAAACAATTAAGAAGTATCAATCTAGTGTTTAAATCCAAAATTTTCTTTGCTTTCAAAATACAGAGTCTAGCTGACAAGATAAGGATGTACAAAAGCAAAATCCCAACTAATGAATGCATATAAGTTAATTAGGCCTCTTGGTGTGTGAGGTTCTAACTTCAGAACTTATGATTCCACATTTCAGCTACTATACTTTTCATATAATTTTGTATTTTATTCCAGTATCTCTCCGAGCACCACTCTGCATTTTCTTTCAACAATCTGATGACCACCTCCATCTATGTAACACACTGAGATTTCATTCACCACAAATATTTGGAATGCATTTCATGAACATTTTACATTAATATGTAATCAAATTTTTTCCAAATTTAACAGTGGTAATATTATTTGGGGGTTTTGGGTAAGTATTTCTTGATTATAAATAAGTCTTCTAAAGCAAACTTTTAGTGTGTTCACAACAAACTTATACATTGAAGATTTAATTTGGTAAGAACATTTAAAAAATTTTATTTTCATCCCACCAATATTACAAATTATATTATTTTTATTCTTAATTAGAGCATTACTCAAAATAAGGAAAATTAATTTGTTGTTTTACAACTATGGAGCTTATTGATACATGTAATCTTATAAGATCATCTGTAATTAAAAATTAAAATTTACCAACAACAGAAGAAATGGCTTGATTTCACAGTACAGCATATTCTGAATTACATGTAGCTGATTTACTATTCTGATTTACTACTATGTGTAGTGGATTTACCTCCACCATTCATGGAGCTGTCAGAACATCTACACTAATCCACCAGAGTTTTTGGAGAGAGCAGGGGATATTTTACAAGCTGGCATTCACAAAGCAACCTAGATACCTCTGTTGTAATTGGATTTTTCTCAGAAAGAAGTAAGAAAAACACCAACTAGTAACAAACTAGCAGAACCCATAAGACTAAGAATGAAGTAATGAGAAATTAAAAAGAAAAAATATTTAACATTTATAAGAGAAAAGGGGTATGATTTTATTTAATGCTAAGAAACAGATCCCCTTCCCATTATATCTGTGACTACTGGGAAAAAAGTATACTTTCTCTATGCTCTCCAAATATGCTTTTTCCTGGGAAGGATAAGCACTTGGAGAAAATAAAAATAGGTGGAGGTGGGCAAACGTGGGGGGAAATGGGCAGGGGACATCTGTAAAAGTGTCAACAATAAAAATAAAGTTTAAAAAGAAAAATAATTTCTCTAAATCATTCAAATCTACCACTCCCCATTCAAGATTCAAACATAGATGTCATCACTAGAATTAAATTTATAAGGAGCCCTCAAACTTAAGATTCTATTCTATTCAGACCATAACCATGTTATGTCCACTATTAAAGTATCAAAGTATACTAAACTTGACCTGGCTGGTGTTTCTCAGTGCTTAGTGTTGGTCGCAGGTCCAATTCCCAGTTAAGTGCACATACCTAGGTTCCAGGTTTGATCCCCAGCCCCAGTCAGGGCACATGTGGGAGGCAACCAAACCACGTGTCTCTCTCACATCGATGTTTCTCCCCCCCCAACACACCTCTCTCCACTCCACTCTCACTTTTTCAATGGAAAAAATATCCTCAGGTGAGCATAAACAACAACAAAAAAGAATACTAAACTTGAACAATAGTCTCCAAAGTAGGTGAGTGTCATGATCCATTAGAGCAGTGGTTCTCAACCTTCCTAATGCCGCGACCCTTTAATACAGTTCCTCATGTTGTGGTGACCCCCAACCATAAAATTATTTTCGTTGCTACTTCATAACTGTAATTTTGCTACTATTACGCATTGTAATGTAAATATCTGATATGCTATATGTGTTTTCCAATGGTCGCGACCCACAGGTTGAGAACTGCTGCATTAGAGTAAGGAAGAAAATATCACTTTTCAACTCACTGCTTTTCAATAGTCCTCCTTGGTAACTGTTTTATGATGTGCATTAGCAGTATTACCCATATATACTACATACATATGTTAGAATTATGTACACAAGCATTTTTTAAAAACTGGTAAACCTCATAATCAAAAAGTAACTGGATCCATAACCTACATTCAATAGAACTTTGAAAAATAAATGTTTAATTTCAACAATAAGAAAGTTAAGAGTTTAAAGAGGTTTATTTTTCACTTGTGGTGTGTTCATTTGCCCACTGTAGCTTTGTAGTAACAAAAATATTTCAATGTTTTAGAGATAACTGTCTGCTTTATAGTCTGGATTAGTGTCTGGAGTTTCTCCTATACTCTACTCAAAAATCCCAAGAGAAAAAACAAGATGCAATCTTTTTTTCTTTCTAGTTCACCCTTATAGTGGCCTCCCGTTTCAATGATGGCTTCCCTCATATTTCTTCATTCAAGATATAGTTTTGCTATTCACACACACATCACTTTGGAGCAGGTATAACCTATCTTAACTTTTACTTGTACTTTACCTTTAGCATGTTCAATTTTTTAGAAAAACTATTAGAAACATCAACACCGCCACCATGTTTTAAATTTTCTTAGAACAAAATCAAAGTAGCCCTCAAAATATAATTCTATATAGTTTGTATTCTAAAGCCATATATATATATATAGACTCACACTCTCTTAGCTACTGCAGATAAAACTGTTATTGAATTCTCACATTGTCCCACAGTTATCCTATCTGTTTATTACTGCTAACAAAAGTAGATAAGCAGAGTTGAAGAACAGTAAAAACTGTTTTTCATGAAAGAATAAGATATGAACAAAAGCACTGTAATACACACAGATTTTCAGTGAAACACTTACGTAATGAGCGTCGTCTTTTGTTCTTTAGTTTCCTTCTTTTGTTCATTCCAGCTTTAGAAGGAGATTCTTCTTTGGCCTTTGGCTGGCTAGAAACTTTTGAGGAGTTCTGCTGACTGAAGTGTGTGGGTACGTGGCGAGCTAGCCCTCCCTGAGAAGCAAAGCTGGCATTGCAGCCACCAACAACACACTAAATAAAAGTAAAAAAGCAAATCAGGGATGCTGTATTGGGAACAAGTAAATTTTCAGAAGTAAATCAGCAAGCTATAGAACTAATTCCAGAAAATAAGAACCCTTTCATTTTATTTCATAAGTTGCCCAAAGTCATATATATTAGGTAGTGGCAGAGCTGGAAAATAAAATCCAAGTTTCATGACTCCCCAATTTATTGCTCTTCCCACTATTCACAAAACAAAAACAGTGTAACCTTCTTTCCAGAAAAATCTGGTTTTGAATTAACCACTTTTGTAAGAGGAGCAATACGTTATTTTACACCAAAGAACTAGATACCTACCAACTACTTGCATTCTAGATTTTTAAAATTATTTTTATCTTACAACATATGCTATTTCAAAACCAACCTGCTATTCTAACAGACAGGAAAGAAATGTAGTAATACAGGTATTTTAAAAATATGTTTCTATTGATTTTTAGACAGAGAAGAAGGGAGAGGGAGAAAGAGAAACATCGATGAGAGAAGATGAACATCATCAATCTGCTGCCTACCGGGGATCAAGCCAGCAACCCTGGCATGTGCCCTGACTAGGGATCAAACTGGCAACCTCTTGGTTCCTGGGTCAACGCTCAACAGCTGAGCCATACTGGCCAGGCAGTAACACTGATTTTTTTTATATTTTTATTGATTTCAGAGAGGAAAGGAGAAGGAGAGAGAGATAGAAACATCAATGATGAGAGAAAAATCATTGATCAGCTGCCTCCTGAATGCCCCTACTGGGGCTCGAGCCCACAATCCTGGCGCATGCCCTTGACCGAAATCGAACCCGGGACACTTCAGTCCACAGGCCAACGCTCTATCCACTGTGCCAAACCAGCTAGGGCAGTAACACTGATTTTTAAACTATTAAATCTAGCCTCTCACAGAAGACTTATGCTCAGAGTTGGGCTTATGCAGCTTCTCTATAAGTTCCATTAATTACTGCCTCTTCAGCCTTCTATACTTACAAGATTGAGAAAACAAAAGATTAGCTATTGAAGTCAACCTGGTGGACCTGTTATTCCAACAATGAATGCAGAACGCTTGGATATCACTAAAATTAGCATATACGTTAAAAATCACAATATACAAATTAGTTATAGTAAAAGTGGATGATTTCTAGTTAGCTTTTAGGAAATAATATATGCAGATCTTCTAACAAATGAGTGTTAAATAAAACAAATAACATTTTCCAAAATAAACCCCAAACAGCAAAACCCACAGCTAGATTGCTGGTATATTTTCTATTAGTAATTTATTGACTTAGTTTCTGACTTGACAACCAAAGTCCAGCCTTACAAATCTGTTACATTTAACCAATTACATGCATGAGATTATTCCTAGGTGGTTCAATTTATATTACACTTTAGGTAGGTAACGTCACAAAAAATCTACATGTTTCAGGTTCTTTCTATCAATAGGCACCTCTACCATTTTAAACTTCTAAAAGCACAACCCAACCCTCTATTAGTAGAGATCCTAATTTTATTCACAAAGTCTCTCTAAAACTGCCTAAGTGAAAAGGAGGTCATCCTCCTTTGAGGAGATCCTTACACTTTCACTGCATATCTAGATACTTCTCCCAACTCAACCCTTCCATTCATTTTACATCATAGGTATATTTCTATGTATCAGCAGAAATGAACTGCTTAGAGAAACTGATAAAACCAAAGCTGGCTGAAACACTTTACAGCAAGCTCCTTATATAATGCCATTAATCATTATTCTTTTTACTTTGAAATTCAGAGACATATGGGCTCTAATGGTACTCAGCATTACTAATAAAAATCTTTGCCCATTCTAGGGTGCACACTAAGTTAAAAGGCAGAGGAGTGATTCAAGGTTTTAGTTCAAATCATTATCTATTTTATGTCCAGTACTATGCAAGATTCTGTCAGTATAAGGATGACAGATATAGTTCTCACCCTGGAAGTGCTTACTTACATGTGGTCACCAAGACATATATATAAAGTAACTTCAAAGGACTACCATCAGGGGTGAGGCACAGAGTGCTATGGGAACCCTGAAAAGAAGGTTGTCAGCCATACCCTGTACTTTAAAATAATATTGCATTTACTTCTTACAAGGACCCTATGAATATTGTGCGGTCCTCCGATAGCCTGCACCAAGAATGTTCAGCTATAGACCCCATTAGTATCTAATGGTTACTGAATTCTTAGAATGTAAAAATTTATTACACATGCTTTGAGTACCAAGAAAGAATAATGCTTTATAAAGTTTCCATCTTCTACAGTTTACTATATTGCCATAGAATGACCCTGTTGACTACAGGAGCCAAGAGCCAAGTAAGGCTACTATAACTAAGAAACCAAATTTTTAATTGTATTTAAATTAATTTTTATTATTGATTGAGGTGAAATTCACATATCATACTGTTAAAGAATACCATTTAGTGTTGTCTATTCACAATGTTGTATAACCATTAGCTCTATGTCCTTGCCAAATATTTTTCTTTTCTTTTATTAAAACCATCTAGTAAGAAGTAGTACCTTTATGGTTTTTTTATTATTATTATTGATTTCAGAGAGGAAGGGAAAGGGAGAGAAAGATAGAAACATTACTGATGGGAGAGAATCATTGATTGGCTGCCTCCTGCACACCCCACACTGGGGATGGAGCCCGCAACCTAGGCATGTGACCTTGACCAGAATCAAACCTGAGACCCTTCAGTCTGCAGGCTGACACTCTGAGCTAAACCAGCTAGGACTCTTTATGGTTTTTAGTTGTACTTTGCTAATAACGATTTTGATTTTTAATTTAAAACACAATACTTAACTACTGAAAAACTTTTAAGTATGTTTGAACTTGGGTATGTGACTCTACCTCTGAAACTGCAAATTTTATAGTATCTAAACATAGACCAACTCTTTAGCATCTGAATTGAGAGTACTTTTTAAGTGGAATTATACTTACTAGTATAGGTTAGTTTTGCACTATCCAATACATTTTAGCTATTAGATAAATATAACTAACTGAGCATTTGAAATATGGCTATAAAATACACACCGAATTTGGAAGATTTTGTATCATAAAGAGTAAAACATTTCATTAATTTTGTACACTTATACGATATTGAAGTAATGTAATGGGTTACTTCAAAGATATTTAAGTTATTTTAACCTGTTTCAGTTATTTTAATGTAGCATTGGAAATTTTTAAATGACCTATCTGGTTTAAACATATTTCTATTACACAGTACTGCCACAAAATAAGCCATACAATACTTACTTTCTTACTTTCCAAGAAGATACCATCCCTATATTCCCTAACATATATTATAAAAACATACATTGCCGGGACCGGGTGGCTCAGCGGATAGAGCGTCGGCCTGCGGACTGAAAGGTCCCAGGTTCGATTCTGATCAAGGGCATGTACCTTGGTTGCGGGCGCGTCCCCAGTGGGGGGTGTGCAGGAGGCAGCTGATCGATGTTTCTAACTCTCTATCTCTCTCCTTTCCTCCCTGTAAAAAAAATCAATAAAATATATATGTAAAAAAAAACATACATTAAAATAAGCATCTTTTGTACCCAATGTGTTAGATACTTCAAAGAATCCTATGTAATAAAAGCCTAATACACTAAGTGTCTGGTCATCCAGTGACCAGTCAACTATTCAACCAATCAAAACGTAACATCCTAATGATATGCTAAGGCCACTCAACTGCTCACTATGATGTGCACTGACCACCACAGGGCAGACAGTCGACTGGTCAACCAGTCGCTAGGACGTGCACTGACCATCAGGGGGAAGACACTCCAACCGGTAGGTTAGCTTGCTGTTGGAGTCCGGCTGATCGGGACTGAGCAAGATGGGCCAGACACGCCCTGGAGCCCTCCCGCAGTCTCTCCCTGGCCAGATCTTGCATTAGTGGGGTCCCTTGGCCTGGCCTGCGCCCTCTCACAATTGGGACCCCTCAGGGAATGTCAGAGCTGGTTTCAGTCCGATCCCAAGGCCACTCCCCTCAGGAGGGCGCCCGACACAGGGCTCACGGCTGGTGAGCGCTGCTGTGGCAGTGCAAGCCTCTCCTGATCAGGACTGATTGGGCACGAGCCCGCAGCAGTTGCAGTGGGGCCGGGATGAGTAGGAGTGGCAGGTAGGAACTGCAGGCGGGGTTGGACTGCGGGTTTCGGCCCAATCCCCTCAGGTCACCCAGAGGGCCCCACCGTGCAGGAATTCATGCACCGGGCCTCAAGTATAACATAAGTAAGAGTCTTTGCCCTTGGGTTCCCAGTTTAATATTGGTTAGTCAAACAAATTTGCTGAAAAAGCTCTGCATTTTAAAATTTTAGAAAAGCTACTTGACTATAATTAAAAGGCAGAGATGACAGTAACAGTTTAGATCCAACCCCTCAGGTTTAAAATCAGAGGGATTTTGTGGTATGATTCCACTGGTATTAGCCTTAATTATAAGGGTCCCAGTAGATTTAGTGGATTCATTTTCTCCTGGGATCCTTCAAGACTGCAAAGAATAGACCCTGGTACATCTAAAACTGAGAGTAAATATCACAAGTTTATTTTAATCAACAATTAAATCAATGATTCAATGGTCTAAAAATAAAGTCAATAATGAGAATTCTAAGAGAAAACTGTTTTCTTTGATTTTGATCATTCATCAATTAAGGACCATAAACATACCTATAAAAATTTAGAATGAAAAACAGTACTTTTATTAAAAACTAGTGGCCTGGTGCATGAAATTTGTGCGGGGACAGGGGGAGATCCCTCAGCCCAGCCTGCACCCTCTTGCAATCCGGGACTGCTGGCTCCTAACCGCTCACCAGCCTACCAGCCTGATTGCCCCTAACCACTCTGTCTGCTGGCCTGCTCACCCCCAACTGCCCCCCACGCCGGCCTGCTCACCCCCAACTGAACCCCACTGATGGCCCGCTCATCCCCAACTGCCCCCCGCCACTGGCCTGATCACCCCCAACACCCCCCCCCCACCGGCCTGATCACCCACAGCTGCCCTCCCCTCTTGGCCCCTAACCGCCTCTACCTCGGCCCCGCCACCATGGCTTTGTCCAGAAGAACGTCTGGAAGGTCTCCTGGAAGGTCTCCCAGTCTAATTAGCATATTGCCCTTTTTTAATATATATATTTTATTGATTTTTTACAGAGAGGAAGAGAGAGGGATAGAGAATTAGAAACATCGATGAGAGAGAAACATCAATCAGCTACCTCTTGCACACCTCCTACTGGGGATGTGCCCACAAGCAAGGTACATGCCCTTGGCTGGAATCGAACCTGGGACCTTTCAGTCCGCAGGCCAATGCTCTATCCACTGAGCCAAACCGGTCAGGGCAGCATATTGCCCTTTTATTAGTATAGAGGCCTGGTGCAGAGGTGGGGGCCAGCTGGTTTTCCCTGAAGGGTGTCCCAGATCAGGGTGGGGGTTCCCTTAAGAGGCAGGGCAGCCTGGGTGAGGAGCCTGTGGTGGTTTGCAGGCCAGCCACACCCCCATTGGGGTGGGAGTCCTCACTGGGCAGGGTGTTGGCCTGGGCAAGGGGCTGGGGCAGTTTGCAGGCCAGCCATGCGCCCATGGGGTGAGGGTCTTCACTGGGGGGGCGTGGCCAGCCTGGGTGAGGGGCTGAGGGCTGTTTGCAGGCTGGCCACATCCCTCACCCCATGGGGCGTGGCCAGCCAGGGCGAGCGGGAAGCTTGGCTTGCTCCTTCGCCGGGGGCGACCCAAGCCTCCCACCCACTGGCTCCGTGGCCGCTGCCATCTTTGCCCCGCTAATTTGCATATTCCCTCCTGATTGGCTGTGTGGCACTGTGGATGTATGGTCAATTTACATATTTGCCTATTATTAGTGTAGACTAGTGGCCTGGTGCATAAAATTCATGCACATTAAAAGGGAATTAATTAGAGGAAATATTTTAATATTGCTATTTGCCCTTTCTCTATAATAGAAGTCTCAAAGATGAAAGAAAATTAGTAAAATATATATGAAAATCTTCCTCCTGTCAGAGTCTAGGGCACGACTCGGGACCCAGAGTCAAGTCCCGGCCCACCCACATGCACCTCGAAATCACACGAGACCCAGACCCAGCCGGCCCCACCCCCATCAAGCCCCACTGGGTGGGGGGGCGCAGCCTTAGGTCCCCCGCCCTGGCCTGGCGCCACACAGCCTCAGGTCGCTGCTGATCGCTCATTACAGCTCGTTACGGGAACTCCACCTCCGCTGTGGGCACGGCCATCTTGTGACGGCGTGATGGAGTGAGGGTCAATTTGCATATTGCCTCTTTATTATATTGGAGGATAAATATACAATCACACACATTTCACTTAAATACAAATCCTTAAGTGTCATCTAATCAATATTCCACTCAGTGTGTGTCACAGAGAACAGGTGAGAGACAGTTTGCTGTTGCCTCAAATGGCCTGTAGCACCTTCATTCCTGGTAACATGAGCATTTCATGGTACTGAGTGGTATTTTAGTGTTCAAATACTCATGTTTTCACCCACACATACAACAGTGACCCCTGAACCTAAGCCACCTCACATGGTGTTCTGATGAAAAAGCACCACTTCAACAATTAGGAAAAAAAAACCTGGTTTTTAGAGATTGAATGTTTTACATGTTCTATCTCCCAAATCCACTGAAACACTCTATGTCCACTGTGGTGAATGAAGTAGCTGTTCTAAAATGTGAAATGTGGAATGAGGTTTTTTCCTCCCCTAAATAGATTTATTCAAATGACTAAGACTGCTTTGCCAGTACTAAGACTATGAAGTACTATGAAACCCCATAAGGGGCTCCAGAAACATCAAGCAGAAAATACCAGTTTCACAAAAGATGTAACAGTATTTATTAACAGGTAATATTAAGGAAAACAAAAATTCCAGGTAAAATTCCGGTTTCTTAGTTTTGATAAATGTACCAAAGTAACATGAGATGATAACATCAGGGAAAACAAACTGGGTGAAGGTACAGGGGGACTCTTTACTATCTCTACAACTTGTCCATAAATCTAAACATTTTCCCAAATGAAGGCTTTTTAAAATTCCAGGTAGAGCCCAGTTAGTTAGAGTGTCATCCTAAAATGCTAAGATTGAGAGTTCCATCCTCCGTTACGGCACACACAAGAAACACCAATGAGTGCATACACAAGTGCAATAACAAATTTATGTTTCTCTCTCAAATCAATCAATAAAATTCCAGGTAGGAAGTACAGCCTACACAAAAAACCATAATGAAGGTACGGTGTGATCCATTTGAGAACTTCAAATAGCCATACTATGGCCAGAACACAATTTCCTATGAAGATATAGTAAGGGAACAAATGAGATTAGAGATGAAGGTAAGAATCAGGAATGAAGAACTTGCATAATGCTAAGAAATGTGAATTTTGCCCTGGCTAGTTTTGCTCAGTGCTAAGAGTATTGGCCCTCAGACCTAAGAGTCACGGGTTCATTTTCTGGTTAAGAGCACATACCTCAGTTGCAGGCTCGATCCCCAGCTCTGGTCAGGGCATGTGCACAAGGCAACCTAATCATGTGTCTCTCTCACATAGATGTTTCTGTCTCTCTCTCTTCCCCCCTCCCTCTTACTCTCTCTAAAAGGTGGGTGGGTAGAAAGAGATTAACCAAAGGACTTGTATACATATATGCATAACCAGATAATAGGGTGGTGGAGGCCTGGGAATAGAGGGAGTAGCGGACTATAAGGGGTAAATAGGAGATAAAAGGGGACCTATGTAATACTTTCAACAATAAAGATTTTTTAAAATAAAAAATAAAATACATCCAGTTGAAAAAATAGTAATAAAAGTCAATGGAAAAAATATCCTCAGATGAAGATTTTTTTTAAAAAAAAATGTGAATTTTAATTTGGAAAGAGTGAGAAGTTACCAAGAATTTCAAATAGTAGTGACTAGCCGAAACCGGTTTGGCTCAGTGGATAGAGCGTCGGCTTGCGGACTGAAAGGTCCCAGGTTCGATTCCGGTCAAGGGCATGTACCTGGGTTGCGGGCACATCCCCAGTAGGAGATGTGCAGGAGGCAGCTGATCGATGTTTCTCTCTCATCGATGTTTCTAACTCTCTATCTCTCTCCCTTCCTCTCTGTAAAAAATCAATAAAATATATTAAAAAAAAAAAATAGTAGTGACTAACAATCACAGAAGATGAACTGGGGATAAAAGAGGAGGGTAAGAAGTAGCAGTCAAATTCAAAATGTACTGCAGGTCAGACTAACAGGAGTATACAGAAGTTTAGAAATAAGTCAAGAATAACGCAGGGCTCGTGAAACCAGAGTAACTGGATGGATGATCTTACTATTTACTGAATCTCAAGTAGAACCATTTTTGAAATGGAAAACCTCAAGATTTTGTACATGTTAATTAAGTTAAAAATGCTCTATTAGACTTGCAAGATGAATATTCTATTCTGGAATCCAAGAAGGAAAGTTAGGGCTAGAGATACACTCTTAGATGTGTATCTCACCAAGGGTGAGAGCTCTTAAGAGAGTACTCTCCAACAGTTAGAGGTCAGGTAGGGCAGAGGCCAGCGAAGCAGACTAAAGGGAGCAGCCACTGAGCTTGGAAGCATGGGTGAGGAGGGATGAAAAATAGGCAAGTGTGGTATCAAGGAGGCCTAGAGAAGAGTAAGTTAATAAAAATCCCACATGCAACATGCACATGGTAAACACAGCATAGACTTTCTTCCTTTCAAAGAGCACTGAATTTCCTGATAAACCACATTTATCAGAGAAATGTTTAGTAGTAGCTACTATATCATAGGTGATATTTCTCTAATAAGGTAACTATCTCGTAGAACAGAGTTTCTTATGTGTGGGTGCACATCGGAACTATTGGAAAGATCTTTTTTAATAAAGCAATGCCTGGCAACATGCCCCAGAGAATCACATTTAATTGGTCATGGGTGCAACTCAGGCACCAGGATCTGGATACCTCGTGGCACAGTTCATATAATAAAAGAAGAACCTCTCAATTCTTATGGCTTTCCAAATAATGAGATTCCTACCATTCTCCAACAGTGACCATTCTTTTTTGGGGGGCGGGAGAGATCATTTTTTATTTTTTAGAATCATGATGATCATTGCAGCTATATTATCCTTATTTATACTCAACTAGAGGCCCGATGCAAGAAATTCATGCAAGGGGCTCGACCCTCGCAGCCCCGGCTTTGTCCAGAAGGTCGTTCAGCCGGTCTAATTAGCATATTACTCTTTTATTATTATAGATAGACACCATCTTTGTATGAGTGGGAGCCTCTTAAAACTTGGTTGCCAAGGCTACACATGAGAGCTTCAAATGCAGATACACAGAGACATACAAAACGGCAAAGAATTAATGAAAGATAGCAAATTAGGGTATTTAAAGCTTTATATTATTACAGAGAAAGTCTTGAAAAGCAAAAGATTCTCACTGCAATATATGTGTTGTGTGTAAGGTGATGGATGCATTAAGTACATGAAAGGAATCCTTTCACAATTATATATGCATATCAAGTCACAATGTACTTTTAGCTATCTTATTTTTGTCAATTCTACTTCACTAAAACTGAAAAGAAGTAAAATATTTTAATATGAGCAGTATCACTACCATTATAGAGCAAATAATAAAGGTACTGAAGAAATTATTTCATCACTCATCACAGTGAATGATGTAATATTAGTATCACTCACTGTGTCCTGCAACAAATTACCAGAATGTGCTTGAATGCACCAACTATAAGCCACCTTAGAGTGAGTATGTAATAGTTTGTCTGGTTTGATAAAATTTCTTCTACTCTTCATCAACCTTTTAGGTTAGGTTCTTAGTTCCAAAATACCTAAAAAGATTGGCCAATTCAGACTTGAAAGAAAGGTTGTTTTTTAAACATTACTCTACCACAATGAGAAGTTACTCAACTGTCAATATTATGAAAGGAATCCATCGTGTTGAGCTATAGAAGACTAGTTGCTGAGGAAAAGTTACAGTAAATAAGTTAACCCAAGACAACTAAATAACTATAAATGCTGTGCTCAAAGTAAACAAAAATATCAGAGTAGGGGGGAAAATGAGCTTACCTGAAACAGTTTCAAACATATACATACAAATTTATCCAGACAAACCACAGCCACATTGACAAGAAAGAAAAAGGAAATCAAAAACAATCACTAAACATGCTGTATACAACTGATTTTCTTTTTCAGTTAAGTAAATATTTGTAGGCAATATTGGGTTGAAACAACTTAGCCATGATGAAGCTTAATATTAGCTGACTAACAAGAATCAAAATCACAATTACAAAAAGAAAAGATCAAAAGAATAGTTTAAAGAATCCCAAAACCTGAGTATGGGAGGCAACCAATCGATATGTCTCTTACATTGATGTTTCTCTCCCTCCCCAAACTCTTCCCTCCTTCCCTTCCTCTCCCTCTAAAAACCAATGGAAAAATATCCTCAGGTGAGGATTAAAAAAAACAACAACAAAACAAAACAAAAACACATGCATTCAAGTCATTGATCTGTCCACTATTACATGTACTAACATATTAAAATAAATGGTTCTTTTAAATTTAAGGGCAAAAGTATGCCCATTAAGAATCTTGTCAATTTACATTGAAATTTAAAAAATAAAACTCACATACATTTACTTACCTTGAAAGGTTTGTCTCCACTGTGTGTCAGCATATGCCTCTGTAACCAACTCTGACTGGTTGACGGAGTGTTATATACTTTACAACCTTTCCATAAGCAAACAAATACCTGTTAAAAAAAAGAGCAATAATAACTTTTAGTACTTATTTCAACAGTTTTATTCCTTCTAAGCTCAAATGAGCATGTTGTAAGCCTTCAATTGACAAAAAGAGCCAATCAAATGCTTAATGTTAAACTGAACTTCCAGTATGATAAGCAATTGTAACCCTTCCTTCCCCCTTAAGGCTGTTGTCCATTCCCTCAATAAGGAACTAATACACCAATGCCAAAGTACCATTCAAAAGGAAATACACAAATTAACAAAACATCCCTAGGACCTAGGTGTATGAACCATTTTGTATTTACTATATGAGGAAACAGGCACGTATTAACTGTAATTATCAAGAAAACATAACCCTGGCCCATGTTTCTCAGTAGTTAGAGCGTCAGCCCACACACCAAAGGGTAGAGGGTTTGATTCCTCGTCAAGGGCAAGTACCTGGGTGCGGTAGGCAACCAATCAATGTCTCTCTCCCTCACATCGATGTTTTTTTTCTCTCTGTGTCTCTCCCCCCTTTCCTTCGCTCCCACTCTAAAAATTAATGGAAAAAAATCCTTGGGTAAACATTAACCAAAATAAGAAAACAGATATAAACAATGAAAAAAAAACAAGAGTCAAATGTTCCTTTGATAGTTGCATCTTCAAAGGATGAGTAATACAACTATCAAATTACAACTAAATTTCTATTATCACACGCACACTACTTATTCTTACATTGTTCTAGTCATTAAAAATATTTTTAGCCCTAGCGGGTTTGGCTCAGTGGATAGAGCATCGGCCTGAGAACTGAAGGGTCCTGGGTTCGATTCCAGTCAAGGGCACATGCCCAGGTTGTGGGCTCAATCCCCAGTGGGGGACTTGCAGGAGGCAGCTGATCCATGATTCTGATTCTCTCTCATCATAGATGTTTCTTATCCCTCTCTCCCACTTCCTTTCTTTCTGAAATCAATAAATATGTTTAAAAATAAAATAAATAAAATTTGAAAAAAATATATTTTTAATTATCTTAAATTGGAAGCAAAATCTAATGCAAAATGTCAAATTAACATAGTTCCAAAAGCAATGTGCATGAGCTACTCTATCATCATAGCAATTTACTTTTTTTTTTTTTTTAAATATATTTTATTGATTTTTTACAGAGAGGAAGGGAGAGAGATAGAGAGTTAGAAACATCGATGAGAGAGAATCATCGATCAGCCGCCTCCTGCACATCTCCCACTGGGGATATGCCTGCAACCCAGGCACACGCCCCTGACCGGAATCGAACCTGGGACCTCTCAGTCCGCAGGCCGACGCTCTGTCCACTGAGCCAAACCGGTTTCGGCAGCAATTTACATTTTTGACTGGGTTTAGATAATCAGTTTTCTAATTGATTATACTGCCATCAAACTGGATATTAAAACAGATTGCTAAAATCAGCAAAAAAATTATGAATCCCTCCCAGGCTGTGCACCTCAGTGTAGTGCCTGAGCGTAGACCCTGAACCCAGATGTCATGGTCGATTCCCTGTCAGGGCACAGGCCTAGGTTGCAGGCTCGATCCCCAGCAGGGGGTGTGCAGGTGGCAGCCAATTGATGGTTCTCTCTCATTGATGTTTCTCTCTCTCCCTCCCCCTCTCCCTTCCTCTCTCTGAAATCAATTTTTTTTAATTTTAAAAAAAGAAATACAAATCTACTGTAATCATCACCTTCAAAGTACCATTTCTTAAGCTCTGCTCTTTTCTGAAGTAAGAGCAATTATAAATAGAGCCACACTTTGAAGACTATAATGTACTACACATAAACAGAAAAAAACACACAAAATTAAGGAAGCAATCATTAAAATAACAGATCAATTTTTACTCAAAACCAAAACCATTTTACATCAAATAGGTCTAACTAGGCAACACTGTTTGATGTGACTATTCAGAAAGTTATATCCTGATTCCACAAAAGATTTGTGAGTCTTTTTAAGAAGATATGTCATTAACATTTCTTCCTTCATACTTAAAATTTCTGACCTAGTACACATTTATAAAATGATTGCTAAAGTTCCCAAAATTAAAAGCTACCTTTTCAATGCATTCAGAAAAAAAGGGAAAAAATGTGAAGCTACACCTATGATGTTATGGAAACTAATTCAGTAATATTTGATAATCACTAAGATAATCAATGCTATCTATCAATTTCCTGACTGAAGACTTACTAGACTCTTAAAGTCTTAAATTTTTAATCCAGGTTATAAACAGGAATCAAAGCTTAGTTTAAAATTTTCATAAATCATACCCGAAAATCAGAAATGCCTTAAAACAAGTATTTGGGTACAAAATTAATATAATTTATGTAATAACTTTTTTTATATATATATTTTATTGATTTTTTACAGAGAGGAAGGGAGAGAGAGAGTTAGAAACATCGATCAGCTGCCTCCTGCACATCTCCTACTGGGGATATGCCCGCAACCCAGGTACATGCCCTTGACCGGAATCGAACTTGGGACCCTTCAGTCCGCAGGCCGACGCTCTATCCACTGAGCCAAACCGGTTTTGGCTATGTAATAACTTTTATAACAGTGAAGAATTCTGCTGATACAACTCTTAAGTGACCCCTGTGCTGAATTACTCTCAAAAAATTTTTTTCCCAAAAAATATTCAAACACTAACCAACCACTACATTTGAGAGAAACCACAAATCTCTAACTTCTAATTTTTTCCCCTATGAATACACATAAGTATGGAGGCAATGTAATTCCATCAGATAATAGCCTTAATTGTGAGTAGGTATGGTCTAGACTAGAGATGGAATAATTTCTAGTAACACTATTAGGGCAACACCTTCAAATTCAAAGAAAAACCATAACCTTTAACCTAGTGAATATTTTAGGAAATGAAATTAAGTGTAAAGAGACCAAAGCTAACTATGTTTGCCAATATTTGAATGAAATACTTGTGAAATATTTGAAAAATAATTAGGGGGCAAGAAGAAGGAAGCAATAAACTTGCACAAGGATAGTCTTGATATACACAATGGCACTAAAAATCCACATCAAGGATCCACAAAATTTTTAAAAGCTAAATTTCCTTTCCTAATTTATATTAGAAAATCCCTTGGATAAAAACAGGTAGTCCAAAATCTGACATAAGAATCTTTATTCAAACCTCAGTTCTTTTCTGATGCCAGTTTGTTAAAAATATTTTTATACCTTATTTTTAGAAACGTTCTCATTGCAAAAATTCTAAAAACCAAACACCATAGGAATTAAACCCAAATATGAAAGAAAGTTCAAAAATAAAACCTCTTAAGGTTCCTCTATCCTATCTTAAAATGAATTAAGATTTAGCCATATTAATTAGAACATTGGATGTATGGTATATCGGGTTGTATTATATGTAACAGAAACAGAAAGAACAAAAGTAAATGACTAAATTCTAGTAAGCTTTCACACTTCACAGCTATGTAATTTTGGGAGAAACCACTTATCTAAGTCTCATTTCCTTTTTCATCAAAAACACTATGAACACACATTTGATAACTCCAAAAACACGGTAAAAATGTAAGATGATGTATATTCTCTAAGAAAGACCAGTTAACAGAAAAAATGTTTGTATTAGACATTGGAGATACCTTCTCAAAATAACCGCCACCAGATTTTTCTGCAACTGTGGATGAAAAAGAAAGCTACATATGCACGGCCAGTGCTTCTCAATGGTCAGTGTCAACCTATGAACCAGGAAGTCACGGTTCAATTTCTGGTCAGGGCAATTGCCTGGGTTGCAGGCTCAATCCCCAGTGTGAGGGGTGTGTAGGAGGCAGATGATGGATGATTCTCTTTCATCATTGATGTTTCTATCTATCTCTCATCTCCCTTCCTCTCTGAAATCAATAAAAATATTTTTTAGCCCTAGCTGGTTTGGCTCAGTGGATAGAGCATCAGCATCCGGCCTGAAGGGTCCCGGGTTCGATTCCAGCCAAGGGCACATGCCTGGATTGCAGGCTCCATCCCTAGTTGGGGGAGGGTGGAGGGGGGGAGGGGGGAGAAGAGTGTGCAGAAGGCAGCCGATCAGTGATGCTCTCATCATTGATGTTTCTATCCCTTCCTCTCTAAAATTAATAAAAATGTATTTTAAATATATATATATTTTAAATAAAATAGTAAAAAATAAAATCAGGAATGGGTTAGATCAGGGGTGGGCAAACTTTTTGACTCGAGGGCCACAATGGGTTCTTAAACTGGACCGGAGGGCCGGAACAAAAGCATGGATGGAGTGTTTGTGTGAACTAATATAAATTCAAAGTAAACATCATTACATAAAAGGGTACGGTCTTTTCTTTTTTTTAGTTTTATTCATTTCAAACGGGCCGATCCGGCCCGCGGGCCGTAGTTTGCCCACAGCTGGGTTAGATGGATGATTTTAGAGTTCCATTAAGTTCTATTATTTCTCAGGGAAAAATTCTTTCTTTTACAAAATGTGAACATACAAAAGAGAAGCATATTTTTTTATATCTATTTTGTCTCAAACAATTTTGCTCTTTCAAGATCTGTCTAAAATGAAAGCTATAATTTTGTATCATTAATTTTAGCCACAGTAAATGTATTAACATTTTCAATTTTCTGTTAAAGATATGTAATAAAACAGAGGACAAAAATGTTTAAAAACCTAAAATATTTTTCATGTATTGCAAAAGATATGACAAATCTCATGTTGTATTCAGGAGATATCAGATTGGCGATCAAAACACAAAGTGAGCCCTGGCTGGGTGGCTCAGCTGGTTGGAGTGTTGTCCCATACACCAAAAGGTTTCGGGTTCAATTCCTGGTCAGGGCACATACATGAATTGCAGGTTCGATCCCCAATTGGGGGGCAGCTGATCGATGTTTCCCTTTCACATGGATGTTTCTTTCTCTCTCCCTTCCTTTCCCTCTCCCCCCAAAAATCACTAAAAACATATCCTCAGGTGAGGATAAAAAAAAAACAAACAAAAAAACACAAAGTGACCACCAAAAATTGATTTCACTTCCTAGCAGAAATCTGATGTAACCCTGAGTCTACAAATGTCATTTTATATAACATAAAGGTAACTGGTCTCATTCAAGTCTTTGAATAATACCTTACTGGCCCCCCACTCCTAATAGCCCTCTGGTCCTCTCCCCTCAAACACACCAAAGAACATATACAAATGCAAACTTAATAAAAGGTGTAAAATAACTCCTGCATCAAGAAACATGAACACATTTCTTTCTAGCAACTGTATTTAAAGAAATAGTTAAAAGAGAAAGAACAGAAGACTAATGGATCTTATTGGACCACTGAAATCCTACAAGATGAAGTTGCATACCTATCAAAACACTGGGGTTTGAAATTTGATTTTACAGCTCAGTCTAGTTTTGGAAATCCAGGCATACATGAATGTATGGACACAAGAACATAATTCTATTACATTTAACAATAAAGATTAATATTTTGTGCCTGTTTTTATTTTTTAAATAGCAGAAAACCATTTCATGACTTTTTAAAAAAACGGTATATTTGTAATTTGCTATTTCAATGGTTAGTATAACTTTTAATAGAGTTAAGTATCCAACCACTTTGATACATGAAAAGGTCAGGAAAACTTAACTCCATCTGGCTTCAGACTGTAAATATAAAGTCCAAGTGACACAGCAACATTGTTTAAAGGGGGAAAAGGAAGTTTTTAAGCTGTTACATGGTTTTGTTTTTTTCCAGAGTGAAGATCAAAGTTGGATGAGGAAAAAAAAAAAATAAGATTTAATATAATATTTAAATCTTACTAACCTACTGCTCCAGTAAAATTATCTTTCAATAATTAAAAGCACAAAGTCCTCTAGAGTTACCAATTTTTTCCTCATTTGCTTCTATTCCATTATGATAGTATAATACATACAGTAGAAAGAAGAAATTAAAAGATTAAAAAAAAAACAATTATGTCATCAAAATCTGCTATTTTCCACTTACTATATGCAGAAAGTAGAACAGCAATTACCAGGGGCTAGGGGAAGGGAAGTCAAGGAAGTTATTATTTAATTGGTACAAACTTCAGTTTTGGATAATGAAAGGTTCTGGAGATGGACAGTGATTATAGTTGTTCAACAATGTAAATGTACTAATGCCACTGAAGTGTACACTTAAAATATTTTTTTTTCAAGTTCCAAATTTCAAAGAGGCCATTTAAACACACACACACACACACACATACACGTTCCAACCAACAGCTACTCTATTTTTTTTTTAATATATTTTTATTGATTTCAGAGAGGAAGGGAGAGGGAGAGATAGAAACATCAATGACGAGAGAAACATTGACCAGCTGCCTTCTGCATGCCCCTTACTGGGATCAAGCCCACAACCCGGGCATGTGTCCTTGACCAGAATCGAACCAGGGACACTTTAATCCACAGACTGGCACTCTATCCACTGAGCAAAACCAGCTAGGGCAACAGCTACTCTATCTTTAAGCATAAAACCAGATCAAGATTTCCAGGTTTTCAAATTCTCATTCACACTTTCATTCTAAAAGCATAGTCTGTATATACACCAATGTTGGTTTGTAGAAAAATTCAGATGTATTTTCTACATTTCTCCAATACATATGTAGTTCAGCAATTAACGTCCTTCAAGAATGAGGATTCCTGCCAGACCAGCATCACTCAGTGATTGAGCGGCGACCTGTGAACCAGAAGGTGACCTTTTGATTCCCGGTCAGGCTACACGATTCCTGATGAAGGTTGTGCAGGAGGCAGCCAATCAATGTTTCTCTCGCATCACTAATGTTCCTTTCTCTCTCTTCCTCACTGAAATCAATAAAAGAAAATATTTTTTTTTTTAATGAAATCTCCTTTCTGTGGTCAAAATAACATTTCTCTTGCCCTGGCCAGTTTTCTGTGGTTAGAGCATCCACATGCTGGATTCCCGTCAAGGGCACCTACCTCGGTTGCAGGTTAGCTCCCCATCCCTGACCCTGGTCAGGGCTCATGCAAGAGGCAACCAATTGATATCTCTCTCTCTCTCTCTCTCTCTCTCTCTCTCTTCCTCTTTCCCTCCCTCCCTTCCACTCTCTATAAAAGAAAAAAGAAATTCTCAGGTGAGGATTTATACACATATACGCGCGTGTGTGCGCGCACACACACACACACACACACACACACACACACACACACATGCGCTAGAGGCCCAGAGCATGAAATTCATGCACTCGGGGGGCGGGGAGAGGGATCCCTCAGCCTGGCCTGTGCCTTCTTGCACTCTGGGAGCCCTTAGGGAACGTCTGTCTGACAGCTTAGGCCCATTCCCCGTGGGGAGCAGGCCTAAGCCAGCAGTCAAACATCCTTAGTGCTGCAGCAAATGCAGGAGAGGTTCCCGCCACCACCACTATGCTCGCCAGCCATGAACCCGGCTTCTGGCTGAGCAGCGATTCCCCTGTTGGAGCGCACTGACCACCAGGGGGCAGCTCCTGCACTGAGCGTCTGCCCCCTGGTGGTCAGTGCACCTCCTAGGGACCAGTCCTTCTGCCATTCTGTCGATTTGCATATTAGCCTTTTATTATATAGGACTAGAGGCCCGGTGCACAAAAATTTGTGCACTCGGGTAGGTCCCTCAGCCCGGCCTGTGCCCTCTCACAGTCTGGGGCCCCGCGGGGGCCCCTTCCCCTGGCTGCTGGCACCAGTTTTCCTCCGGTGCCTGGAAACCAGGCCTTTGCTCTTCGCCAGGAGGGGCCGGCGCGGCAGGCGAGGGGCTTAGCTCCTCACTGCTCGCCGCGTGCGGGCCCCGGGGGCGTGGCGGAGGCCGGTGCAGCGGGCTTCCCTCTTTGCTCTTTGCTCGCCATGCCGGCCTTCGCTCGCTGCTCCTGCCCAGGGCCAGCCAGCTTCACTCCATTGCTTGGCGCCTATGTATGCAAATTAACCGCCATCTTTGTTGGTGGTTAATTTGCATATCACCCTGATTAGCCAATGGGAAGCGCAGCGAAGGTACGGTCAATTACCCTTTTTGCCTTTTATTAGATAGGATGTTTTATATATTTTATGCATATATATATTATGTTATATTATATAATATATATAATAAGATTACTCTTAAAATTAGCCAGAGGATCATTATTTGTAACAAAGTAATTTTATGAGTAAGGATTCAAGAAATGACATAAGGGTTTTCATTTCAACAAATTTATACTTATTATAGAAATTAACAAGATTTCATGTCTAGCTCTATAATATCAATAAGGTATATGTATCCCTAGCTGGTTTGGCTCAGTGGATAAAGCATCAGCCTGCAGACTGGAGGGTCCCAGGTTTGATTCCCGCTAAGGGCACGTGTCCCGGTTGTGGGCTCAATCCCCAGGAGGGGGCATGCAGGAGGCAGCCAATCAATGATTCTCTCTCATCATAGGAGTTTCTATCTCTCTCTCCCTCTCCCTTTCTGAAATTAATAAAAATATATATATTAAAAAATAAATAAGGTGCATGTAGTTGCAGTGACTACATGATACATTCAATCTATAAGTCATATTTTTTCTACAAATCTGTAAAGAGCTGAAAACATTCTCATAAGGCTGTGTGCCAACTCAACTTGTAAAATCCAAGACTTAGAAATGTGAAATTCTTCCACATTTACTAAGAGAAACCCAGAGATCTTCTACATAGCTCGGAATCCTTTACATAGCTGCTAAGTCAAGTTACTAAAAAACATCATGCCATGGCTCAAAAGACTACTGTAGTGATATATACCAAGTGACATCAAGCACTGACTCGCAAAAGGCAACTCAGTAATGACTAGGAAATCAAGTTGGTTAAGAAAATTCTCAGCCCGGCCAGCATGACTCAGTGGTTGAGTGTCGACCTATGAACCAGTTCATGATTCGATTCCTGGTCAGGGCACATGCCCTGGTTGTGGGCTCAATCCCAAGTTTAGGGCTTGCAAGAGGAAGCCAATCAAAGATTCTCTCTCATCATTGATGTTTCTCTCTCTCTCTCTCTCTCTCTCTCTCTCTCTCTCTCTCTCTCTCTCTCTCCCCCTTTCCCTCTCCCTCTCCCTCTCCCTCTCCCTCTCCCTTCTTTCCTGAAATCAATAAAAAAAAAATTTTTTTTTAAAAAAAGGAAAATTCTCACCAAAAACCTGATTGGAGAGGGGCAGGTATGGTGGGGAGAAACATGTTACCAAAGTTGCCTAACCAGTGAAAAACCACAGGATGAACACAGTTTATTCATACACCATCTGGTATCTACCCAGACACCATATATATTAAACCTAATAAGATAAATGTTTACTCATCAAGCTTGAGTATTCAAAAGACTGCTAACACATTACAACATATGGTGACAACGGCAAATACTTCTTAAAAGAAGTTTTTAAATGTAATACCACGGGTAAATATGTTAGGGGTGCTTATATGATTATATTTTTTTGGTTAAAGATCAGTAATAGAATCTAATCCTATCTAATAAAAGAGAAACATGGTAATTAGCGTACGTCTGCTACCCTTCCCATTGGCTAATCAGGGCGATATGCAAATTAACTGTCAGCCAAGATGGCAGCCGGCAGCCAGGCAGCTTAAAACTAACATGAGGCTTGCTGGCTTCAGTGACAGAGGAAACCAACGTTCCGCACCTGCCTTGCTGGCCTCTGAGCTTGCAGTTTGAAACATAGTTACAAATATAGAAGCTAAACAAAACCCCAGAAACCTGCTTTCAGCAAGCCAGGATCTCAGAGCTGGAGTTGATACAGTGTTTTGATTATAGAACACAAACAAACCAGATACCTGCTTTCAGCAGCAGAGGCCTCAGAGCTGGAGTCAGAGCGAAAGCTGGCCCAGAATTAAAAAAAAAAGAAAGAAAAAAAGGAGTGGTTGGGAGCTTCAGTCACCCACCAGCCTGAAAACAGCCCTCAGCCCCTCACCCAGATTGGCCAGGCACCCCAGTGGGGACCCCCACCCTGAAGGGTATGTGACCAGCTGCAAACAGCCATCATCCCCTCACCCAGGCTGGCCAGGCACCCCAGTGGGGACCCCCACCCTGAAGGGTGTGTGACCAGCTGCAAACAGCCATCATCCCCTCACCCAGGCTGGCCAGGCACCCCAGTGGGGACCCCCACCCTGATCCAGGACACCCTTCAGGGAAAACCAGCCAGCCCCCACCCATGCACCAGGCCTCTATCCTATATAGTAAAAGGGTAATATGCCTCCCAGCACCAGGATCAACGGAGCCACGAGGCCTCCTGGCACCGGGATCAGCGTGACAGGGGGCAGCGCCCAAACCCCCTGATCGCCCTGCGGCTCTGTGTGTGAGAGGAGGCGGGGCCACAACCTCCCTATCCGCCCTGCTCTGTTTGTGACAGGGGAAGGCGCCCCAACCCCCTGATCGGCCCTGTTCTGTGTGACAGGGTGCGGAGCCCCAAACCCCCCCCCCCCCGGCCCTGCTCTGTGTGTGACGGGGTAGAGCCATAACCTCCCCATCGGCCCTGCCCTGAGTGTGAGAGTGGTGGCGCCCCAACCCCCTGATTGGCCCTGCTCTGTGGGTGATAGAGAGCGGCGCCCCAACCCCGGCCCCCACGGGCCCTGCTCTGTGTGTGATGGGGTAGAGCCATAACCTCCCCATCGGCCCTGCCCTGAGTGTGACAGTGGCGGCACCCCAACCCTCTGATTGGCCCTGTTCTGTGCGTGACAGGGGGGACCTCCCCAACCCCCTGATGGGCCCTGCTCTGTGCGTGACAGGGTACGGAGCCCAACCCCCCTGATGGGCCCTGCTCTGTGCGTGACAGGGGGCAGCGCCCCAACCCCCTGATGGGCCCTGCTCTGTGCGGGACAGGGGATGGCACCGCAACCTCCCCATCAACCCTGCCTTGAGTGTGACAGGGGACAGTGCCCCAACCCCCCAATCGGCCCTACCCTGAGCGTGACTGAGGGTGGCATCGGAACCTCCCGATCCGCCCTGCTCTGTGCATGACAGGGGGCGGCGCCCCAACTCCCCAATCGGCCCTGCTCTGACCCCGACCAGTGGCTGCACCTAGGGATTGGGCCTGCCCTCTGCCACCCGGGAGCAGGCCTAAGCCAGCAGGTCGTTATCTCCGGAGGGTTCCCAGACTGCAAGAGGGCACAGGCCGGGCTGAGGGGCTCCCCCCTCCCCCCCCCGAGTGCACAAATTTTTGTGCATCGGGCCTCTAGGTATCAATATAATCTTGGAAACAGCTGCATACTCACTTAAACCCTAATGATTTTAACCGTTTTAGTATATCTCAACAGTGATGGCAGGGTGATGGAAAATGTGTGGCCTAATAAACTATCAGTATTTACAATGTAACATTAATTCCTAGAAAATGTACTAAACATGGTAATTATTCAAGACAAACCTAGATAAAACTGAAAATAGTATAAATAGAAATATAATAATATTATATTATATTATAATATTTTAAAGATTTTGCTCCATTCCACTTTGACTAACCTAATTAGCTCAGCTCTTTATTTACTATCCAACAAAATTATCAGAACTGCCCTACCCAGTTTGGTTCAGTGGATAGAGCGTCGGCCGGCGAACTGAAAGGTTCCAGGTTCAATTCAGGTCAAGGGTACGTGCCTGGACTGTGGGCTCGATCCCCGGGAGGGACTTGCAGAAGGCAGCCGACCCATGATTCTCTCTCATCATGGATGTTTCTATCTCTCTCTCCCTCATCCTTCCTCTCTGAAATCAATATATATTAAAAAAAAAAAAAAAAAAACTATAAGAACTGACAAAATGTATAAATGTGTTCCTGAAAGAATATAAGTCAATACTGACTAATCAGAAGTTTTTATCTAAATCAGCTCTGATAAGACCTGGGAAAAGATGATCAGTTTTCATTTGCAAATAGTAAATGCAGATTTTCATTTAATAGGATTGTATACACTAATCCTGATACCAATGGTCTCTCCAGTTAATTTCAGCATCAGGGATAATTCAGAACCACCCTAACAGAAATCGTAAACAGTGTCAACTCCTAAATGTCCTCAACTGAAAACATCAGAACTTTGGAATACACTGTATTCATTTATAATATTCCGACTATACTTTAGAAAGTCTAATATACCTAAGAGTAAATCAAAGACCACATCATATGTTCTATTTAATTTGATTGCATCAAGTGGAAATTTGCAAATAAAAGGTAGAAAAAAAATTTTGAAAAAATAAAGCCTGTATAAAAACAATCCCAAATTACTTGGAGGGGGGAAAGCCTATCAATTATAAATTAATAAAACTAATGAACACAGGGAGTAAAAAAAAGAAATGACAAAACAAACCCCTCCTCGCTGACCATCTACATGTATGGAACGGATGTGATCTGCCAGATCTGGACTAGAGTTGAAGCAAGCCTGGCACTGGTCCCAACAACAATTATAGGCAATATTTTTGCTTGAAGAAGTAGTGCTTCCTTGTCCATTCATCATTGCTGGAGTTGAACGCCCACTGGAAATTGTGCTGTCTACATCCATTATAGTACTGCTTATGCTACAAAAGAAGAAAAAAGGCTGTGTTATTCCTAGAAATTCACTAACATGAATATGATCTTATAAATATTTAATTAAGGTTACCATTTGATATTCTGCCCCATACAAAGCATACTACCCGTATTTTCCATTAGAAAGTAGCAAATAATTTCCTTGAGATTATATAGTTGGCAATAAAGTACAAATCAAAGTGCCAGATATGCATGGGGTAATTTAAGCAACTTTTGGCATTCATGAACTCCCCAATACTATACATTACAAAAAACAAACCAAACACACACACACACACACACACACACACACACACACACATACATACATATGCACACAGGTCACCACTTTTCATCCCTCCCATAGTTCTAAGCAAAATGGAGGAATAAATAGTTTCCAGCTATACGTATATCAGAATCAAAAGATTATCTTTACAATTTTGCAAACCACTAGATGACCCGACATCCTTGTGTCTTTATTAATCTAAGAATATAACTGCCATCACATCCTACCTCTTTCCATCTCAAATAGGTTGGGAAATTTGGCTGTATTTTCCCTTTTAAATAAAAAAGCAGAAGAGAGAAAACTGGGTGCAACAAATTTCTCTGATTTTACCCAAAGTCCAAATAAAATGTCTTTTAATCTAATCTATCTAAAAAAATTGAAAATGCCAATCAATCCCCTTTACTTTTTATTTACTAAACAAAGTATGACATGTTAGTAACCTTTTTATTTACCAAAAATTCTACTAGTAATAAACGTTATTGAGTAATTTTAAGTACTTAAAATTTCACATCTTAAGAAATGTAACACAATTTCTCCTTCATTTTAAAAGCAAATCACTTTTAAAAAAAATATCTTCCCAACAGAACTACATGGAAGTAGCTTCAATTACAGAACAGTCAATGGAAATTTTCAGCCTAAACCCATCAAAAGCTATCTATAGCAGTTTGCAATGTAGTACCAGTAAATTATAAAAACTGTATTATATTAATGGGTATGCTTCCCTACCCCAAGTTTTTATTACAAAAAATTTCAGACACAAAAAAATGTATCTCAGTCTGATACTGGCTATATGTAATTTGTTTTTCTCAATCATCTGCAAGTTGCAAACATACTTCAATCACAATTATTTCAGCACACATTCTTCTAAAATGAAAAACATTCACTAATACCATTTCAACCTTATTTGCTCACACCTAAGAATTAAACTGAATTTGAACCTATTTAGTAAGCTTAATGATTTGTGTCTAACAACAAATGCACCCCAAGAACTAGCAAAAATATTCTTCCATGATGCTTCAGTTACAAAAATAGTCTTATCCTGGCCGGTGTGGCTCAGTGGTTGTGCATCGACCGTGATCAGGGTTCAATTCCCAGTCAGGGCACATGCCTGGGTTGTGGGCTCAATCCCCAGTAGGAGTGTGCAGGAGGCAGCCAATCAATGATTCTCTCTCACATTGATGTTTCTATCTCTCTCTCCCTTCCTCTCTGAAATCAATAAAAATGTATTTTTAAAAAAATACTCCTACCTTTTCCACTAAATATCTGTATGAGGCCAGATTTTCATCACAAAGTTCAACCAAACTAATTCATTTCAAGAGGCACGGATGAGAACTAGCTGTTAAGCCAGACATTAAAGACATTAAAAATAAAACAATGTCACTTCTATTTCTTTAACTGGAAAAGTTATTTTACATTTTAAAAAATACTCTTTAGGCTCTGGCTGGTGTGGTTCAGTGGATGGAGCACTGGCCTCCGCACCAAAGGGTGGAGGATTCCATTCCCGGTCAATAGCATGTACCAGGGTTGCAGGTTTGATCCCTGGTCCGCTTGGGGCACATGGAGGAGACAATCAATCACTGTGTCTCTCTCACATCAATGTTTCTCTCTCCCCCAACCCTTTCTTTCCATTCTCTCTAAAAATCAATGGAAAAAATGTACTTGGGTGAGGATTAACAAAAAAAATAAAACAAAAACTCTGGATTCTTCAGTAACTTTTTTAACATTTTTTACTGATATAGAATTCATATTTCTCAATATTTAAGAAAGCAAAAGAGTCCTTAAGAGCAAATGTTTGAG
The DNA here is from genome assembly GCF_014108235.1 of Myotis myotis. Classification (NCBI taxonomy): domain Eukaryota; kingdom Metazoa; phylum Chordata; class Mammalia; order Chiroptera; family Vespertilionidae; genus Myotis; species Myotis myotis. The sequence continues at coordinate 183,552,417 of NW_023416335.1, forward strand.
AAACACTGATCTAGAGTATGTATCAGGAGTAGGGAATGTCCGGCCCAAGGGTCTTATAATCAATTGATCTAGCCCTGCCAAAAATACAGCAGGCTAATTTCTTAAGTTGATAATTTTGTATGGTCCTCGAATGATGTTATAAACATCCAAATGACCCTTGGCAGAAAAAAGGTTCCCTACCCCTGGTATACAGGGAGGAAAGCTTAAGTGTCTCTGGAATGGAAAGAGTATGTTTGTGACCTGGAATATTTTTATTTTATTCTTAGGTTAATTATTGAATTTAAAATTCATCCTGAGGTCACATGGATAGGGACAGCTTTATTTGCAGTCTTCTTTTCAGCTATCTGTGAGGAAATTCATTTGTGTTGTGGATTTTTCTGGCCAACTTTGGGTCCTTCTCTTTTTCCCCCTGCTCTGAAATGATTTCTAAGCTACTAAAATGTCTAACTTTAAAGAAGAGTTGAGAACAGGGACCTGAAGAGGATATGGGTGCATAATTTGAAATCAAATATAACTTACTCTTGTCACAAACAAAAATTAAAATATAATGTCCAATTCCTATGAAGACATTGATTAGTAAAGTTGCAGCTCTGCACTCGCGTTTCCCAACCATAATTTAGACTTCCACATGTCCATTCATTTAAAATTAGTCTACAGTCACATATTTTATGCTTTTCCCAATTAAACACTTTCCAAGAAGACTCACAAGTTAACTTGCTGCATGCTCTCCTCTCCTAGGGGAGTAGCCAGGTGGCTGGTTCCAAATTAAAGAGCTAACATGAAACAATATTAAGTTTTGTTGTTTAAGTTTGAGGGGCTGGTCACTTTTGCATTTGTGATATTAAGTAAAGATAATTAAGATAATTAAGTAATGGTGTCTTTCAAAACAAAATGTCTATACTAGAAATACTCTTTTATAGCTCTCCACCAGTACAACTAAAGTATATATGGAGTCTGAAAGACAAGCTGTACGTATCTGCAAGTCACATTTTCATGACTTAAGCAGCCAAAACAGAATTAAGAAAACAATGATAAAACAAACCCTACTTCAAATTTAAATTCTTCTAAAAGCTTTACTGTTCTTGGTTGATTTTATAAAAAATGTTTTCAGCTTATAACAATAAATACTGCCCTGGCCAGTGTGGCTCCACTGGTTGAGCATCCTCCCATGCACCAAAAGGTCACGGCTAGATTCCCCTACAGGGCACACACACCCCCCCCCCCCGCCCCCCCAAGTTCGGCTCAATGCTCAGTAGGGAGTGCAGGAGGCAGTCAATTAATGTCTCTCACATCTTGTTTCGCTCTTTCTCCTCCCACCCTTCCTTCCTCTCTCCCTCAAATCAATAAAAACATTTAAATAAATAAATACTAATAAAATACTATATTAATATGTCTTTATGTATTGGGTTCCATATAAATATTCATTTGGAAAAAAAGTTTCATCCACTACTCAAAGTCTGTAAATTGTTTTTAGTTTACTTTCTCAACCATAGACCTCGAAATTGTCAAGTTACTAATTATGAAATGGATAGTACTTTCACACCAAAAAGTTAGAAACCACTGCCCTATCTTATATACAGAGTGACAGAAAGGATAAAATGCACCATAAACAAGGAATGTAGTAGGAAAACAGAACGAGCAAGGCATCTAACCACTTTTCTTCAGGATCTGGAAGTTAAAGAACGAGGTTCCACCAAAGAACCTCCCTAATCTCTAATGGACCAGGCTGTTTTATTTTTGTTCTATCAATAAAAAACATAATCATTAGGAAGTCTTCAGTCCTAATTTGTATCTTAATTATTCTAAAACAAATATTCTATAAGTCTAATATTTTAAGACTGGAACATGGTCTTCCACACAGAATGAAGAAAAGTGGTATGAAAAAAGGGACAGTAATTCCACTGGTCTAAGGAATATTTAACAGAGTCAGAGTAAGTATTATAAACTTTATCTTTGTAATTGGTAACATGCTTTGGATAGAAATATACTATGTATAGTTTTCAAATTATTTATCAAATTGTAGGTAAACAAAACCACACACAGGAGTGCTAATCTAATCATATAGCAGAGTAAGCTAGCAGGCAATGTTTCATCTACCAAAAAAAATTTTGCCACTCACTACTCAGAAGATTACTCTGTCTCTCCCACACTTATAATCAAAATTATTAAACGTTAAAATTCAAAACAGTGCAAAGCATTTAAGAGTATTTTATGTTTTTGAAAAGTCTGAAGTTGTGTATCAGATATTATACAACTTTAAGAGTGAAAACACTTTGAGTTATCCATACCATTCCCCACCCCCATTTGTTGGAATGAACAATTGTTTTGTGCCATGCTCCTTAATCTAGGCATTGACAGGGGGATTAAAAGCTAAAACTGAATCATTAAAAAAAACAGGCACTTCAAGAAAACTATAAACTGCCTGCCTGTTACATTTTGACTTCCTCTTAAGGAAAAAAAGGGATTATGTAATTCACTACATCAAAATGTATATCACAAATAATAAGACACTATTTAAATCTGACTTCCCATTCTTTATCATAACAGCTTACAATTTCCTGTATATCCTGCTTTTGTTCTATGTGCTGTGTTGTCAGATTGAAATATGGCTACAGCAATATTCATCCTCCCACATGCTCTTCTTACAACATGGCATCAAGAGTTGGCGGGGTGGGGGCGGCTGGCATGGCTGTGATTCAGCGTTGACCTATGAACCAGGAGGTCACGGTTCGATTCCGGTCAAGGGTACCTGCCTGGGTGCAGGCTCAATCCCCAGTGTGGGGTGTGCAGGAGGCAGCCAATCAATGATTCTCTCTCATCATTGATGTTTCTTTCTCTCTCTCCCTCTCTGAAATCAATAAAAATACATTAAAAAAAAAGAGGTGGGGGGGGGGTCTATATTTGGGGGGAATTCATATTATCTCCCCTTGAATCAAAGCAGGTCAAAGACTACTGCAGAAGTTATGATACTACCAGACATCTTACAGCTAAGTCATAAAGGCAGTACAGCTTCAGCCTGGCTCTCTCTCGGAACACACAACTTGGGAGCCCTGAACTACCCTGTAAAGAAATCTGACTGCTCTGAAGACACCATGCAGAAGAGATCCTTGAAGAAAGTACACAGACCAAGGAATTTACATGCATATATGCATAACCCATAGATATAAATCAGCGGTCGCCAACCTTTCGGACCTCACGGACAACTGGTTGGCGACCGCTGATATAGACAATAGTACAGTGAAGGCTTGAGGAGGGGGCAGGCGTGAGGAGGAGGGAGTCAATGGGGGGAAAATGGGGGGAAATATAGTTGTAATACTTTCAACTATAAAGATAAATTTCAAAAGAGAGAGAGACACAGGGGGAACTCCAGCTGTTCTAGCGCCCAGCTATTTGAGTCTTCTCAGCCCAGGCACCACATATATGACAGGTACTTGAATGAGTTTTCTGTAAACTGCAGTCTCCAGCCTTTATGCTTCTCCAAGCTGACACCAAGTGGAATGACCTAACCAGGCTAAACCCTGCTCAGATCGAAGATTCATAAGCAAAATATCTGTTTTAAACCATTCAACGCTTGAGTTGACTGTCATGTACTGAAACATGTATTAACTCATTTAATGCTTACAATAACCATACAAGGTAAGCACTATTAGTATCTTCATCTTACAGATTAGAGATTGAGACACAAAAATATGTGACTTGCCCAAAGTCACATAAGAACACTCACTAATGCCAAACAAATTCACTTGCCACATTTATAAATTTGGGTAAATTACTGATTAAAGAAATAATTAAATAGAGCCAATAATATACTTCAAAATAACTGTCACTCAAGTTTCATCTGGTATGCACACACCAGTTGTTTCTTTGCTTTGGTACATCTATGGCACACACAAACAAGGTATTGTTTGCATACAATTTGACTTATATGGGCAGATAGTTTTACTATCAAGATAAACTATTAAATACTAGAATCTGTGGCCTAGTGCATGGATTCATGCACACTGAAAGGAAATTTATTAGAAGGTGCCAGCGGGGCAGGACTGGGCGAGACAGACCGGACACACCCTGGAGACAACCTCCCATGGTCCCTCCCCAGCTGCACGCACCTGGGGTAGCATCGCAGCTCGAAGGGCATCTGCAGAGTGAGCGGGGTCCCTCCTGCAGGTAGGGCCCCTCAGTCTGGCCTGCAGGGATTGGGCCGAAACCGGCTCTCCGACATCCCCGGAGGGGCCCCAGAGTGCGAGAGGGCACTCTGCAAAGTTGCTGTCATACAGGGTGTGGAACGCAAATGCAAGTGTGCAGTAAACCAGATTCGAGGCTAACAGTGCCCCAGCAACAACATAATCCATGGCCAAAGGTGGAATCGCAAGGTCTCGCAAGGAATCGGGCTCCCTCCTCTCTGGTTCCGGGGTGCATCATCCAAGAACCACCGTTGCCAAGTCACCACAGCTCCGCAGCTCCTGCGTTAAGCATCTGCCCCCTGGTGGTCAGTGTGCGTCATACCTACCAGGCAATCACTTAGCCTTTTATATATATAAACTAGAGGCCTGGTGCATGAAATTCATGCACAAGTAGAGTCCCTAGGCCTGGCCAGCAATCAGGGCCAATCGGGGCCTTCTTTCCCCTGGCTGGTGGCTGCCAGCCGGGGCTTTCCTTCATTCCACGCCGCCCCCTAGTGGTCAGCTTATGTCATAGTGAGCAGTGGAACTCCTAGTCGGTCAAACTCCCAAGGGGACAATATGCATATTAGCCTTTTATTATATATTGACTTGCAATTCCTACAAGTCAATTAGCTTCATAAAAATTAATTCAGCCGAAACCAGTTTGGCTCAGTGGATAGAGCGTCAGCCTGTGGACTGAAGGGTCCCGGGTTCGATTCCGGTCAAGGGCATGTGCCTGGGTTGCGGGCACATCCCCAATGGGAGATGTGCGGGAGGCAGCTGATCGATGTTTCTCTCTCATCGATGTTTCTAACTCTCTATCTCTCTCCCTTCCTCTCTGTAAAAAAATCAATAAAATATATTTTTTAAAAAAAATTTAATTCAAGCCCTAACCGGTTTGGCTCAGTGGATAGAGCATCGGCCTGCAGACTGAAGGGTCCCAGGATGTATTATAGAACTGTACACCTAAAACCTACACAATTTTATTAACCAATGTCACCCCAATAAATTCAATTAAAAAGTTAAATAAATAAAGCAACACTCCCTGAGGTAGAACTTGTCCCACATTTAGAACTAAAACAGATCTGAGCCTAACAATCTCAACATAAAATCCAACTCCAAAAATTCATCCCAGAGACAAAGGGGCGGTCATTTTAGTTTTTATTTATCAAGAACAAAAGTAACATGAAATTGGTCTTAAATGGGATTCAGGAATTTAGACCATGTTAGATTTCTATAAGGCCAACTCATTTTCCCTTCCAAATTACTATGGTGCTGTAGGCTTTTAGGTCTTTAAACTGGAAAACAATTTCTTTTAAAAGTAAAGAGAAGTGCCTATTTTATTACATGTGTTACATATACACAAGTCAATTTTCCCCAAGGCCCTTCCTACTCACCTAAGATGGAAGGAATTCTGCTTTCTTATGATCTGAACTGTACTAAGAATCCCATATAAACATCTCATTTGTAGTAAACTCCTAAACCTAAAGATATTCAAATAGTTTTTAGTAACAAATTTAAGTATGACCTTTTTTTTTGAAGTATGATTTTTAAGGCAAGTAAAATATGTCACAAGAGATAATCATCAAAATTAATTGGAGGCACACTACAAATTATTAGCTAAAACCAAGGTATTATTACTATTATTACTATAATTACAATCTATTATCACTATAATTTAAAAAGATAAAATGGATTTTTCTAATCAAGAAAAAGACTATTCTCTGTCCCCACAATTATTTCTGTGACTAAAGAAAAAAGATTTTTCCCCAAGACCCAGCAGCATTCACTAAATTGGCCAAAAGGGACTTTATGTAACAATGATGAAATATAGCCTATGGAAAGCAAGTAGGTGGCATTCTTCTACCATCACTATGCACTGTGCACATTTTAAATTTGTTTCTCATCTCTAGTCTATTGCCCTTTAAGATACTCCACCCACATCTTTCATCATCCATTGAAAGATCATCATCTTTCATTGCTTAAGAGATCAGCAAGCAACTATCTTCAAAAAGTAATACTAGAAACATTTTACTTCAACACAATTACAATATAAGGAGTTATCTTTTACCTTCTTTAAGTTTACAGAAAAATGGCTATATACGCCAAGAAGGTATGTTTAAAAAAATATGCTATGAGGACTACCACCCATTTTATACAGAAGCAATCACATATTTAGTGTTTGAAGTTAGTGTTAGATCATAAAAATGTTTCTGACAAAAATGACTATACTAGTGCTCAATACCTCAAAAGATATGTTCGAATGACTGCCAACATGAATTGAAAGCACTAAAAAGTCTACTGTTGATTCATTCACTCTCAGTACTTTAACAAATATTTATAAAAATGGCAAAATTTTGTAATTTAGAAATGAATTAGCAAATGTATTTACTGAGAAATACTAATACCCTTCTAAAACGTGTTTTCTCAAATTGGTAAACACTTCATCTTTCTAGAAACTCAAAATATAAATGAAAACCAAAAAGCAAGTCAGGAACTTCAAAAAGTGTTAACAGAAATAAAATGTCAATAAAGAGCTTCTATTCCTTGTAAAACTGAATAACTACAACCCCAAAATTAACTTCTATATTTCAAAGTCTTAAAATGAACCTGGGCTAAATAATCTATGTATATATAAATATTACAAATGAAGGTTCAGAAATGTATATGAATTCTTTGCAAAAGAGAAAGGTTGAAAATTTAAATAGCCATTTATTTATATGATTTTAATTAAATTTCCAGTCAAGGTTGTTAAAACAGTCATATAGACAGTACAGTAGCTAAGACAACACATCTAAAGCCAGGACTGGGCTTTCTCAAGAAGCTTGTGACTTGGGCAAGTCATAATCTCTGTGCTCTTCCTCACCTCATTGTTGTTGGTGAGGATACAATGAACTGCACTTCTTTTACTTTTTTAATATTTTTATTGATTTCAGAGAGGAAAGGAGAGGGAGAGGAAGGGAGAGGGAAAGACAGATAGAAACATCAGTGATGAAAGAGAATCATTGACCAGTTGCCTCCTGCACACCCCACCCTGGGGATTGAGCCCACAACACAGGCATATGCCCTGACTGGAAATCGAACTGTGACCTCCTGGTTCATAGATCGATGCTCAACCACTGAGCCACACTGGCCGGGCTGAACTGCATTTCTCAAAATCCTTTCTATAAGCTCAAGAGTCTGAGATTCTTAAGCAAACTAGATAGTAGTTTCCTCTTAAAATAATATGCAAATTTATTTTTTTGTTGGGAAAGTCTGCTCTTTAAAATTATCCAAATAGTCACAACTTTTTTTCAGATAATTTTTCCACATATGCCGTTAAAAAGAATTGGAACCCTGGTCAGGTGGCTCAGTAGATTGAAGAGTCGTACCATACACCAAAAAGGTTGCTGGCTCGGTTCTCAGTCAGGCCACATCCCTATGTCCAGTAGGGGCGCTTTAGGGAGCAACTGACTGATGTTTCTCTCTCTCCCTTTCCCTCTCCATCTTTCTCTAAAATCAATAAATATAACATCAGGTTAAAAGGGGGACGGAGAAATATAAGGCATAGAATGGTTCTCCTTGTTTCATGCAGCCACACTAATGGCAGTAAGAAAAAATATGTATTAGGTACATCCATATTCAGTTGAATTCAACCAACTACTTACTGAGTTACTGAATATAGGCAGTGTAGTAGATGAATGTAAGTAGGTATGTGCTGGAAGTATAAAGATAAACAGGACCTGATTTTAATCTTACAAATGTTATAGCCTAGAGAAGACAAACAAAAATGATATTTCAATACAACACCATAAAGATAAATTAAAAATTCTGGTGATATAAATTTGAATTCAGAAGAACCTATCTAACGTTTCTTTGAGATCCTGAATACAGCAGAGCCACACCTGCAATATTCTGGGTTTGTCTGGAGGGTGGGAACCTTTTCCCTGCCAAGGGCCATTGGGATATTTATAACATCATTTGTGGGCCATACAAAATTATCAACTTAAAAATTAGCCTGCTGTATTTGGTCAAACAATTAACTCACCCCTAATGCCTTGGCAGGGCCAGACCAAATGATTGTGAAGGCCGTGGCAGATGTTCCCCACCCCTGGTCTAAAGGATAACTCCAAATTATATTGTGGTCAAAAACCCTCACTTTAAAGAAAAAGAATCTTAAGTTCAGAGAAATGAAATGATTTGCCAAATTTTCTATAGGCAGGATCTAGTAAAACCAGCACTACAATATTGATTACTTATTCCCACTAGAGTATTCTTTTCACATTTCTATGCATGAGAAATGGGAGAGTAAATGACTCTATGAATTAAATACGAGCCCTTTTCCGTTTTACATATTCAATTTCACTTGTTCATAACACTAAGATATTTCTCCTATTTTATAAGGAAACAACTTCTGAGATGGTTAAATTAAAATAACCCAAGTCTTTCTGACTCAAGGTTCATGTTTTTTTACTACCCAATGTTCCTTGTTTCAGCAATAGATATGTCTTGGGGGGGGGGGGGGGGAGCTATTGTTATAATTAAATCAAAGAAAAAATTTTTTACTCAGAAATAGTAGCATAACCTCCTAATTGGTCTCTCTGCTCCAAACCCTCCTTCTCTTCTTTCACCACATAGTTAATTTTCCTGTTTCAGGAGTTTCATCATTCATCCAAAATATATTTAAGAATACTTAAAATAAGTGTCAAGGACTGTGCCAGGTGCTGCGATGATCAAAACAGACATGGTTCCTATTCTCAGGGAACACACATTCTAACAGGATAGGCACTAATTATTCAAACTGTGATAAGGACAATGAAGAACTTTGTAACTACAAGTTACAAAGACAGAAGCAGCAGAGAGGCAAAAGACTCTGATCCACAAACCTACACTGAGAAAGATGTGCATGTGTTGGTGTGAAAGGTCCGACTTCAGCCATTAAAACTCTTATTTTCCAGTTCCAATGTGCATTCTCTGATCTAGGCAGAAAGTCTAGAAATATGGTATGGTCTTTCCTTTGTGTGTTTCATTTAGGCTTTCTAGAAATTTCTATTCATCACTCACCTAATCATAAAATCCAGTCCCATACTCCCACCAAAACTTTAGTCATTAATTACAATACTCTCCAATTTTAATTTTAATGTACTGTGTCACAAACAACTGACAGATAAACTAGAAAATAATGGAATTATCTTTTTAGTCTTTTTAAAACTTACCATCTGGAGAGGTACCATTACATTTCTTGCTTATCACTGAAAGGGGTACAATGGTAACCATGATTTAAAATTACTTTTAAACATTCAAATATCCACCCCAAAATTGTCCTTTAGTTCTAAGGTCAATAACTATTATTTTCACAAGCAAACTATTAGTCAGAAAAATGAACTCAACATGTGCTCAGATCACTGCAAATCCATTACCATTACAAGAAAACATAAAGCTTTTTACTAATAGAACAGTAGATTCACTTACATATTAAAAACTATTAAAAATAAAAGGTATTATGAGGCCTTTAGGTCAACTGCAGAATAGATATACAGGGTGAGGCAAATGTAGATTTACAGTTATTCATAGAAAATAATACAATAATAAACTGTTTCCCATACTCACAGCTGTAAGACTACTTTTGCCTCACCCTGTATTTGTTAAATACCTATCACATAGTAAACGCTTAAATTGTGCTAAATACTCTACATGTAATCCCCACAATAGTCTATTATTATTCCCCTTTTGCAGGGAAGAGACCTGAAATAGTAATAAGACACTAAATAACTTAAATAAATGTCCCATGGTCACCCACCTTAAGTGAATTCCAACTCCAAACATTCTGACTCATAACCCACTTCTCTCCCAATACTCTTTCCCTTCTTAACGTCAAAATTTTCATTGATAAAATGTTAAAGCATTTTTATACACTAAATGCTTTTAAACAGTGGTGTTTAAAAAAAAAAAAAAAGCCCTCTGGTAACTATCCATTTCAAATTTCCATACTCACACTCATTTTTATAGAAATTTTCCATTTCAGAGTTGTCAAATCTTTTAACATTTACTATGTACCTCTTGTTTCCTCTAAATAGGTAATTCTTAGACCAACTCTTTTGAAAAATGCTGGTTTCTCCTCAGAGAAAAGTACTTACAAATTTTGCATAAAATGTCACAGGCAAAGCTGTCCTTAAACTCATCAATACCAGCTACAATGATCCAACCAAGGGCATCAAATTCTTGGCCCTCAGTTTAGTCTCCTTTATTTATATAAATTCTATTGTTGGTATTTCAATTTAATTCTAATAAATGAGTACTTACCATATCCAAGGTACTGTGTTAAATACAAAGTTCTAAACCAGCTAAACTATCCCTGCTCTCAAAAATATACCATTCTACAACAAAAAGGATAAAGCAAGCATCCAAATAACATGGATTCTTCAAAACAGTTCACAGGAGTCATTAACAGAAATTCATTTGGAACTTAGAACACCTTCATGGTAAAATCTAAGCCTGTTTTGCAGCTGAGGAACTAAGGCTCAAAGATATTAATTAAAATCATAATACAGGCAAGACTAAAATGTGAACTGTTCCCTTTGACTCCAGATTACAGGCTCTTTATATTGTAATATACTACATCCCTCTACCTAGAGAACCATAAAAGGAGAAGAAAAGTATATAAAAAGAAATTAAAGCCAAGTTTTAAAAGGCCAGGAAAGGGGTTTGTTGTGGTATTTTGATGTGTTTTGAAAGGTGGTCTCAGTCATCAAAAATTTGAAGCAATACCTAACTGGCATGGCTCAGTGGTTGAGCATCAACCTATGGGGACCAGGAGGTCACGGTTCTATTCCCGGTCAGGGCATATGCCCAGGTTACAGGCTCCATCCCCAGTGCAGGGCATGCAGGAGGCAATCGATCAATTATTCTCTCTCATCATTAATGGTTCTATCTCTCTCTTCCTCTCTGAAATTAATAAAAATATTTTTTTTAAAAAACCTACACTTTGGAATTAAGTCCCACAGCAATTTGAAACAAAATGGATGAAGAGGGAATCATTTTGTGTCTTCCACAATGTTCAGTAAAGAGTCCTTAACATAGTTAAAACCTATTTGGTAGCAAACTAGCTTACACACGGAGTCCCTAACTGACCATAGTTGTCTTACCATTTCTTTTTTAAAAATGTAATTTTATTGGCAGTGCACTCAAAGGTCCCGGATCTGTCTCTTGCTTCAACTCTGTTTGGACAAAACAGACCCCTTCTTCCAGCCTCCGGCTACTCTCCTGCGTCTCATCCAGTCATCACCTTCAGAACCACCTCCAGGACCAGCCAACACACGGTTTTCTTTTTCTACCTTAACTCCTTAGCTTAACAACCATGAGCTCCCAAATTCGTCAGAATTAGTCCACCGAGGTGGAGGCTGCGGTTACCCGCCTGGCCAGCCTGCATCTGCCGGCCTCCTACACCTACCTCTCTCTGGGTTACTATTTCTACCGTGAAGATGTGGCTCTGGAGGGCGTGAGCCACTTCTTCCGCGAGTTGGCGGAGAAAAAGCGTCATGGTGCTGAGCATCTCTTAAAGTTGCAAAACAAGTATGGCGGCCGCATTCTCTTCCAGGAGGTGCAGAAACCTTCCCAAGATGACTGGGGCAAAACTCAGGATGCCATGGAAGCCACCCAGGCCTTAGAGAAGAACCTGAACCAGGCCCTTCTGGAGCTGCATGCCCTGGGTTCTACCCGTGCAGACCCTCATCTCTGCAACTTCCTGGAGAACCACTTCCTGGATGAGGAGGTGAAACTGATCAAGAAGATGGGCGACCACCTAACTAATATCCACCTAACTAACATCCGCAGGCTGGCCACCCCCCAGGCTGGGCTGGGCGAGTATCTCTTCGAAAGGCTCACCCTCAAGCAGGACTAGAGCCTCTGAGAGACCCCCCTGCATCCTCCTGGTGTCTCTGGCTTTTACCTGAGCCTCTTCCCAAAACTACTAGCCATTCTTTTAACCACCCTGGAGCCCTCTCCCATGCACTGGACCAAATGAGATAAAGCTTTTTGCAGGGGGAAAAAAAAAAATATATATATATATATATATATATATATATATATATATAGTATTGATTCAGAGGGGATGACAGAGGGATAGAAACATCAATGATGAGAGAGCGGCCTCCTGAACACCCACTCCTGGGGATCGAGCCCACAACCTGGGCATTTGCCCTGACCAGGAATTGAACCATGACCGCCTGGTTCATAGGTCGATGCTCAACCACTGAGCCACACCAGTCGGGCAGTCAATGTTTCTTAAAAGTAAAATGATCCCTTAGAATCTCCCTATATAAATTCGACCCTAAAATCTGTGGGGTTTTTTTTACTGTTGCCATACCTTCCTTAACTGAGCATTACAATGTTATCAATGAAAACAGACCTAAATTTAATCAAAATAAAAGGGTGGTGAAAAAGAGGTATTCTAGAGACTATGAAGAGCTGATTGCTTCAGAGATGAAAGGGGTAGTGCAAAAGAGTTTTATTATGAAGTATGAGCAAAATATTATTCTACATAAAAGTATTTTATTGCCTCAAACATACAGATCCTTAATAAATCTTGACAATAACCTCATTAGCCTTCTAGTATTAATCTGATGTTAAAATTTAGCCTCTATATTAGAAAAAGATTTCCCGAACCATACTATAGGGAAACTGAGCAATATTAAGTCTGTTTTCCCCATTTCAAAGCAATCCTAATTATACCTCAAAGTTTACAACCCAAAAATTGACAAAATTTTATATCCACAAGATGGTAAGGGCCTGTGTGTGGCCTTTGCTGAACATTTAAAATAAGTTTCATTCTAATGAAACCATGCACTTTTCATTTGATACCTCGATTTATCCATAAAGGCTGATAAAAGTGGCTGAAACAGGCCTTGGCTTTTTCAAAAATAAGTCATGGTTTATACTCTAGTTTCAGGGTGGGGGGAAGGGAGAGACAATTTAAAAAAGAGACAACCACAAAATGGAATAGATTGTTATTATCAATTCACTTATATAGGATAAGTAGCTCAGAGTACTTTCAATGTAAGTAAAATTTGATTCAATAGCTAAAACTATTTTGTAAACTAAAAACATTTGAGGCATTTAAAATTCTAAAACTGTATTTAAGATAGCCTCTGAAATTTACTTAAAAGGTGATAATTTTTTAAAAAATACTTAAGCTTAGATTCAAAGTAAAAGAAAAACTAGTTTTTAGTGTTCTTGCACAGCTAAATATCCGCCGCCCCCAAAGAAAATGTCATTATCTCTATAACCAAAGTAAATTACCTATCAACTTTAAGTTTGCTAACTTGACTAAAATAAACACACTAATACACTTACATGGTTCTGAATAACTCTCTCCTGGGGAAAAGAATCAATGTTTTTTGTACCAAATGTCATTTAATCATTTTATAAATTAGTCAGTTTTCACCACACAACACTTCTAATACACGATGATAAAGTGGTACCTTGGATCACAAGCTTCAAAATCTAAATCTTTGTATTAATTCTTTCTTAAGAAGCTCTTACAGTTAAAAATATTAAGATATTTTTACAAATTCTAAAGTATGCTAAATTCAAAGATACTACCTAATTTCAAAGTTAGAAAAAATGAACAAGCATCCTAAGAGAAACAGTAAATTCTAATGATGAAATCGTTGTGATAGGATTGTCTCAAGTTTTTTAAAAGCACTTTAAAACCACAATATCCTTTCATCAGTTACAAAAATAAAGACTTCCTACCATGAAATCAATCTATAAAATCCACACAGATTAGTGTAATCTGCAGGACAGTTTATAAGAATTATGAATCCTTTCCAAATTTAAAATAGTTCTTTAACTCAATGGCAACAGGGGGCATTTCAGAATTAAGATTATCAAGACCACAACCAGTTTCACTAGTAATGGAAGGCTTTTTCATACAAGTGATAAATCTACTACCTTGAAATGGTAAAATGACTACAATATTTTGTAGTCTCTAATGCTTAAGCATTAAGAAAAGCAAGTATGCTTAGTTATCAAGTTTTAACCTTATTTGGACTTGTGGCACCAATTATCTTACTCCTTACTCTGAAGAATGATGTATAAAGTAGATACTCAAATAAATATCCAATAAATATAAAATGAAGCCAAAACTCCACTTTCGGAAATTTTACTTGACCAATAATTCATTGTCCCCTAATAAAAGGATGCAGTGGACAAGATATTAACTCAAACAAACAAAAACTGACACATACAGCTTGTTATTTAAGGTGAACTATTCTTACTCTTGTGAAGTGGAAATAGCAAGGGACTTAAGAACCTTTGTTCAGCTTCACCACTACCGTTCTATACTTACTGTTTTTAGGAAGACATTCAACTTGCTTCTTCATCTGTTAAATGGAAGTCAAAATAATATCTAGTTTGCACCAAATTGTGAATGAAATGACTGCAACGTTTAAACTGTGCAGTGCTAAACAAGTGTGTGTCCATAACTAAATAGAACTGTGGAAACTACCAACTTTCAAATATCTCTGGGTACCAACGAAGGAGGTTGTAATAAAATGATAAATAACATTCTTCATTGTGCAGTTCACGTCAATTTTAATTTTCTTTAAGACATTCTCCTTCCCGCCATGCCTATATAGTTCAGTACAATTTTTCTAAGGTTTGTACAGTCTGTTTGACCCCAGCCAAAGTGTCTTAACTAGATATTTAAGTGTCAAACAGATTCTAATACTGTATTTCCAAAATATGTAGGGCCTTGTATTCCTCATTACATAAATTTTTCTCAGTTAACCATCGTTATCCCTAGAACTTTAGAATACTTAAAACCTTTAAATCCAAGTCAATAGAGATGATTTAAAAATCGACTGCTCATCTAAACATTAGCAGATGGTCAAAACAAGTGCTAATATACTTTAGAAGCAGTACAGCATGAATGAGGGAGTGCTGTTGTTAAAAAGTACATTAAGACCAATTACTTAAAATAGGAAGTTTTCCAAAGAGCCCAAAAGTAACAGCAACAATCGAAACATAATAATGGCAGTCATTTTAATGTCCCGAAAAAAGGGAAGCGCATTTCTGGCCAGTCCCCACGCTACTCCCCACGAACTTTAGAAGAATGCTAATTCCTTCAGCGCTCTCCAACACAGGGCTGCAAATCCTGCCGCCTACAATCACGAAGCCTCACTACACAAGGATACTACACCGCCTACCAATATGCAGGTCCCTTCGCGAGCGTCTTTCGTTCCCACTCCAGCTCTCTCTGCTCCCGCGAAGTTATTGCAAACGCCATAAATTCATCTTTCTTGGCTACAACGATGGACTCGCTTTCAACTTTCTCCCGGATTTGTTCGCGGGACTCACAGAAGTTATTTACATCCCTTTGGAGACCACGTTAACGACTACCCGGAAGGCGTTTTGGAAGCAGCGGTTAAACAGAAAAAAGAACAGCCTTTTCTTGTTCTTTTTCCCTTTTTTTTTTTTTTTTTTTAAGTAAAGAAGAGGGGCAGCTGGGGGTCTCCTCCCCGAACAAGGAAGTTCTGTGCAATCCGAGCGAGACCAGCCATGTTGGAAAGCACTTGTCAATTGCAGTTCTGACAAGTGTTCGCGCTCGCGGCGGACGCTAACCTCGTGGGCCGGGCGTGCGCCCCCGGGGCCGCTGCAGCTCCCACCGAGGGCCGGGCCTGCTCGGGGGGCGGCTTCCGCGTCGGGGCCGTCCGAGGGGCCGTGCGGGGCGCCGGGCAGCGCGGGGGGACAGGGTCTGAGAGTTGGGAGCCGCTATCCGCGGCCAGAGGGGCGGGGCGGCCCGGAGGTTTCCGAGGGGGGCGCCTGGGGGAGGGGCCCTGGGAACGGGGGGCATCGCGGCCAAAAAGTCCCCCCGGCCCGGGAGCGCGGGAGGAGGGAGGGAGGGTAGAGGAACCGGGAGACGCCGCCGGGCACTCACCTGTCCTCCGAGTCCATGCGGCTCAGGGGTTCCCCGTCCGACGACATCTCCAAACTGCCGCGCCGGCCCCCGGAGGTCGCGCTGCTGCCGCCGCCCCCGGTCCCGTAGCCCTCGTCGCCGCCGCTGGAGACGACGCTGCTGCTGCTGCTGCCGCTGCCGCCCCCGCCGCCGCCCTGGCCGCCCCGCGGTCCCTTGGGCTCCTCCAGGCCCTCCTTGCCGTCCCCATCGCCGCTGCTGCTGCTGGCGGCGCCCGGGCTCAGCGAGCGCGTCTCGTCGCCGCTGCTCCCGCCGCTGCTGCCCACCAGGCTCTCGGCGCTGCTCTCCTCCTCGCCGCCGCCGCTGCTGCTGCCCTCGTCCTCCTCCTCCTCGTCCTCCTCGTCGTCCTCGTCCTCGTCCTCCCCGGCCTGGCTGGCGCTCTCGGGGCTCGGCTCCGACATCGTCTCCGCCTCGCCGCCCCCCACGCCGCCGCCGCCGCCGCCGCCCCCGGCGCCGCCGTTCAGCAGCAGCGCCGCCACCGCCTCGGCCTCCGCCTCCTCTTCCTCCTCCTCCTCGTCCTCGTCCTCGTCGGGGGGCTCCGCCCGGCCCCGCGCCGCCGAGCCGGGGCTGCCGGGGGGCAGAGGGCTCAGGCGGGAGAGCTCCTCTAGGTCGGCCATGTCGGTGAGCGCGGCGGCCATGGCGGCGCCTGCTCCTCCTCCTCCTCCCCGCCGCCTCCCTCTCGCGGCTCGGCTCCCGCGCCCCCTCCCTTAACGCCCAAAACTCCACCGACGCCGCTGCGGAGCAAGAGGAGGGCCCTCGGGCTGCGTCAGCCTGCACACGCGCTACGGCGCCCGCGCGGGGACAGCGCGCACGCGGAGACGGCGGCGCGCCTGCGCGGCGGCACCTCCCCCGCCCCGGTTCCGCGCCCGCGCCCCCCGCTCCCCCGCCCCAAACCGGTCCCCGCCCGGCCCCCGCCCCGCCCCTCCCGGCCGCCGAGCGCTCAGAGTTTCCCTCGGGCCTTCCCACGCCTTCGCGGGCCTGGCCTCGCAGCGGGCGGGACGCGCCGCACAGAAACCCGAGCGCCAGCGGGGATGTAACAGCCCTCCGAGTTCTCACGACAGAGTCATTCATTGCGCGGGGGTGTGGGGAGTGTCCCCAGGGCACCGGCACTGAGCCCAGAAATCGAGCAAGCCCTTGGTCTTCCGAGAGCTTACAGTCTTACGAGGAGGGGCGATTTCACACGAACAAGAAATAATACAATGCAAGGGACTAAATCCACAAGCGCCCACGCAGAGCCACAGGTTTCGCTCCAACCTGCGTTTGCGTCCCTCCAGGAAGAGTTCCGTCAGTCTCAGAGCAAGGACATCTTGGCTGTTCAGGATCCTCAAACTTTTTGGCTCGTGAGCCCTTTGGAACAATTTTGTTCAAAGGGACATCAACATTTCTCCCCGCTTGTTACAAATAGTTCGTAACTGTCACACTTTTTCACCTATAGCGAGTGAACTTTAAAAACCAGAGAGATTTATTAACCTTAACTAATACCTACTTTTTAAAATAGTCTCTTATACTTGAACAGTTTTCATCCTTTATCTTCTGGAATTGATGTTTGCATTCCACATCCTCTCCAGAGTTTTACCATAATAAATTTTGTATTTGAATTCTTATTGATCATCTTATATTTCCTTTTAATAAAAATGTGTATATAGCTGAAACCGGTTTGGCTCAGTGGATAGAGCGTTGGCCTGCGGACTGAAGGGTCCCGGGTTCGATTCCGGTCAAGGGCATGTGCCTGGGTTGTGGGCACATCCCCAGTGGGAGATGTGCAGGAGGCAGCTGATCGATGTTTCTCTCTCATCGATGTTTCTGACTCTCTATCTCTCTCCCTTCCTCTCTGTAAAAAATCAATAAAATATATTTTTTTTAAAATGTGTATATAAATTGAAATTTAAGGGTAGTTTATAAATTCCCTGATCATAAAACTCTAAATCTTATTATTTCAACTGATAAAACAAATAGATTGCAAATATTTATAAGTAAACATAAAAGTAAAATTTTGTTGGGAATGCATCTTACAGAAATGGAATTGGATGCATTTTATTTTTCAACCAGCTTATTCTATCCATGCATGAGTATTACTAGAATGAGAATGAATTCAGCATTAATTCTATTCCAAGTTTTCAATTCCATGAACGTAAGCATTGAGAAAACTAGTCCATATAAATAAGTAGATGAGAATGGACTTTTGTTATAGTAATGCCATTCATTGAAACTCATTCTAATTATATGCCAAAAAAATCACATAAAGATCTAACAAAGAGAAAATATTTTTCATGATCTATCAGCTGACAATTCTGATTAGGTTCTCTTTCAACTTTGTTGAAATAAGCAACTGAAAACCACCTAACTTATGAAAGGATGTGTTAACCCATTCTGTTTCTCCAGTCCATTGTTTCTTTTTTATTGTCTTGAAGGTTTTGCATCCCCCCTGGGTATTACACTTTAGTAAGATTTGGGCTGGGAAGAATTATGCCATTGTTTGTAAAGTAGGGGAGGGACAATTGGAATAAGGGAGGCAGGAAAGCAGGGTTCTGTCACTCTGACCCCTGGGCACATTTTCAGGCAGATGGGTTTTGGGGATGGCTACCGATAGGAAGTTAGGATCAGAGAACTGATTACTTTAAAACAAATTCTCCGTGCTTGTGCACACACATCTTGGAAAGTCTTCAAATAGCTTGAGTACCCCAGTATTATGTCCACTGTCTTAGGCCTCGGTCAGCTTTTATATTCCATAAGTTGCCTCAAGGAAAAGCAAAAATAAAAATAATAAATAGTAAGAGGCATTATGGTTGACAGATACCTTCAGACGGGTACAATGCAAAATACTAACCTCAAACATTTTAACCTCCATGCCATTCTTTGAGATAGACAAGTAATGTATTATCATCCTGTATTGTTGCCGGAAGCGGGTCCGTCCTTGCTGCTTGACACAGTCGCTGCAGGGAAGAAACATCTGTACAGCATATGTTTCAAGGGACCTGGCGTATATGGCATACTGTCCTTAATATGTTTACTCCCCTTCTTAGCGCTATGTGTTTTAACCAAGGTCACCTCTCTGAGAAAGGTTGTTTCCCCAGGTAGGGATTTTTCCCTGAAGTTAGGGATTTAACAGGACTAAGGAAGGGAATAAATCAGTAAAACCCCTTAACTAAGTGCCAGGCGGGGAAGTTAATCACTTTAACTATGAACAATAAAGCTTAAGCTACATAATCTTTACTTAGGATAATCTCCTTCAGTTACTTCCTTGTAGCTTAACAGAATAGAGTAGTGACCTTGGAATGGAGATAACAAACACCCTAACCTTTGGAATAGAATGGATAGGATTAAAATCAACTGGTATAAATACAGATGTAACAGGAGAGTAAAGACAGAACCTGGCTACAGAACCTGGCTACAGAACCTGACTAGAGAACCTGGCTAGACTGCTGATCAACTGAACACTGTCTCCGTGTCATTTCTTCTTCGCCGACTCCGTCCACACCTTTGGGAACCCTTGGACCTGCTGGGGTTGGACCCCAACATATTGTAATTTAAGAACTATTAGAGCCCTGCTGGTGTGGCTCAGTTGGTTGAGCATTGTCCCATGAACCAGGAGGTAAGGGCACATGCCCAGGTTGTGGGCTTGATCCCCAGTAGCAGGTGTGCAGGAGGCAGCTGATGGATAGTTCTCTCTCAAAAATGTTTTGGACAGTCTTTGGGAAGAGTCCCAGGCACGTTTAGACTCTTGGGAGTTGTAGTACGAATCTGGTCAGGGTTGGAACCATGTCGGTGGCCAAGGAGCTCTTACAGATGGACCTATACGCGCTGCTAGGCATTGAGGAGAAGGTGGCGGACAAAGAGGTAAAGAAGGCATATAGGCAGAAGGTCCGCTCCTGCCATCCAGACAAACATCCGGGTAATCCCAGAGCAGCTGAACTCTTCCACCAGCTTTCTCAGGCCTGGGAGGTACTGACTGACGCTGCAGCTAGGGCCGAGTATGACAAGATCAGGAAAGCCAAGAAGCAGGCAGCAGAGAGGACCCAGAAACTAGATGAGAGAAAGAAGAAAATGAAGCTTGACCTGGAGGCCCAGGAGCGGCAGGCCCAGGCCCAGGACGAGGAGGAGGAGGAGGAGAGCGGGAGCACCAGGACACTGGAGCAGGAGATCCAACGCCTGCGAGAAGAGGGTTCCCGGCAGCTGGAAAAACAGCAGAGGCTGATGCAGGAGCAGATACGCCAGGAACGGGAGCAAAGGTTGCGAGGAAAGGCAGAAAATCCTGAAGGCAAAGGAACTCCCAAGATAAAACTAAAATGGAAGTGCAGAGAGGATGGTTCAAAAGGCGGCTACTCCAGAGATGTCCTCCTGCAGCTTCTTCAAAAGTACGGGGAGGTGCTCAACCTGGTACTTTCCAGCAAGAAGGCAGGCACCGCCGTGGTGGAGTTTGCGACCATCAAGGCTGCGGAGCTGGCTGTCCAGAATGAAGTGGGCCTGGTGGATAATCCTCTGAAGATTTCCTGGTTGGAGGGAGGGCCCCAGGGCAAGGACGGCCCCAGCCACCCAGGATGGTCACAGGGCTCAGTGGTGTCCGAGAGGGACTACGAAAGCCTCGTCATGATGCGCATGAGCCAAGCAGCCGAGCGGCAGCAGCTGATCGCCCAGATGCAGCAGGAGGACAAGGTGGGCAGCTGACGTAGCACCCAGCCCACCGCCTCACAGCCCCTTTCACTAATCAACTTCTTTTAAGTCTAAAAAAAAAAAAGTTTCTATCTTTCCCTCTCTCCCTTCCTTTCTCAGAAATTAATAAAAACATTCTTAAAAAAAAAAAAAGAACTATTAAAGAAGTTAAAAGTATATACTGTACTAAGTGTATATGCTACCAGCCGTGGGCAAACTACAGCCCGCTGGCCTGATCCGGCCCGTTTGAAATGAATAAAACTAAAAAAAAAAAAGACCGTACCCTTTTATGTAATGATGTTTACTTTGAATTTATATTAGTTCACACAAACACTCCATCCATGCTTTTCTTCCGGCCCTCCGGTCCAGTTTAAGAACCCATTGTGGCCCTCGAGTCAAAAAGTTTGCCCACCCCTGTTAGACACTGGATTAAGCCCTGGAGATTAAGGTTAGTGTTTGGCTGAGTTAATCAAGGAAAACTTCATGGCCAATATAGGATTTGAACAATTTGTATAGTAAGATATATAACTACATCTAAGTTTAATTAATTTGAGCTTGATCTTGAAGAGTGTATAGAATGGAATCCTTTTTAAGGGGAAATTTCGAGAGGTGTGAAGCAATAACATGGGAAAGCATAAAAATTTTTTATGATGGTGTTAACATGAGAAAGCAAAGCTAGAAAGCTAAAACAAGAGTTAAAGATTAGATTGCAGAAAATCTTGAATAAAACATTCTACTTTGAAAGACAACAGGTACACACTGAGATATTTTTTTAAAGGTGTGATATGATTAAAGTTATGTCGTAAGGGTATCAAATATATAGGAGACATTCTGAAAAGAGTGAAAAGTTAATGGAGATTAGACATGTGGTAATGGCAGGTATCAAAGCCACAAATGAATGCTCGAGCTGCAATATATATACTGAAGAGTAAAGTGAGCTATCTTGGAACTGGGCTTTTGAAGAAAAGGGTGTTTCCTATCACTGGAAAGTTTTGTTGTCCTTGTTTTTTAAATATATCTTTATTGATTTCAGAGAGGCAGGGAGAGGGAGAGAGAGAGATAGAAACATCAATGATGAGAGAGAATCCTTGATCGGCTGCCTCCTGCACGCCTGAATCCAACCCCGGACCCTTCACCCTCTATCCACTGAGCCAAACCGGTTAGAGCTGTGTTGTTGTTTTTTAGAAAGTGTTTTTTTGGTTTTGGGGGGGGGGGTTTTGAACTACAAATCTCATAATTAGAAAGAACTGGATAATAAACACCTGTACACCTGCATAACATCAATTACTAATCTTTTGCCAAATATGTGCAGGCTGTGTCCCTCTGTCTTCTCTCTGGTCTCTTTCCTCCTTTCTCCCCCTCCCCCTCTCCCCTTACTCACCTTCCTCTACCCCCTCTCCCATTCCCTCTCTCCCTCTATGTTTAGTTGCAGACATCATTACTCTGCACACATCTATTTAGAACAAGGGCACTCTCCTACACGACCACAGTGTCACAGTGTCGTTATCCCATTCACTAATGTGTGTGACTAGAGGCAGGAGCTCCAGGTGATGGAGTCCCTTCAGGTGGCATCAGGTGGAAGCTTCATAAAACCGGGAAACGAGTTCTACAGATCAGTCCCATCCACAAACTGTTCATTACCAGTCTGCAGTTAGAGAAGTATTGAAAACTTTACCACAACTTGATAGAGTAATTTTATGACTGTTGAACATAATAATAATAATTAAAAAAACCAACCAGGGCTTCTATTTTTTTATTTCATCTGTTTATTTGATTATTCTCATAACTAACTTGCACATATTTTGCAAAAATATTAGTCCACTGGAAATTTTAAAAAAAAACACACACACAAAAAAAACCCTGGTCCCTCATAGATTGAGAACCAGTGTTCTATAGCCCCCTCCTTCTTGCTTGGTAATTAATAATTATGAATTCCCCCAAGAACACACCATTGCATAAGAGCTATTTGATTAGGAATAGCATTCAGACTCATTGACTACAGCACTAATGGGTCCGATATAGCAACAGTAATTTCTATGTCACTGGTTCTACCTATCAAGCCTACTAACCTAGTGAGGACACCTCCAGCTCTCTGGCCCCTGGGGTGGGGCCTCTCATGTGCTCACAGACTCCTCTCTCCCAGTGGCCCCTTCTGCTCTGCTCCTCTAGGTGCTGCAGGCTCCTGTCAGGATCTGTGATACAAACAAAACACCCAAAGCCATGGTGTCAGCTAAAGAAATGGAGATCCTGGTGTTTGACCTTTTTTAGGGGAACCCCAAAGCAGACTGCTTGCACCTAATATCATAGTTTCCAGTGAAATGGCTCTTTATGCTTTTACTCAGAGCTCTGTTTCTCTTAGGGACCCAGACATGCTTTCATGGGCCCAGATTGGCGACAGACTTGAGTAACAGCTACCCCACGCCGTATTTATTACTCCCCATCCAATGACTAAGTCTTTCTTATAGGGCTTCTCTGTCTAAATCTCTCTTCCATTAAAATGAGTTCTGTTCTAGGAAGCAGTCTCAGCCCCCATGTCAGCAGGTTTCCTTCTGTCCTGACTCACCCGTTTGCCAGACGTGCCCAGACATGCTTGACTCCCAGCAACAGACCCAGTTGAGATTCAAGCTGAGATGACTGCCCCATCCATGTGAGACACCTCCCTATACGTGAGATACTTCCGAAAAAGTCTCTAGAATATGCAGCGATAGCCCGTTTTGCACCTTTATTTCAGGTTCCTCATTCTGCGGTTTGATACTGCCGTATTGAGCAGGATCAATAGCAGCATAATGACCATATTCTCTGATTGACTGGGAATCTAAAGAAAACATGCATGGAAAGACAGAGCATCTTACAGGAAGATCGGAAAACTGGAAAGAACTAGAAATCCAGCCGAGGCCGGTTTGGCTCAGTGGATAGAGCGTGGGTCTGCGGACTCAAAGGTCCCAGGTTCGATTCCGGTCAAGGGCATGTGCCTGGGTTGCGGGCACATCCCCAGTAGGAGATGTGCAGGAGGCAGCTGATCGATGTTTCTCTCTCATTGATGTTTCTGACTATCTCTCTCCCTTCCTCTCTGTAAAAAATCAATAAAATATATTTAAAAAAAAAAAAAAAGAACTAGAAATCCAATAAAAGCTTTCCCAGTTGGTAGATTGCAATTCAACCAAAACACAACCGAATAATGATTCTACTATTTAAAAAATACGTTTTTATTGATTTGGGAGAGAGAGAGAGAAAGGGAAGGGGGTAGAGAGAGACACACACACATCAGTGTGAGAGAGAAACACTGATTGATGGCTGCCTCCTACACTCCCACAACTGGGGATCAAGCCAGCAACATGGGCATGTGCCTTGACCAGGAATCGAACCAGAGACCTTTTGGTGTATGGGACCATGGTCAACCAACTGACCCACACCAGCCAGGGGAAGGATTATCATTTTTGAGTTATAATATTTCTGTCAATACAACCATTTTGAGACATAACTGCTTTGGCTGGCAACTTTCCACAATAAGTAGATCATAGGCATGTCTAGTATTTTGGATAATTTCTCGTTGTGTTTTTTTTTGTTGTTGTTTTTTAAATATTTTTTATTGATTTCAGAGAGGAAGGGAGAGGGCGAGAGAGATAGGAATATCAATGATGAGAGAGAATCATTGATTGGCTGCCTCCTGCATGCCCCCTACAAGGGATCAAGCCTGCAACCTGGGCATGTGCCCTTAAACAGAATCAAACCTGGGACCCTTCAGTCCACAGGCCAACGCTCTATCTACTGAGCCAAACCAGCTGGGGCTAATTGCTTGTTTTGAATTTAGTAAATGATTTTCCTATAAACTATCAATAAAAAGGTAAGCAAAATGTGAAAGGTAAATAACACACACCCCACATTTTTTATCCTTTCATGTATTTTATATCTGACTTGCTAACCAAAAAACTTTTTTCAATGTTTAAAACTCTTAATTATGAAAATTGAATTTGATGGATTAGTTATTGTAGCATACACATTACAATACCAGTTAATATTTTATCCATCAGCCTTCGAAGGTTTGGCTCAGTGAATAGAGCATCGGCTTGCATGCAAAACAAAGGGTCCCGGGTTCGATTCTGGTCAAGGGCACATGCCTGGGTTGTGGGCTTGATCCCCAGTAGGTGGCGTGCAGGAGGCAGCTGATCAATGATTCTCTCCCATCACTGATGTTTCTCTCTCTCTCTTCCTCTCAGAAATCAATAAAAATATATTTTTAAAAAATATATTTTATTCATCAAATCTCTAAAAAGTCAGTAAAACCGGCCAGGGCAACTGGTAGATTCTTTTAGCAAATATCAAAAATATCCATTGATTAGACTAGATAGAAGCATGCCTTCCTCCAACATTAATATCAGGTGGTAGATTACAAGGAAAACAAGGCTGAGCCCAAACTCTTCCAAACATATAAACTTTTTTGAGCAAGTGAGCAGAAAGTCATATAACCTACTCATGTTTCAGGAAAGTCTCACTCTCTGTCCTCAAGCATGCCTTCAAATATCTTATATGAGAGGTTCACTCTGAGAGCATAATTAGCCCAACTGTTCCGGTTTGTCAGTAGATGGAACAGAAGGTAATGGGGAGAGGTGGACAACACAGAATCCAATAGAACAGGCCTAGGAAGTAGTAGGTTACTGGGCTTTCCAGCAACTTATTCGTCATATAGAGGATATCTTTAGTGTCTATTATGTGTCAGGCCCTGTTCTTAGCACTGAGTCTATAGTTATGAGTAAAGCCAATAAAATTCCTGCTCTCATGGAATTGACACTCTGGTCAAGTGTTCTTGGACCTCTTTTCACAAGAGTGCTAGGGCTGTGAAATCTTTTTAGCTAGCCATGTATCTGGAACACCATTTGTTTCACTAATGAAAATGTATTTCTAATATCCCTTATGGTAATGAATGAATCTCTTGGTGTAAATTTCGATGAAGATCTTTGAAACGCTTAAGTAGCCACCTGGGGAGTATGACTTTCTGATTAGGGCACTTCAAATTATAACTAACCACCCCTAGAGTGTGAATGCCTAATAGGTAACTCTAATGATAACCAACCTCCCTGAGAGTGTAGATTAAAGTTAATTTACACACAAATACATTACACTGTTTATAAGGAAGTATTTTAAAGTAAATTCTAACAGATGCAATACATATGGCAGGGAGTATGGCTGACCAGAGCTTTCAAGTTTCACATACAGATTTTAAAATACTAAAAGTTACCAAATCCTTTGGTTCCCCTGGTTCTCCCCATGATCCAGCAACTACCAGAACAACAAAAGGTATATCAGACCCAGCCAGCAAGGCTCAGTGGTTGAGTGTTGACCTATGAACCAAGAGGTCACAGTTCGACTCCCAGTCAGGGCACATGCACAGGTTGCAGGTTCTATCCCCAGTGTGGGGCGTGCAGGAGACAGCCAATCAATGATTCTCTCTCATCATTGATGTTTGTGTCTCTTTCTCCCTCTCCCTTCCTCTCTGAAATCAATAAATACATATAGATAGATAGATAGATAGATAGATAGATAGATAAATATAGATGTATATACATATACATAGGCATATCAGGTGCCTCCAGGCCCCTTGTACTGTGACATGGTTTGCAACCATTCTGAATGGCCAGAGCCCATACCATTCCAGTCATTGAATCAGCGGCTCTCAACCTGTGGGTCGCGACCCCTTTGGGGGTCAAACGACCCTTTCACAGGGGTCGCCTAAGACCATCGGAAAACACATATATAATTACATATTGTTTACAGTAGCAAAATTACAGTTATGAAGTAGCAATGAAAATAATTTTATGGTTGGGGGTCACCACAACATGAGGAACTGTATTAAAGGGTCGCGGCATTAGGAAGGTTGAGAACCACTGCATTGAATATTTTGAATACCACTCTTGCTCAAATCTTTAGCCTTGAAGAAATTGACTAAACTCTCTGAATCTTACCCCAAATAACTTGGGGATAGCATTACAACTGTCTTAGCTTAGTCTGGGATTCATGCCAAAATTGATTGTCCAGGCTGCAGGACCTTTACACTCTCATTTGGTGGGGTGATGGAGATGCTTGCAGGACTTCTGTGGGAGACCGCCTATTGTCTTCACTAGCAGAGAGGTGTGGACAAGGAACCCAGAAGGCTGGTGATCCTTGAAGCCCTTGCAAAGGTCAGGGCTGTGCATTCATTGTTAGTCCAGACAATGGTAGTTGAAGCAACTTCCCCACTTATTATTATGTAAATCCTTGCTCATGGGCTAGTCTGCCTGTTACTGGAAATTGCCTGCCTAAGGGCTATGGTTGGATCCCAAACCAATAAAAGGTTGGTGCGGCCTGAGCACCAGTGGAAGTCCTTCCTCTCGAGTTGGACTGACCCGCCTGGCCCCCCAATATTTCCAAATTATCTCTTGTCTTTTCTCTTTCATTTGTGTGCGGCTCCTCGTCCAGATCCTGAGCCCTGTACCACGTAGGACGTGGAGGGAAACATTTACAACAGACTTCTGTAGGAGTCTGTGACAGGCATACTGAATTGTTCCAACGTCAGGGCGTTTCCAGAAGGGTAAGTCAAACGGGCAAAGAACCAAAAAAGTTAAAGACATAAGCAGGAGAGTGGACAATGGAATGTAAATTGGGTAGAAAGGAAAGTAAAAGCAGGACTTTATTGAATCATTTGTATTAGAGAATTTTATTTATATAAAAAATAACTATCAATGTGCATTTGAGCCGAAGCCGGTTTGGCTCAGTGGATGGAGCGTCGGCCTGCGGACTGAGGGGTCCCGGGTTCGATTCCAGTCAAGGGCATATACCTGGGTTGCGGGCACATCCCCGGTGGGGGATGTGCAGGAGGCGGCTGATCGATGTTTCTCTCTCATCGATGTTTCTGACTCTCTATCTCTCTCCCTTCCTCTCTGTAAAAAAATCAATAAAATATATTTTAAAAAAATAACTATCAATGTGCATTTGAAATGCTAAGGTTCTGGTCCATTTATGTAAGTAATCATATACATGTATGTATATGTAGTCCCACATGATCTGATGAGTGTTAATAATTGCTACTTTAGAGCAATTACATTTTCCATATCTTATTGTGATAAAATATAATAAATATAAATTTTGGTTTTCAACCCTGGTTCCTGGTAATTTCCTAAGCAATAAAAATGCTAGGGCCCAGCTGGTGTGGCTCAGTGTTGAGTGTTGACCTATGAACCAGGAGGTCACAGTTCCGATTCCCAGTCAGGGCACATGCCCGGGTTGCAGGTTCAATCCCCAGTGAGGAATGTGCAAGAGGCAGCCTATCGGTGCTTCTCTCTCATCATTGATGTTTCTATCTCTCCTTCTCTCTTCCTCTCTGAAATCAATTGAAATAAATTTAAGAAAGAAAAAAAAGATTCTAGGAACTTCTTTTGTTTTTATATATGGTCTTTGACCCTGGTTCCTTAGAATTTCTAAATCACTTGGAATTTTTTGGGTGATAGGAGCATCTTTTGTTTTAAGGAAGGGACTCTCTGGGTAGGCTCCTAGATAGCTTCAGGATGGGGGCTGGTGAGCAGAAAGACCAAGCCATGATTATTAGGAGCTTTGGAATTTTCAGCCCCTACCCCCATCCTCCAGGGAGGGGGGAGGGGCTGAAGATTGAGTAAATAATTGATCAGGCCTAAGTGATGAAGCCTCCGTAAAAGTCCCAGAACTATGGAGTTTAGATAGCTTCCAGGTTGGTAAATACCTTCACCTGTTAATATTCTTCTAAGTTCTGTGAGCTGTTCTAGTAAATTATTGAACCTGATGAGGGGTTTTGGGAACTCTGATTTATAGCCTATAGATCAGAAGTACCTATGATTGGCATGTGAAGTGGGGGGACAATCTTGTGAGATTGAGCCCTTAACTTGTGGGATCTGACTCTAATTCCAGATAGATAGTGTCAGAACTGAATTGAATTGTAAGACACTCAGCTGGTGTTGGAGAATTGGTTCACATATCTGGTATCAAAAGTACCGTGAGTGTGAGATTTAAGGAAAACACGATGTGATTTTTCTAGACACATATAATAACAAGGAAAATGAAACATGCATCCTTGACATCAACTTCTGAGAAATATGAACAGAATGGGTCTTCAACGACACCATGGTGTTCATTAGTGTTTACATTATATCCAACATTTCATTTCAAATAAAGGGAAATTATATGGGGATTATTTAGATGACCTAGCCAACTATTGAATTATCAGTTTAGCTGGAGTGTACAGTAAGTAAAAGAGAGTGGGACATTGCTATTTTGAAAAGATAGCTAAGAAGACACCACATATCTCAGAAAGTGCAAAACTGGGGAATGGAAGTAATATGTAAATATTGAGAACCTAGTATGTGTAAGTCCTATCTCGCAAACTAACCTGAGCCAATTTGGGTATGCACAACTTTTAGGTTCTTTTTGGTAGATAAAAGTAGCCACACACACACACACACACAATTTCTCTTTAACTGAAAGCCAAGATTATATCTAGAGGGAGAATTGGGTCAGTCATCCAGGAGCTTCCAGTGTTCTTGGCCAGAGGTCCCTTGTAGGATTTAGCCCAGGCCATCATTGCTAAGGGCCTCCGGGGACTATTACACGCATATGTAAGAGCAGGCAGAGTCTCTGGGATATTTTAGATAATCACAAATCTTCTGTATGTTTCATTTTGTTAGGAAAAAATCTTGTTGCTAGCATTCATCATGTTGGTCAACAGGCCCCATTTTTTTTACCAGTAAAAACCCATTTCTCACATTTAGTAAGCAAATTAAAGTGTCAGTGTTGATCAAGATACTGGTAACAGAAGCATTTGAAGCCTGAGTGTCAGAAAACCACCGCCCCTGGACTGTGCATTCTTGTTTTCTTTCTTTAGCTTTTCATTATGAACATTTTTAAACATAGATAAAAAGAGTAGCAAAATGAACACCCATATACTCATCACCAAGACTTTATGTCTTAACATTTTATCATATTTGCTCATATATTATATAGTTAGAGACATCATGACATTTCACCTTTAAATACTTTCAATATATTTTTATTGATTTCAGAGAGAAAGGGATAGAAACATCAATGATGAGAGAATCATCGATCGGCTGCCTCCTGCATGCCCATCACTGGAGATCCAGCCCAGAGCCCACAACCCAGATATGTGCTCTAACTGGAAATCGACCTCCTGGTTCATAGGTCCACGCTCAACCACGGAGCCATGCCAGCCAGGCCATCCTTAAATACTTTAGTATGCAGTTCTCACAACCTAAGTACATTTCCCCATGATTACAATACCGTTACATACTTAGTAATCCCCTAATATCCTCTAATGCTCAGTCTGGTCTCAAATTTCCACATTTTTCCCCAAAGTGGATTTCACAGTTAATTTTTAAAAACCAGACCCAACAAGAATTTGGTTGTTACTGGCTTGTCCCTTCTGGATTAGAATGCTGGCAGCATCTGGGTAATAGATTAATCCAAATGGTACACACACAACATCACAACGTATTTGCTACAATATATTAAAGAAAATTCCAGACTTCACAATGACTTCACTAGAAATTTTCAGCATTTTCTTATTTATGCCTTTCCTGAAGGCAAAGAGGAAGAAGATTTCCGAAGGACTCGGCCAGGCTACTGTATTCTCTATAGAAAAGACCTTTCTAATTCTTTTAGAAATTAATACTGATGACAACATTAATAACTGCTACTTTAGGGCAATGACATTTTCCATATCTTATTGTGATATCATGGGTGTAAGTCCTATCTAAAGTTAAATAAAAATAAAAAGATGATTTCAACACCACACTTTGAGAAACACCATGATATCACATACAAACTGTCAGGGATGACTCTGAAGGTTCTGTATGACTTGGCCTTAAACCACTTTTCTACCGTCTCTTTTGTACCCACACATACATCCTGAGCTATTCAGTGTTTACTGGCAGGGCCAGGGTGAGGGTGAGGTGAGAAGCCTGGAACAGAAAACAGAAAGAGGCAGCATTCTCTGGTTCCTGCGAGAGTAACATTTCCTTAAATGCTGGTCCTAGGCATCTCTCTCACCTTACCCTAGTCTGCCCTTTTCCCTGAAAATCTCAGGCACTTCACGTGTGCCATTTCAGCACATCCTAAAAACCCACTCAGTTTGAGATTCCCTCTCATAAAAACTTTGGAAATCAAAACATGCAATCGTTTGTTGTTGTTAATCTTTACCCTAGGAGATTTTTGTCCATTGATTTTTAGAGAGTGGAAGGAAGGGAGGGGCAGGGAAAGAGAGAAAAAGAGAAACCCAGACCAGGGCTGGGGATTGAACCCAGAACCCAGGTACTGCAATGCAGATACATGCCCTTGAGCAGGAATTGAACTATGACCTTTCAGTGCACGACCAACACTCTAACCACTAAACCACACTGGTCATGGAAACATGCAGTCATGATGACAGTGTTCATAGGTGACTTGAATTTTGGCACAAGATGTAAGATTCCCAGGTCTGTGGAGAGTCCATAGAAAACCTGAGTGTGACTTCAAAAAGGCACTCCCTGAGGAGAGAGACAGCCCTGTGGAGGGCAAAGGCTGGGCAGGTAGTGGCCGGGGATGTGCAGAACAGAACGCGCACTGCCTGAACAGCAGGGACTGATGATCCCTCGCATGTGGGTGATGTGAAATAGGTACCAGGTTTAGAGACAGGTAGAGTTTTCCAAATCCAAGGCAGCAATTGCCAGGAAACTTTGGGCTTCACCTCACTTGTG
Source organism: Myotis myotis (assembly GCF_014108235.1). Taxonomy (NCBI): domain Eukaryota; kingdom Metazoa; phylum Chordata; class Mammalia; order Chiroptera; family Vespertilionidae; genus Myotis; species Myotis myotis. Next base: position 183,583,931 of record NW_023416335.1, read on the forward strand.
GCGTCTGTTTCCCCATCTCAAAAATGTGGGCAATAATGGTGACTTTCTTGTGAGGAGTAAAGCAGTAGGTATATATAGGAGTGCTTTTTAAATTTAAAAAAAAAAAAAAAGCCCTAGTTGGTTGGAAAATCATTCTGATATGCCAAGGTTTCGATCACTGGTCAGGGCACATACAACAACCAACCAATGGATGAATAAATAAGTAGAACAACAAATTGATCTCTCTCTCTCTCTCTCTCTCTCTCTCTCTCTCTCTCTCTCTCCCCCTCCCCCTCTTTCTCTAAAATCAATACATTTAAAAAATAATAATGAAAATTAAAAAGTGCCTGGTCTGTGTGGCTCAATGGTTGAGCATGGACCTATGAATCAGGAGGTCACGGGTTCAATTCCCGGCCAGGGCACATGCCTGGGTTGCTGTCTCCATCTCCAGTGAGGTTGTGCCAGAGGTGGTCGATCAGTGATTCTCTTTCATCATTGATGCTTCTCTCTCTCTCTCTCTCTTTCTCCCTTCCTCTCTGAAATCAATAAAAATATTTTAAAAAAGAATGACACATACTCATTTTTTTTAAAAAAAAAGAAAGAAAATGAAAAGGTGCTTCCTGCCTGTAACATAGTTAGTGCTAGTTTCCCTTCACTAAGCACTTGTAGGTTCCATGTCTGCTCAGGGCACATGCCCAGGTTTGGGGTTCCGTCTTCAGTAGGGGGCGTGCAGGAGGCAGTGTCTCTCTCCCCCTCCCTGCCTCTTTCTCTAAAATCAATAAAAACATAGTTTAAAAAACAAATAAATGCTAGTTTCCCTACACAAGCTTAAAAGAAATTTAATAAATATGTTTTCTTTAGGAGACGTTCCAGCAGTGGTGGTGGTCTCAGATCTGGCAGGACTTGAAATGATGCTGATTATTAATAATAACAAGCATTTATTCAGTTTTTACTTACGCCAAGCATTGTTCTAAGAGCTTTACATGGATTAATTCCCTTCCTCTCTCTGAAATAAAATAAAATTTTAAAAAATCTCAAATGCTCTCCAGAACATGAGTTTTGCAGTTTGTGTTTTTTACTTTTCCCACACTGTGTTCCCAAACCACAGAGTGGGAGGCCGGGCAGTGGTTCCAGGCTGTAATTTACTCTGGTGTGGGTGCACTGTGAGACGCCCACAGAGAAGGGCCCACCAAAAACCTATTACTGCGCTCTGCAGTTTATATATATATATATGTAATAGGGTTTTTTTATGTTTTTTTTTTTACAGAGAGGAAGGGAGAGGGATAGAAAGTTAGAAACATCGATGGGAGAGAAACACCGATCAGCGCCTCCTGCACACCCCCTACTGGGGATGTGCCCACAACCAAGGTACATGCCCTTGACCAGAATCGAACCTGGGACCCTTCAGTCCCCAGGCCCACGCTCTATCCACCGAGCCAAACCGGTTAGGGCTGCAGTTTCTTTTATGTATTTGAAATTAAAAAGGAGACAAAAGGAAGATTACAGAAAGGTGGGTGAAAGCAAGGCAGGGATTGGACTACAGGATAGTTAACAAGATTACGTGCTCTCTTGAGGGTGGTCACATCTTAGTACAGCCGTGGGCAAACTATGGCCCGCAGGCTGGATCCAGCCCGTTTGAAATGAATAAAACTAAAAAAAAAAAAAGACCGTACCCTTTTATGTAATGATGTTTACTTTGAATTTATATTAGTTCACACAAACACTCCATCCATGCTTTTGTTCCGGCCCTCCAGTCCAGTTTAAGAACCCATTGTGGCCCTCGAGTCAAAAAGTTTGCCCACCCCTGTCTTAGAAGGAGGGGGTCTGAAAAGAGGAACTCCAAAAGGTGGGTTTAAATAAAAAAGATAATAATAAAAAGACAAGGGTTAACCTACCCCAGGGATGTAAAGTACAGCATAGTAAATATAGTCAATAACATTGTAATAACATTGTAAGGTGCCAGGTGGGTACTAGAATTGTTGGGAGGAATCACTTTGTAAATTATATAATTGTCTAACCACCATGCTGTGTCCATATGAGAACCATTCAGCCCAGCTGTCATGGCTCAGTTGTTGAGCGTCAGTCTATGAACCAGGAGATCATGGTTCAATTCCCAGTCAGTACACATGCCTGGGTTACAGGCTCGATCCCCAGTAGGGGGTGTGCAGGAGGCAGCCGATCAATGATTCTCTCTCATCATTAATGTTTCTATCTCTTTCCCTCTCCTTCCCTCTCTGAAATGAATAAAAATATATTAAAAAAATAAAATTGTTAACATGGTACATTATATAACATGGTATATATTATATATATATATGAAACATTCAAACCTGTAAAGAATTTTTTTAATATTTTTTTTAAAAATATATTTTATTGATTTTTTACAAAGAGGAAGGGAGAGGGATAGAGAGTTAGAAACATTGATCAGCTGCCTCCTGCACACCCCCTACTGGGGATGTGCCTGCAACCAAGGTACATGTCCTTGACTAGAATCGAACCTGGGACCCTTCAGTCTGCAGGCCGATGCTCTATCCACTGAGCCAAACCAGTTAGGGCTTTAATATGTTTTTATTGATTTCAGAGAGAGGAAGGGAGAGGGAAAGTTAGAAACATCAATGATGAGAGAGAATCATCGGTCTGCTGCCTTCTACACGCCCCCCCCACACACACACACACACACACACGCATACACTGGGGATTGAGCTGGCAACCCTGGCATGTGCCTTGACTGGGAATTGAACCATGACCTTCTGGGTCAACGCTTAACCACTGAACCACAAGGCCAAACCTGTAAAGAATTTTTGTGAGTTTATTTGAACCAAACTGTCGACAGTTGCTGGGAAGCAAACTCTCAATGCATTGAGACGATTCTCCAGAGAATGGCAGTTTTGCACCTTATTTTATACATTACAATAAAAAAAGATGTGTTAGTGGGTTACATGAAATTCATTGGTGCTAGATTAGCAAGGAGGGAGAAAGCAAAGCGGGAAACCTCTGGGACTGGATAAAAAGTGAAATGAAGCATCGTTTACATAGGTGGACACAGCATAGTTACTAGTCAGCAACCAATAGGACAAAAATAAGGCGAGAGGATGTGTGGCTCTGCTCTGGTGCCTTGGCTGCTCCCTGGGGCCTGGAAAAAGGGAAGTCACCCTGACATTCCAATGGTACGTCATCATAGATGCAAAAGACAATAGACAGGCTCAGTTAAGGTAAAGACTGACTTTTGTCAGGGGAGGTACTAGCCGAGGACTTGACTCCCTGCCATAAACTGCTTTTAATTAAAAAGTTTTCATTTCAGACCATCCTTTGTGGTTACTTTAAGTCTCTGAATTTGAAATGCTGCCAAGCAGGCCTTCCCTGAACTTGTCAGGTTAGCACATGGCCCTTTTTGCCCACAGTTGTATACCTGAAACGAATATAAAATAATATTGAATGTCAACTGTAATTGAAAAATAAAATAATGCCATGATATTGAAAAAAAAAAAAGTGTGTGACCTTGATGCACAGAAACAATGGATGGACAGGGCTTCCTTAAGATAAACTTTTGGCTGAAAAGTTGCAGGGCCCTAACCGGTTTGGCTCCGTGGATAGAGCAGTCTGCACTTATCTCGGTTGTGGGCTAGTCCCTGGTCAAGGCTTGTGCAGGAGGCAGCCGATGGATGTCTTTCACATCAGTGTTTCTCTCTCTCTTTCTCTCCCCCTCCCTTCCACTCTCTCTAAAAATCAATGGAAAAAATATCCTTGGGTGAGGATTTAAAAAAAAATTAAGTTGCTGAAACCGGTTTGGCTCAGTGGATAGAGCGTCGGCCTGCGGACTGAAAGGTCCCAGGTTCGATTCCGGTCAAGGGCATGTACCTGGGTTGCGGTTGCGGGCACATCCCCAGTAAGAGATGTGCAGGAGGCAGCTGATCGGTGTTTCTCTCTCATCGATGTTTCTAACTCTCTATCTCTCTCCCTTCCTCTCTGTAAAAAATCAATAAAATATATTTAAAAAAAAATTAAGTTATAGGGCATGATGACCTACCCTGTTAAGAATTCATGATTTGCCCTGGCCAGGTTTGGCTCAGTGGATAAAATGTCGGCCTGCAGACTAAAGGGTCTCTGGTTCAATTCTGGTCAAGGACACATGCCTGGCATGTGGGCTCGATACCCAGTAGGGGGCGTGCAGGAGGCAGCCAATCAATGATTCTCATCATTGATGTTTCTATCTCACTTTTCCTCTCTGAAATCAATAAAAATATATTTTTTTAAAATAAAAGAATTTATGATTTATTACAGCACCTCTTTTTCATCCGCAGGCTCCTCTGGCCCTGTAAGAGGTAAGACTAAAGGCCGAAGAAGAAATTCTCTCTTTGTATTTTATCCTTCTCTAGTCCAGGTGGATATCTGGGCAGGCTGAGTCTGTTTAAGATGGGGTCCATCAGTCAGGGCACACTGCCTGGCCAGGGGGTTCCCATGCTAATGGTGAGCTATATCCTCTCTCTTGACCAATCTCTAATATTGTGAACTCTCAAATTAGCATTAATTCTCAAATAAGCTGTACGTTTTTATGTTGTTATTTTTTAATTAAAAATATTTGTATTGCCCTGATCGGTTTGCCTCCGTGGATAGAGCATCGGCCTGCGGACTGAAGAATCCCAGGTTCAATTCTGGTCAAGGGCATGTACCTTGGTTGCCGGCACATTCCCACTAGAGGCAGCTGATCAATGTTTCTCTCTCATCGATGTTTCTAGCTCTCTATCTCTTTCTTTTCCTCTCTGTAAAAAAATCAATAAAATATGGATGCTCAACCACTGAGCCACACTGGCTGGGCTGTATTTATTTTATTCTTATTTACTGATTTGAGAGAGAGAAGAAGGAAGAGAGGGAGAGAGAGCGATAGAAATATGGAGATTTTTGTTATTTATGTATTCACTGGTTGATTCCATTGGTTGATTCTTGTATGTGCCCTGACCGAGAATGAACCCACAACCTTGGTGTATCTGGATGACTCTCTAACCAACTGCGGCCAGGGCCAGCTGTATACTGTAGTCATTTTTTTTTAATATGTTTTTATTGATTTCAGGGAGAGGGAGAAACATCCATGCGCAAGAAACATCAATCACCTGCCTCCTGCATGCCCCCTACTGGGGATCGAGCCCAAAACTCGGCATGTAACATGACCAGGAATTGAACCCTGATCTCCTAGTTCACAGGACAACACTCAATCAACTGAGCCACACTGGCCACCTTACAGTATTTATTTTAACACTTGAGCTAATGAACACTAGACCCTAAGATGATTTCCCTTGTGTTTTATGAAATGTGTTTGTTCAGCGGACTTAAACAGCTTTAGAAGACCCACTCCCAAATTGTAGTCCTCGCTCCCACACACTGACCTCTAATCATTTTCTAACAGCCTTGCCAGTACTTTAGTTTATCTGTCAGCAAAATAGCCCGGCTTTTCACATCTATTAGCATTCCTGAGAGCTTTAAGTGAGCCTAATCATTGTTGTCATCATCAACTCCTCTGTCATTGATATGGAAGTTAACTTTAGTTTAAGTAACAAAAGTTCGTTTGCCCATAACAAATTATGCACTTTAGCACTTGAAAAGCATGTTAACCTTTCCCTCCTCTGCCCCCAAAGCAGCTATCTATGTGTATTGGCATAACAATGACAGGTCTCTTCAAACGCACCTCAATGAGCGGCCTTCAAGACACTTCCCCTCTCAGAATTCTTAGCTATTAAGATCCATGTGGGCAGAAACAGTTCAGATAATTTCCAAAGTCTGGCAGACACGTCCCATATGGCCATAAGGTAGTAGTATTTATATTTACTCCACAGATAATTTCTGAACACCTACTAGGTGCTAGGATTTGTAGGGTCAAAAAAACTCAGAAATCTCTTTTTGGTTGGAGAAAGGGATAGATAAAGCTTAGAAACGAGAGAAGCAGTTCCTAGAGGCACCAGGAGGCTATGGAGAGAGCAGGGGAGTTCTCACGGGCTCTCTCAGCTAGAGAACATATCGGTAAACAACCAGACATGATGCAGGTTCTGTTCTCAGATATTTGAATCTATTCCATTTGTGGTAGGCGGTTAGACAGACGTGAGCAGAGCAAGGACGAAGGGCCAGGTAGAGGTCACCAGGGTGGAGAGCCCCAGGTGCCTAGCAACGGGCAAACCTGGGAAAACAAGATCCTCACCTCCCTGGGTAAGTTTTCCTGCCCTAGCACATCTCTGATCCTGCCCTTTAGACTGCTGACCTTTCATATCACTGGCCATGTGGTTCAGACCCTCCCCTGACCTTTCCTCTCCTGGCATGTTGCTATTATGCCGGTTAGACCTCCCCTAGAGGGGGAAGAACAAGGGAGAATAGCCTTAAGCATTAAGCTCCCATGACAACGAGATTCCGACCTGCATAAAACACATCTAGGCCTCAGTTGTGTTTCAGCCCCAGGCTCAGAAATGCAGCAAAACCACTAGAGACGCCATGGCTGACATCAGGACCAGCTGCACTGACTGACTAATGACCCTCCTGCCTGGTGCCAACTAATGAGAGGAGACCATGGCCCTGAAAGAACACACCTGGAAAACTGCGGAATATTCTACTGAGATCCTCCCCCTGAGACCTCCAGAAAAACACCCTCCAGAGAGGTCCCAGTGCGTCTCTCTCTATGGAGCATGCCCATGCCTTTCCCACCCCCACCCTCCAGCCCATTTTCCTGGCCTCTCTCTTTCTCCTAAGCTCCAAGGTCCTGCTTTCGCTTCTGTAAAACTTGTTTCCTGGGCCCATTTCTTCTACAGCTCACTTCTTCTACCTCTGTCACTTTCTTTTTTTTTTTCTTTTTTTTTTTTAAAATATATTTTATTGATTTTTCACAGAGAGGAAGGGAGAGAGATAGAGAGTTAGAAACATCGATGAGAGAGGAACATCGATCAGCTGCCTCCTGCACATCTCCCACTGGGGGATGTGCCCGCAACCCAGGTACATGCCCTTGACCGGAATCGAACCTGGGACCTTTCAGTCCGCAAGCCGACGCTCTATACACTGAGCCAAACCGGTTTCGGCCACTTTCTTTTTTTAAAAATTTCTTCCCCCCGCCCCGCCTTTTTTGTTTTTTTCTCTTTTTTTCTGTGACTTTCTAAATAAACTTTCTCTTATAGTTTGAGTCTTGACTCTGAGTTCTTTCTTAGGCAGAACTCAAGTACCGAGGTTGCTGAACTAAGGTCCCTTCTGACTTCCCGGGTCGAGCAGCTGGTGCTGTTACGCCTCCAACACATCCACACCATTGGGCCGGCCAGGAGGTCCGCCCTCTGTGGATTTACTAACCTCTGACATAATGAGGGAGCAGGAGGTGTGCTTTGCTGCACCTTCCCTTGAAGGGAGTTAATCCCAGGTGCACATTTACATGTGGGTGTGCATACCATCTCTTAAATCCAACAGGCTTCAGCGCTGCAAGTTACAGTAATTTAATTCATTTATATTCTCAAACAGTAAGAAAAAGGAAGCTTAGCAGTGAAGTTAGGACACTCGGCCTAATCTTAGAGTGAGACAGAGTCTGATCCCTGAGAAGAGCGGTTCTAATTGTACAGATATCTTGCCCCGGTCTGCTCCATCCTTGCACATTTCTGACAGCCACACAAACAAGCTACACAGGCTGAAATCCGTTCCCTTGAGCATATTGAGCTACCAATGAATCTGGTGGAAACTCTAGATTTTAGAAGGCAAAATCAGAGGATGATTCAGAAAGTTTGCTTTTAAAGAGAGGCAATAGAACTATTGCTCAGTAGAAAATGTTAATACAGCGCAAATATAATTAGGTAGAAAGCTTAAATTAAGTGCAGCACTTGCTAAACGGACTCTCTGTAACTTACTGAAAAGATTCCTAAGCTAAGCCTACAACATTTTAATGAAAAAAGCCATCTACTAAGCCTGGTCTGATTGACTTGGTCAAATGGTACATAAATTAAATCCATCTGAAGAATCTGATCTCCAAATGGGACTTTCATTTCCATAAGACTGCAGTTTAAACAACTATGTGAGGTAAGAAAGTAAGAGTAAAATCATTCCCCCCCACGGCTGGTGAACTTGGCAGCTCACGTGGAAAATGAGCTAGCTCTTCCCCTGCTGAACAAATCCATTCAAAATGATTTCATAGTTTTCCTTCCTCATCCTTTGGAATGTGGAAGCCATTTTCCAGTGGGCTTAAATTTTTTTCTAAATTTAACCCTTCGAGAGAAAATTTTTATTCTCTCTTTTTTTAAAAAAATTTTTCCAAGGGTATGTGGAATAATGCAATGGAAAAAAAAATTTTTTTAAGCACAAATGCTGTAGGCAGGAAGTTGATTCAACCTTGTTTAATTAGAACCCAAGGGGAATAGCTGTGCCTAATATAATGCAAAGTTTTGTAATTGAACTAATATGATTTTGCAACCACCTGCCAGAGAAATAACAATGCAGGTAGATTAAATGACACCGGATTTATTTTATGTTTTGCTTTTGTATTGCAAAATTAAATAAGCTAATTAAAAATTAGCTTATTGGTTGGAGGCTGCTAGCTTTTATAGTCAAGTTGGATTCTTTTGGGGATGTCTTATTTCCCTTGCCTATTTCCTCCTCATCCTATGCCAAACTCTATCCCAGGCAGAAAGAATGTATACATATTTGCTTCTACATACATAAAATATATGTCCTAGAACAGAAACACACATAAAACTTTTACATTTTTGCATATTTCATATTTCCTGGTTTGTTTGTTTTTTTTATTGATTAAGTTAATTTGTATACTGGGACCCACAAAATGAAGGCCACACCAGTGGCCTGGCCCACATCACAAATCTAAACCTGAGTCAGCCTGCACTTAGGGAAACACCTGTCAAAAAACATACACCAATCACAATCCTCCAAATCAGCTTTAGCTGGCTTATCTTTCTAGAAAATAGGACCTGCTGGCCTTATAAGGAAATCCTGTCCAGCTAGTCAATCATCATGCTTCATTTCCCCTGCCTTTCCTGACAGTCTATAGAACACTAAAACTCGCTCTTGCCCAACATCCCTCGGAAAGAGTGCCAGCTGTGTGCAGGACACTGCATTTCCTCAATTTATAGACTACCCTTCCTCGTGTAAAGAACGTCAAACTCATGACTAAATTGTTTTACTTTTACCTTTTGACACTATAGGTAATTCATTGACATTATTCCAAAACAAGGAAGGGTACACGGAAGGCTTTCTACCCCTATCCCTCAGCTGCCCAGTTTCCCTTTCCAAAGCAACTAACATATATTTTGCATATTTTTATTGCTTTCAGAGAGGAAGGGACAGGGAGAGACAGAAACCTCAATGATGAGAATCATTGACTGGCTGCCTCCTGTACACCCCCTACTGGGGATCGAGCCTCAACCTGGGCCTGGGCCTGGGCCCTGACCAGGAACGGAACCGTGACCTCCTGGTTCATAGGCTGACACTCAACCACTGAACCACACTGACCGGGCTCCAAAGCAACTAATATTTTAAGTTTGTTTTTATTTCATTGTGGTTTTTTTATGTCTTTGCTGAAAAAAGTATACCTTCTTTTTTTTGGAGACATAAAGAAAAAGAAACAACAGGTCTAAGTGGAATCAATTTGTCTAACCCATGTCACCAAACCAAAAGTTAATGGGGCCTAATTGCAGTTTCGGGCTCACCCAGGACTGGAATTTTTAAACTAACCAGGCTGGAATTTTCTGGTCAACACTGTGGGGTAATCTTCCTGATAAGACTCCCTGCTGTCTAACGGAAGGTATCCTGGTCTGAAATACCCACTCTTCTAACTTCTTATTCCCTCCTCTTGCTGCCTATGGTGAATGAAAAAAAGGGGAGACAAGCTCAGGGGTCTGAGACCTGCATGTCGGGCCCTTAAAACTCAGAGGTGGAAAGTAACCACATAGGATGGTCTGAACATAAAAATTCCCAACTAAAAGTGAGTCATGGTGGGTAGTTATGTCCTAGGTCAGGATCTTCCCTGACAAAGGTCAATCTTTACCTTACCCAAGCCTTTCTATTGTCTTTTTGCATCTAGGTAACAAGCCTTTGGAATGTCAGAGTAACCCCCTTTTCCCCAGGCACCTCAGGGCACAATCTCCCACTAGATCTTTTTTTTTTTTTTTTAATATACATTTTATTGATTTTTTACAGAGAAGAAGGGAGAGGGATAGAGAGTTAGAAACATTGATGAGGGAGATCGATCAGCTGCCCCCTGCATGCCCCCCAGTGGGGATGTGCCCACAACCAAGATACATGCCAGTGACCGGAATCGAACCTGGGACCCTTCAGTCCGCAGGCCGACACTCTATCCACTGAGCCAAACCGGTTTGGTCTCCCACTAGATCTTATCTTGTTGCCAAATACCATCTCTGTGCTATAAATGTTCATTGTTCATTATCTTACACCCATTAATGTAAAAGAAGCATTTATCTCTCCATTTTACTTTTTATCCAAGGTCAGAGATTTACCTGCTTTGCTTTCTCCCACCTCCCTAATCTACCAGCAAACTGCCATTTTCTGGAGCATTTTCTCAATCTATTGAAATGTTTCTTCCCAGCAATTGTTAGTTTGGCTCAAATAAACTCATAAAAATTCTCTTCAGGTTTGGATGTTTCTTACAAAAACCTTCCATTTTGTACAACTCCTCAGTGTGCCCTTCTAGTTGCTAAGTGGAATTCTGCTTGGCTCAGGAATCACTTCATAAAGCCAATTAGATCTTCAGATTTACTCATGGAATTTTGTTCTTTAACAGACATTTGATGGATACTTAAGTAACTACATGTATATATTCTCTAAATACCAATCTTCATTTTTATACAAAGAGTAACATAGCAAAATATCCATTTATCTTACTGTTAAAACAATTTTATTGATTGGTTTTGGGGAGAGAGAGGAAGGGAGGGAGAGAGGAAGCAAGAGTGAGATAGAGAAAAAAACCAATTTGTTGTCCCACTTATTTACGCATTCCTTGGTTGCTTCTTGTATGTGCCCTGACCAAGGATCAAAACCACAATTTTGGTGTATTTCGACAATGCTCTAACCAACTGAACTACCTGGCCAGGGCTGTGACTTACATTTTTAAACTAAAAATATATATAATTTGACAACTGACTATCAACATTAAAAAAAAAAAAAAGAATACAGATACAGACCCTTCACAAAGTTAACTCAAATGGATCATAGACCTAAATGTAAAATGCAAAAGTATCAAAGAAGACGACATAGGAGAAAAACTACTGACCTTGGATATGGTGGTGTCTTTTTAGACATAGTACCAGAGGCACAATCCATGAGAAAAACAGAAATGCTATTCTTCATTTAAAAAAAAAAAAAAAGTCTGCTCAGTGAAAGACACTGACAAAAGAAAAGACAAGCCACAGACTGGGAGAAAATATTTGCAAAAGACGTAAGTGTGTGAGTTCTCCTGAGTTCTGTGAGCCATTCTAGCAAATGAATGAATCTGAGAGGGGTTCATGGGAACCCCTAAGATGTAGTTGGTTGAGCAAATATGTGGGTAGGTGGGCATCTCATTAGTAGTTGGCATCTGAAGTGAGGGCAGACTTCGGAGACTGGGCCTTTTCATTTGTGAGACCTGAGACTGGCTCCAGGTAGATAGTGCCAGAAGTCAACTGATTTGTTGGACACTCAGTTGGTGACAGAGAATTGGAGAATTTATTGGTGTTGGAAAAGACACCATATACTTGATGTCAGGAGAAAAATACCCTCACATTAAGAAAATGAACAACCTGATTTAAAAAAGCATGAAAGACTTGAATAGACATCTTACTAGACAAGTTATACAGATGGCAGGTATGCATATGAAAAGATGCTCATCATCATATATCCTTAGGGAACTGTAAATTAAAACAACAATGAGGTACCACTGTATACCTATTAGAATGACCAAAATCCAAAACACTGACAACACCAAATGCTGGCAAAAATGTGGAGCAACAGGAACTCTCATCCATTGCTGGTGGGAATGCAAAATGGTACAGATACTTTGGAAGACAGTTCTTTACAAAATTAAACATTCTCTTACCAGATAATAAATACAGTATCGTGCTCCTTGGTATTTACCTAAATGTGTAGAAAATTTCTATCTACACAAAAACCTACATATGCATGTTTTATATCAACTTTCTTCATAATTACCCAGTCCTGGAAACAATCAAGATGTCATTCAATAGGTAGATGGATAGACTGTGTTATATCCAGACCATGGAATATTATTTAGTACTAAAAGGAAGTGAGCTATAGATGAGTGAAAAGACATAAGGAAAATTAAGTGCATATTAGTAAGAAAAAGAAGCAAATCTGAAAAGGCTATATACTGTATGATTCCAACTATGGGACGTTCTAAAAAAATCAGTGATTCCCAGGGGTTAGAGGAGGGAAGGAGGGATGAAGAGACAGAGCACAGAAGATTTTAAGGCAGTGAAACTGTCTACACTAATAAAAGACAAACATGCAAATTGACCGTACCTTCACTATGCCTTAAGCCACACCCACCAGCCAATCAGAGTGACTATATGCAAATTAACCTAACAAAGATGGCAGCCAGCAGCCACGGAGCTGGAGCAAGCAGGAGGCTTGGTTGCTCCAGTGATGGAGGAAGCCAAGCTTTCCGCCTGCCGTGGCCAACTCTGAGCTCCACTCAAGGCAACAAAGTTTCAATTATAGAAGATAAATAAACCCCAGATACCTGCTTTCAGCTGGCCGTGGACACGGAGCTGGAGCGAGCAGGAGGCTTGGGTTGTCCCTGGCGATAGAGGAAGCCAGCTTCCTGCCCGCCCTGGCCGGCTCTGAGCTCCACTGAAGGCTACCAAGTTACAATTATAGAAGGTAAATAAATCCAAGAATAAAAAAAAAAAAAGAAAAAAAGGAGAGGGTGGGAGCTTCCGTCACCGGGGGGCTTGGACAGCTTAAAAATGGCCCTCAGCCCCTCACCCAAACTAGCCAGGCACCCCAGTGGGGACCCCCCCACCCTAAAGGGGGTGTGGCCAGCCTGAAGACAGCTATCAGCCCCTCACCCAGGCTGGCCAGGCACCCCAGTGGGACCCCCACCCTGATCCAGGACACCCTTCAGGGCAAACCAGCCGGCCCACACCCATGCACCAGGCCTCTATCCTATATAGTAAAAGGGTAATATGCCTCCCAGCACCGGGATCAGCGGAGCCGAGAGGCCTCCCGGCACCGTGATCAGCGTGACAGGGGGCAGCGCCCAAACCCCCTGATCGCCCTGCGGCTCTGTGTGTGACAGGGGGCGGGGCCACAACTTCCCTATCAGCCCTGCTCTGTTCTTGACAGGGGTAGGCGCCCCAACCCCCTGATCAGCCCTGCTCTGTGCCTGATAGGGGGGAGCTCCCCAACCCCCTAATCACCCTGCAGCTCTGTGTGTGACAGGGGGTGGGGCCACAACCTTCCTATCGGCCCTGCTCTGTTCGTGACAGGGGTAGGCGCCCCAACCCCCTGATCAGCCCTGCTCTGTGCCTGATAGGGGGGAGCTCCCCAACCCCCTGATCGCCCTGCGGCTCTGTGTGTGACAGGGGGTGGGGCCACAACCTTCCTATCCGCCCTGCTCTGTTCGTGACAGGGGAAGGCGCCCCAACCCCCTGATGGGCCCTGCTCTGTGCGTGACAGGGGGGAGCTCCCCAACCCCCTGATCGACCTTGCTCTGTGCGTGACAGGGTACGGAGCCCCAACCCCCCTGATAGGCCCTGATCTGTGAGTGACAGGGGGCAGCGCCCCAACCCCCCAATCAGCCCTACCCCGAGCGTGACTGAGGGTGGCATCGCAACCTCCCGATCCGCCCTGCTCTGTGCATGACAGGGGGCGGTGCCCCAACTCCCCAATCAGCCCTGCTCTGAGCCCAACCAGGGGCTGCACCTAGGGATTGGGCCTGCCCTCTGCCATCTGGGAGCAGGCCTAAGCCAGCAGGTCGTTATCTCCCAAGGGGTCCCAGACTGCAAGAGGGCACAGGCCGGGCTGAGGAACCCCCCCCCCCCCGCCCAGTACACAAATTTTTGTGCACTGGGCCTCTAGTAGTGTATCCTATCTAATAATAGACAAACATGGTAATTGACCGTACCTTTGCTACACCTCCCATTGGCTAATCAGTGTGGTATGCAAATTAACCACCAACAAAGATGGCGGCTAATTTGCATACTGCAGGCGGGGCCGGCAGCGCGCGAGGCTGCTCGAAGGACCCGGGCCACGGATCCGTGACCTGGCGAGGGAGCAAAGCGGCGGAGAAGGGAGAGAGCCCAGGGCTAAGTGGGGATGGGAGGGAGCCAGGCAATGGAGAAGGGAGCGAAGCCCGCCTAGGTGGGCTTTGCTCCCTTTTCTGCTTTGCTCCGTTCTCAGGAAGCCCTATTCTTGCAGGAATAGGCCGGAGGAAGCCCTATTCTTGCAGGAATCTTCCTGCACCGGGCCTCTAGTAATACTATAATGGTGAATACATGTCATTGTATATTTGTCCAAATCCGTAGAATGTACAACACCAAGAGCGAAGCATAGTATAAACTACGGGCTTTCAATATGGGTTCACTGAGAAACAAAAATACCACAGCAGTGCTAGATAGTGGGCAACGCTATACATGTGAAGGGGAAGGGGGTATATATAAACTCTCTGTATTTTCCACCCAATTCTGCTGTGAACCTAAAACTGCTCTAAAAAATAGTCTATGAAAATTTAACCCCCCCAAATAGGACATATATCTTGGAGATATTTCTGTATCAGCATTTTAAGTTTTTCTCAATCTACCTGGTAGGTCTATGCCGTTGTGATGAAAAGGGAGTACTCTAATAAATCATAAATTCCTAACTGCACAGGTCATGGTGGGTAGTCACACCCCAGGCCTATAACGTTTTAGTCAAAGGTTTATCTTCGCCTTAAGCAAATCTGGTCCATTGTTTCTGTGCATCTAGGTTAACACACCTTTGAAATGCCTCTTTTTCAGTTCCCTTTTTGTAATGTGTGAACGACTCCTTCAGACTTCTTTCTGCTTTTTTGACACAACTGCCCTCAAAGAGCAACTAATTGTAGTCATCCTGTAATCCAATCCCTGTCTTATTTTCTCCCACCTTCATATAATCTCCTCACGTCCCCTCCTTAATTTCAACTGCATAAAATCAACTGCAAAACTGTTATTCTCTGAAGTATTTGAGATCTTGCTCATTAGAATATATTGTCAGTTTAGCTCAAATAAACTCATAAAAATTCTCTACAGATTTGGATGATTCTTACATTGACACTATGGATGTGCCATTATTTATATTCCCAGTTTCTTGTCAATGGACATTTAAGTTTAAGCATTTTTTTCTAATCTTTTGCAGTTATTGAAAACCATATTGTTACAATGTCTGCCATTTCACAGGTGTACATGTATATATTTAGGATAAATGTGCCTTTGTAATTTCTATAGGTGCCACCAAATTGCCTCCAAAAAATTTTATCTGTTTAAAAAAATTTTTTTTCTCATGAGTAATTTATATTTCCTGCTCTGTAAGATTTTAACTTTTTGATCATTAATCCATCTGGAATTTATTTAGGGAACAGTGTGAGAAAGAGATATTTTTCCTTCAATATTATATTCATAGCAACTTTATTCATACTGTACAAACTTAGAAACAACCAAGATGTTGTTCAGTAGGTGAATGGGTAAATAAATTGGTACATCCAGACAATGGATTATTGAGAACTAAAAAGAAATGAGCTATAAAACTATGAAAAGATGTGAGAAATAGAGAACTATCTTTCAATATTATGTATGTAATAGGAGACACTGTCTACCCTTTCATATATATGTATATTTATATATATATAAATATATATATGTATATTTATATATATATATAAATATATATATATTTTAATTGATTTCAGAGAGGAAGGGAGAGGGAGACATAGAAACATGAGAGAGAATCATTGATTGGCTGCCTCTTGCACGCTCCACACTGGGGATGGAGCCCACAACATGGGCATATGCCCTGACCGGGAATTGAACTATGACCTCCTGGTTCATAGGTCAATGCTCATCCACTGAACCACCACAGCTGGGCTGTACCCTTTCTTTAATCATTTCAAAGGCTCCCTCTTCCTGGATGCTGTTGTGCTTTGTGGCTGTATTTTGTTATACCCAATACCAATCCCTTTATAGTTTTAATGACTGTAGTACCAGACTGTTTTAATATCTAACAGGGAAAACCTTACTTACCAGTCTTCCTTGTCTAAAATTGCTTTTCTATTCACTGTCATTTATTCCACCAAATGAATTTTAGAGTCAGCTTGTGAATATGCATAAAGAATCCTTCTGAGAAATAATGAGGACTTGCATTGAATTCATAGACTGATTTCATGGCACAAACTGCTATATTTCAATTTAGGAATGGGGGTATGTCTCCCCACTTGTTTAAGCCTTCTTTTACTTTCTTCAGTGATATTTTATATTTCTTGTTAAGTTTATTTCTAGGCATTTTAGAGGCTATCTTGTTATTGTGACCCAGATTTTTCTTTATTACATTCTTTTGAACTTCCAAATGGTTAGTCCTAGTGGATAGGACAACTTAAAACAAATGTTTTTTATGAGATGTATCTTCTATCTGGACTCTCCTTCAGAATGACTTACATTTTTTTTTTTCCTGAATTGACATACAATTTTGAACTGGTAAATAAAGCCAAGTAGAACTACTGTTTGCTGAATAACTACTACTACTAACAACAGCTAATATTTACTTAGCACAACTGTAGGTCTGCCACTACAGTAAGTGTTTTACATACTCTAGGTCCTTACAACAATCTTGTGAGGGAGCTTACAGGGGTTGGCAGAAGTAGGTTTACATTTGTGAATATGGTAAATATGGAGTTTATTCTTGTATTATTATTTATTATTATATTATTTATTTATACTACAACTGTAAACCTAATTTTGCCCACTCTATATATTATTATATTTATTTTATAGATGTATATAAACTGAGTCAAAAAGAAGTAATCAGCTCCAAATCATGCCGCTAGAGCAGCGGTTCTCAACCTGTGGGTCATGACTCCTTTGGGGGTCGAACAACCCTTTCACAAGGGTCGCCTAAGACCATCGGAAAACAAATATATAATTACATATTGTTTTTGTGATTAATCACTATACTTTAATCATATTCAATTTGTAACAATGAAATTGGGGGTCACCACAACATGAGGAACTGTGTTAAAGGGTCGCGGCATTAGGAAGGTTGAGAACCACTGCGCTAGAGAGTAGTGGAGCTAGGAATTAAACAGAGACCTTCTTTTTTGTTTTTTAATATGTTTTTACTGATTTCAGAGAGAAGGGAGAGGGAGAGATAGAAATACCAATGATGAGAGAGAATCATTGATCAGCTGCCTCCTGCACGCCCCCTACTGGGGATCAAGCCTGAAACCCGGACATGGGCCCTGACCGGGAATCAAATCGTGACCTCCAGGTTCATAGGTCAACGCTTTACCTATGAGCCACACTGGCTGTGCCAGTTATACTTCCTCTTGCACTTGGCAGGTAGTCCACTTGCCGCAGGTGGACTTCTGAAGGTGGTAGGCCTTCAAGCCACAGCGGCCACAGCACAGCGCATGCCTCTTGTTGCGGCGCTTGCCTAGCAATGCTGTCCCCTTCGACATCTCGCTCGCTCTGCCACCAAGACCAAAGAGAACCACTGATCTTTTTACTGTCTCCCTAGTTTTGCCTTTTCTAGAATATCACATAATTGGAATTATACTGTATGTAGCCCTTTCAGATTTGTTTCTTTCACTTAGTAGAAATCATTTAAGATTTTTCCCATGTCTTTTCTTGACTTGAAAGCTTTTTTTTTTTTTTCAGTGCTAAGTACTATTCCATTGTCTGGATGTACCTCAGTTTATTTCTCCATTCACCTACTGAAGGACATCTTGGTAGCTAACAAGTGTTGCTGTGTTTCATTTTGGTTTTTTAGTTTTTTTAAATTGATTCTTAGAGAGAGGAATGGACAGAGAGAGGAGAGGGGAGGGGAGTGGAAAATCGACCAGACCCGCAGCCTGGGCATGTGCCCTGATCAGGAATAAAACTTGCCACCTTGCCCTAACTAGTTTGGCTCAGTGGATAGAGCGTCGGCCTGCGGACTGAAAGGTCCCAGGTTCAATTCTGGTCAAGGGCATGTACCTTGGTTGCAGGCACATCCCCAGTGGGGAGTGTGCAGGAGGCAGCTGATTAATGTTTCTCTCTCATCGATGTTTCTAGCTCTCTATCCCTCTCCCTTCCTCTCTGTAAAAAATCAATAAAATATATTTAAAACAAAAAACTTGCCACCTTTTACTAGTAGTTTAAGGGACAATGCTTCAAACATCTGAGCCACACTGACCAGGGTGCTTCCAAGTTTTGACAATTATGAATAAAGCAGCTATAAACATCCATGTGCAGTTTTTTTATGTGGACATAAATTTCCACTTCATTGGGGTAAATACCATGGAGCCTAACTGCTGGATCATATGGTAAAAGTATGTTTAGTTTTATAAGAAACAGCCAAACGTCTTCCAAAGTGGCTGTACCACTTTGTATTCACACCAGCAATGAATGAATCGCATTTCTGTTGCTCCACATCCTCCCCAGCACCACTACACACCCACTAGAATGTCCAAAATACCTCTTAACATTTTTTTAACTTTCTACCTAAATGGATAGATTATATTTATTGGTAAAGTGATATGAAGTAGCTGAGAGTTAAGAACTACTTAGGGGTTTCCCGTGTAGGAAAACCCCAAATTCAAACTTCTAAAACTTTGAGTAAAATTAGACTCAGAAAAAAAAATGTAGATTTTATGTATTTGGCTCCACTTAGCATACAACAAGTGTTCTCTATATTCTTATAACATGTATAACATAGGCAGACTAATAAGGACAAGCAAGAACTAGTTACTGAGCATATGGGTTGATTAGTAGCAAGAACATCTAAATGAGGAAGTTAATTAAAAATTTAAAGGCATGTTTTGGGAAGTTTATTAATCTTTGCTGATTAAAATGAGTGATAATTTATTGTTCTACATCAGTTAGGAAGGAAAATGACATTAGGTTGTAAGGTGAGCCCAAGTCCTAAGTTATGTCTACAGTGCTGTTCTTATTCACTTGAAATGCCCTTTAATATCCTACTAAGAACCCTCTTCTTCAATTACTTAAGAACGCTTTAACTTCATAAATTGTGAACTGTTTGGACAGATTGATTCAATTCACAGTTTACAAAAAACAACAACCCACCATATAACTATTGTCATACAATTCTTTAAAATTATGCAAAAGCCACATGATCTTCCTGAGGTAGGACTAACACACAAACAGAGCTCTTTTCTTTCTACTGCATGTTATTAAGTTTAATTGCTTCATTCTCGTGATTGCTTTTGAAAGAGAAGAAATCAATCAAGCTTTCACCAAAAGCAGATGCCACTGGATTATGTACGAGGTTGGCAAGGGAAGAGAGACCTGTGACCTAGAAGGAAATCAGGATCTAAAGCACAAATGTGAGGCTCTTACATGTCCCAAGTCTCCTTGGTCAAGAGGCATGTGGCCTTTGAACATGAACTTCAACATTATGCACTTAATTTAAGTTTCTCAAGTTTGTTTTTTAAGATAGAGCAACCTCTTGAATATAAAGATGATGCTACTGATACATTAAAAATATATATACGGACACTCTTCGCCCAGGAGTGTTGAAAAGGCTCTGTCTACACTGCCTCCTTAAAAGCCCTTGGGAATTTACAGCATTCATATTTGAGAAGGCAAAGCAGGATTAGGGGTGTTGATGATGGGAGGAAATTTACCTGTTTGAATCTCCTGGCCCCCTTGGCACCAGAGTTCAAAAAACTGGCTGAAGTGGCATAGATTCTTCCTTTAAATCCCATTACTGTATTTCACATAAGTTAGATAGTAGGGGTAGAAAAAATCCTTGAGCTTTTCCTCTAATTTCCAAGTCTGTCTCCACATTAATGAGTCTGTTTCCTTGTTAGAATAGCAGGTGACCATTGGGAACCACAGACATCCCTAGATTGATTGATTGATTGAACTGATACACAACCAGAGTTTTAAAGCCATGTTATAACCCACGCTATTCTCACCTTCCCATCCAGCAAGACTGGGATTCATTAATGTGTAACTTGTTTAACATCTTTGTAGGCAAGATTTAGCAGGCAGCAGAAACAGCTAGCAAAGGCAGGATGTTTTAGGTGGGGTGTAATCTCTAGAGGGAAAAATAAGAATTTGGTAGAGAAGTCATCTTTTAATGGCCCTCTCTCTAGAGAAACCACATGGTCTTCTGTCCTGACAGAATATGTAGTTCCATTAAGCCTACATTATCATTAACCCAAAAGCAATGTTTCTGCCAAAAGAGGCATTCTTTTCCTAAGTGTCTAGTTTCCCTTTTACTCAGGATCATTTTAGTCTACTAAATGTTCGAATCTGGAGTCAAACTTCCTGAACACACATGCCCTCTTTCATGGTGTTAGTCGGATGGAAAGGAGGAAAAGGGAACTGCCTTCTTGAGAGTCTCCTTAGGGCCAGGTACAGACCTGGGTCACTTTCCCACTTTCTTTATAGTCACATGAGGAAACGCTGGGAGAAGCTTGTCTGACTGAGGAGAGGGGGGGATAAACTGTCTGAGGGGGGGGCAGATGGTTGGGTAAACTGTATGCAGGGACCACTGTCTGATTCGTGCCACTCTCCTTGCTCAAGAACTGGTCTCTGGTAGGAAGGGAGAAAGGGAGGGACCATGGTTGTGCAACTAGAGAGGGTGGTTTAGAAAAGTAATGAAGCTGTGGGTGTCCCCATGCTGCAGCAGTACTAACAGAGTGTCTCGTGCTGGAACTGTCTTACATACCCTACACAACACGTAGCACATTGCTGGAGACCTGGTGGGTTCTCAAAGTGTGGTAGGCGGTTAAGAGACGTGAGTAGAGCAAGGACAAGGGTCAGGTACAGAAGGTCACCAGAGTGGAAAGCTCAGGGTGCCTAGCAACGGACAATTGTAGGGTAGGACCTTGTCCCCAGGGTGACCTTTCCTCCTCTAGCATATCTTTGGTCATGCGGTTTGAATGCCTAGACCTTTCCTCCTTAGAGATAACATCTAGGCCTCAGTTGTATTTCAGCTCCAGGTCCAGAAAAGCAGTAAAACCAGATCAGCAACCCATGGCGGACCTGAGAACGGCTGCATTGAATAATGACCCCCTGCCCTGGCCCCCACCAATCCATCAGTGGAGACCCCAACCCTGAAAGACACGCCTGGAAAGCTGCTGAATATTCTATTGAGATCTTCCCCAGGGACCTCGCCTAAAATCTCCAGAGTTAAAACCCTTAGGACCGAGGACCCAGTTGGTTCCCTCTCCTGGGAGCATGCCCACGCCTTCCTCCCAGTCCCCCGCCCCCCGCCTCTCCACCCCAGCATCTTTACCTTACTCACTTCTAAGTTCCAAGGGCCCTTCCTTTACCTTTATAACTTGTTTCTTAAGCCCATTTCTTCTACAAATTATTGCATCTACCTCTGTGATTTTCCAAATAAATGTTCTCTTATAGTTTGAGTCTAGGCTCTGAATGTTTTCCTAGCCAGAACCCAAGTACCGCGGTTGCTAAACCCAAGTCCAGTCTGACCCCACCAGTCTAACACCCGGTGACGTTCCTGCTGCTGCCAACCAAAGGAGATTTTTGGAACGGATTCACATTCACATCATTTAAGACATATGTATAGTGTCAGTGTCACCACGGCCGTAAACAGATTTGGGTCATCATTTGAATTCATTGTTTTCTTTTTTATTAAATTTATTGGGGTGACATTTGTTAATAAAGTTATATAGCTCCCAGGTGTACGATTCAATAATACGTCATCTGTATATTACATTGGGTGTTCACAACCCCAAGTTGAGTTGGGTTTTTCTTTGCTGGAATATAATGACAGAAGCAAGTGCTGGGTCATGAGCTCCCACTGTAATTCCAGCAACAACAACAACAAAATCTATTATTAATATCACATTAATAGCTCAGAATTTGGTTACTCTCTTAATTAAAAGGCCCTATGCAATAAGGACAAGCTGACCCACTAAGGTTAGCTGTCAGGGCTGAAATATGTCTCACGCGCTGCAGAATTCCTCAGGAATGTCCTCTGGTTAATTCAGGGCTCGGAAAACATAGGGTGAAAGGCTCACTTGGAAGGCAAGAGGGAATGGAAGAATATATTGATTATGAGAAATTGAACAGTGTTGCCAGAGAGCAGCAGAGTAGTAAACAGGCATCCTGCCTCTGGGGCAAAGGGTCTCACTTGTTTTCTGAAGTTAGAATAGAGTCATTTTACTTGGAAGCATGCCCTCTCTCTCTGTGTCCTTTTTAGAGATGTGGGGGGAGAAAGAGTTCTCTTTTGCACAGTTTTACAGTGAATTCAATAGGTAACGGATGTCAGTGCAGGGGAAAACGGAGACATATGTGACACTTTCAACAATAAAGAATTATTTTTTAAAAATAGGTAACTGATTGACCAAGTCCTCCCCAAAAACTTAAATACTAAAGTTTGAGTCTTGTATTTAGAATTCTATTCCTGGTATTAGTAATCTACGGGCTTAAAACAACCCCCAGGTATTAACTCACAGTTCTGTAGGTGAGACGTCCTGGTGGGCTCCACTGAGTCCTCTGCTTCAGGTCTCACAAGACCAAACTCAAGGTTACCAGCTGGGCTGGGCTCTTAGCGGGAGGCTCTGAGGAAGATTCTCCTTTAAGCTCATTCACGTTGTTGGCAGAGCTCAGGTCCTTGTCGCTGTGGGAATAAGGGCAGCAGTTCCTTGCTGGCTGTCAGCCCAGGGCGGCTCTCTGCTCCTACAGGCCACTTACATTCCTTCTTATGTGGCCTCTCTATCTTCAAACCACCAATAGCGTGGCCGTGAGTCCTTCAAACATGAGCCCTCTCTGATCTCTCCGGCTGCTCGGCAGAGAATGCCCCATGATTTTAAAAGGCTCCTTAGAGAGATCAGGCCCATCTAGATAATCTCTTTTCCATATAAATGTGTCCAAATACAGGAGCGATGGCTCATCACAGCTTCCACCCCCAGTCTAAAGAGACAGCCAGGCACACCTTGAAGGAGGGTCAGTACTTCCCTTTCGGCCTTGTTATGAAGATTGGAAAAGACAATATTATCTTGATGGCGCCGGGAGCAATGCTCTACCTGGAGCAGGAGGAGCTGGGTGGGTCTCACCTTCCCACTTGAATGTGTTGTTCTCTTAAATATAGGGTCAGACTTTTAGAAAGTTAAGGCATTTCCTGTTGTTCTTTTTCCCCTGTGACCCCACATTCCTGTAGCCTTGGGGCAGAGAGAGATAATCAAATTTGATTATGAAAAAAACCACATTTATTACGTACTCATTCCTTCAGTAAAGATTTACTGCGTGCAAAGCATTCTGCTAGGCCATGGGGCTACAAGGACGATACATACAGTTGCTGAACTCACAAGGTTACTATGTGCCATGATGGGGAGAAGCTAAGGCTGGGAAGGACACAAGGAGGGTGTTTCATGCCAAGAGGGATGATGCAGTCAAGAAAGTCATCTAGCCTAGCTGGTCTGGCTCAGTGGATAGAGCGTTGGACTGCAGACTGGAAGGTCCTGGGTTTGACTCTGGTCAAGGGCACATGCCCAGGTTTTGGGCTTGATCCCCAGTAGGGGGCCTACAGGAGGCAGCTGATCAATAATACTCTCTCATCATTGATGTTTCTATCTCTCTCTCCCTCTCCCTTCCTCTCTGAAATCAATAAAAGAATATATTTTTTTTTCTCAAAAAAAAGAAAGTCGTCTAGAAGTACTGAGATCTAAGCTGAGTCAAGTTTTGTTTTGTTTTTCAATATATATATTTTTTTATTTCAGAGAGGAAGAAGAGGGAGAGAGAGATAGAAACATCAATGATGAGAGAGTATTATTGATCGGCTGCCTCCTGC
The DNA here is from genome assembly GCF_014108235.1 of Myotis myotis. Taxonomy (NCBI): domain Eukaryota; kingdom Metazoa; phylum Chordata; class Mammalia; order Chiroptera; family Vespertilionidae; genus Myotis; species Myotis myotis. Next base: position 183,607,874 of record NW_023416335.1, read on the forward strand.
ATGCCCCCTACTGGGGATTGAGCCCACAACCCAGGCATGTGCCCTTGACCGGAATCGAACCCAGGACCCTTCAGTACGTATGCCAAGCTCTATCCAGGAAGCCAAACTGGCTAGGGCTAAGTAGGAATTTCTTTTTTTTTTTTTTTTTTTAAATTTAAAGTCTTTAAGTCTTTTTTTTTTTTTTTTTTAAATATACTTTATTGATTTTTTACAGAGAGGAAGGGAGAGAGATAGAGAGTTAGAAACATCGACGAGAGAGAAACATCGATCAGCCGCCTCCTGCACATCCCCCACTGGGGATATGCCCGCAACCCAGGCACATGCCCCCGACCGGAATCGAACCTGGGACCCCCCAGTCCGCAGGCCGACGCTCCATCCACTGAGCCAAACCGGCCTCGGCAGTAGGAATTTCTTAGAGGGCAAGATGGTATGTGAGTGAGGGCTTGCATGCCTGTAGGGAGTGTCCCAAGCAAGCATATCTTTGTGGTTAATTTGGATCTCCACACTCCAGGAAGCATGAGCAAGCAGTAAGACCTGAAGTGACAGGTAGTCAGAGGATTGTTGTAATTAAGTTCACAGACTTTGTATCATTTTTTTTCTAATTATGGTAAAATACATGTAACATAAAATTTACAATTTTAACCTCTTTTAAAGGGTGCATTTTAGTGGCATTAAGTACATTCACAACTATCTAGTGTGCAAACATCACCACTATCTAGTTACAAAATTATTCATCAATCCAAGTGGAAACCTCATAGTTATTTCTCATTTCCTTCATTTCCCAGCCTCTGGGAGCTATTATTCTGCTTTCTTTTTCTTAAATATATTTTTATTAATTTCAGAGAGCAAGGGAGAGGGAGAGAAAGATAGAAACATCAATGATGAGAGAAAATCATTGATTGGCTGCCTCCTGCATGCTCCACACTGGAGGTTGAACCTGCAACCTGGGCATGTGCCATGACCAGGAATCGAACCGTGACATCCTGGTTCATAGGTTGACACAACCACTGAGCCATGCTGGCTGGGCTGCTTTCTTTCTCTATGAACTTGCCTATTGTACATATTTTATATTAGTGAAGTCATGGAATATTCGGCCTTTTATGTCTGGCTTCTTTCACTTAGCATAATGTTTTTGTTTCTTTTTGTTTGTTTGTTTTTAATAGATTTTATTTATTTATTTATTTATTTATTTATTTATTTATTTATTTTAGAAAGAGGAAGAGAGAAGGATCAAGCCCAAAACATAACACATCTCTGACCAAGAATGAAATGATGACCTCCTGGTTCATGGGCCAACACTCAACCACTGAGCCACATTGACAGGGACACCGGCCTGGCCTGCCTGCTATTTATTTATTTATGTATATATTTTTTTAAAAAAACATATATCTTTATTGATTTTAAAGAGGAAGGGAGAGGGAGAGAGAGATAGAAACATCAATGAAGAGAGAGAATCATTGATTGGCTGCCTCCTGCACACCCCCTACTGGGGATTGAGCCCGCAACCTGGGCATATGCCCTTGGCCGGAATTGAACCTGGGACCCTTCAGTCCACGGGCCAAGGCTCTATCCACTGAGCCAAACTGGCTAGGACAATTATATCTTTTTAAAAAATATGTTTTTATTATTTTTAGAGAGAGGAAGAGAGAGGGACAGAAACATCTATGAGAGAGAAACATCATGGATTGGCTGGCTTCTGCACGCCCCCTTGGGGATCAAGCCCACAATCCGGGAATGTGCCCTGCCTGGGAATCAAATCCAAATCTCTTAGTTCCTGGGTTGATGCTCAACCATTGCGCCACACCAGCTAGGCAAGGCTTGTCTGCTTTTTAATCCTGGCTCTATAAGTCATTTGTAAAGTCCTTTGCGTCTCTGTATTTCAGTTTTTCTCATCTGTAAAATGATGAAAATAATAGTGCCTCCTTTACCAGTTTGTTGCAAGAATTAAATTTAGCTAATATGTATACATTTAGTTAATATATAGAGAGCAGTGTTTGGCCTGAGTTCACTGAACCACAGTAAGTTGCTGATTGATTGTTACTGATGTACAGAAAAGGTAATTTTATATGACTTAACCTAGCAGCAAGCAGTTTATAACAATTTGTGGGAGCATTATCTCAATTCATTGAGGTTCTGCTTCCCGACATCTGTCAACAGTTTGGCTCAAATAAACTCACAAAATTCTTAAAAAACAAACAAACAAAAAAAACACACAAAAAAATTTGTTTCAATTAGGTAAGAGCCATGTCAACACACCTTATCTTTTGTCTGAGATTAATAGGGCCCTCATTAATAGGGGTTACAAATAGGACAGTAATATGATGACAAAGAAAATAGATTGAAAGTAAGAGGTAAGTCTGTGTTCAGTTTGAAGGCTGGTATAGTAATTGAGGTGGGAAATAACAGTGGCAATGAGGATGAAACTAAGTAGATGTAATCAAGAGAGTTTTAGAAAATAAAATGAATAGGGAAGGCATATATGTGTTTTAAAAATATGTTTTTACTGATTTCAGAGAAAGGAAAGGAGGGGGATACAGTGATAGAAACATCGATGAGAGAGAAATATCATCAATTGGCTGCCTTCTGTATACTCCCTACTGGGGATTGAGTCTACAATCTAGACATGTGCCCTGACATCCAATTGTGACCTCCTGGTTCATGGGTCACTGCTCAATCACTGAGCCACACTGGCTGGGCCCAACAAATATATTAAAAAATACAGCCCTAACCGGTTTGACTCAGTGGATAGAGCATCAGCCTATGGACTGAAGGGTCCCAGGTTCGATTCCAGTCAAGGGCATGTACCTTGGTTGCGGGTACATCCCCAGTAAGAGGTGTGCAGGATGCAGCTGATCAATGTGTCTCTCTCATTGATGTTTCTAACACTCTATCCCTTTCCCTTCCTCTCTGTAAAAAATCAATAAAATATATTACAAAAAATAAAATAAAAAATACAAATATATATGGTTGTGTCTCTCTTCTAACTCCCTCCAGTCGTATTTTCCTCACCTCTTTCTATCTGTAATAAGTATTATACATAGAGGCAACTACGATCCTGATTTTGGTATTTATCATTTCCTCATAGATCTTTTATACTTTCACAACATTCGTGTGTTTGTGTGTGTATTTGTGCATTTCCCTACGTGTTTAAAAATATTTGTATTGATTTCAGAGAGGAAGCCATAGGGAGAGAAAGATAGAAACAATGACGAGAATCATTGATCAGCTGCCTCTTACACACCCCCTACTGGGGATCAAGCTTGCAACCTGGGCATGTGCCCTGACCAGGAATCGAACCGTGGCCTCCTGGCCCATAGGTTGATCACCCAGTCACACTGGCTGGGCTCCTTGAGTGTTTTAATGCTTCCTAAAGGTGGAACCACATTGTGTGCATCTTCTGCCCTTTGTTCTCCAGCCCCACCCCTTCTTTTAGCTCTTATTAGTGTGAAGTTTTCGTGCCATAACATGTTGTTTTAGGCATTTATTATCAGTGCAGTGGAATCCTCTCATTGTAAGAGGATGCAAAAATGACAAGTTTTCTATTGAAAAGGCAAATCTGATCATGTCAATCTCCTGCTTGAAATACCTCAGCACTTTTTCCATTGCTCTGAGGCTGAAGACTACAATCAGACCCGGCTGGATTTCAGGCTCCGCCGACCCGCCAAAGCCTCATCTTAAGTCCCTTGCTTCTTTCCCTTCTCCGAATTAACCTCAACTCATTCTTCAGATCTCAGCTCAAATCTGCTTCCTTGAGAAAGTCTTCCCCACCACCACCATGCCTGCTAGATCAGATCAAGTCTCTAATGTGCTCTCACAACAAAGGAATCTTTCAGTAGAGCACTTACCAGAACGAATGGGCACATGATTGAATCAATGTTAGTCCCAAACTGGAAGTGTGTGAAGGCCGTATCTATTTTTGCTCATAAATGCACCTCCAAGAGGCACGCAGAGTGGAGCTCGCAGTGCTGTTCTCTCAGTAATTGATATTATTTTGGGGTTTATGGTTTTCTCTTTATACTTAGTTTTGCTTCAATTCTAGAGAATCTTATGGCTTCGATTTGGAGGTCACTTAGGGTCAGGAGGCCTCATCAGATGCAAACGGTCTATATCTTGATTGTGGTAGAGATTACATGGGTATATATATTTGCCAAAAAAACACCCAAAACCTAACTGTAATTTTAAAATGAGTATGTTTTATTTTATGTGAACTATAGCCTACTAATAGTTCATCTAAAAAATTAAATGGTTAAAAAATGCAGCTTCCTTGGATAAATTTCAGACTTAGTGAATCACAAATTTGGGATAATGGGGTTCAGGAATTTACACTAAAACAAAACAAGCTCCAAATGATTCTGTTGATCCACTAAGGCTAAGAAATGCAGATAGTTTAGGAAATACCAATAGTCAGGAACATTTTATAATTTGATTTTAAACAGGATCTTCTTTGGGTTTCACTATTTTATAAAGCTGCTAAGTGCTTGTCCTTCATTATCTTCTTAGTCTCAACCTGATCTACTAGTCCTTGCTCCTTTCTGTCCCCAACCCTCACGTTTATATCTTTTTTGTTGTTGTTGCTAATCCTCACCCAAGGATATTTTTCCCATTGGTTTTTAGAGAGAGTGGAAGGGAGAGGGAGAGACAGACATCGATGTGAGAGAGACACATTGATTGTTGCCTCCCACAGGTGCCCCCACCGGGGCCTGGGATTGAGCCTGCAACACAGGTATGTGTCCTTGACCAGAATCAAAGCCGGGACCCTTCAGTCTTTGGGCCGATGCTCTAATCACGGAGAAAACTGACAAGGGCCTCATGTTTATATCTTTATTGTTGCTTCCAGATTTTTAGCTTCTTTACTTCCTTTTTCTTTTGGATTACGTTTACTTTTGTAAAAGGAGGTAAAGGGACCACAGCTCATATATTCTTTTTAAAAATATATATTTTATTGATTTTTTATAGAGAGAAAGGGAGAGGAATAGAGCGTTAGAAACATCAGTGAGAGAGAAACATCAATCAGCTGCCTCCTGCACACCTCCTACTGGGGATGTGCCTGCAACCAAGGTACATGCCCTTGACCGGAATCAAACCTGGGACCTTTCAGTCTACTGAGCCAAACTGGTCAGGGCTCATATATTCTTTCCGCAAAGTGCACTAGTATGTTCCGATTCTCCTTTTGGTTCATCTGCAGGAACCTTATGAGAATTGATTGCTGTCACTTTAAAAACAATCACACCTCCTTTTGAGACAGGCTAGTAAGCCAGGACAAGTGGACGAGGGGAACTGAGACAGATAGTCAAATAGAAGTTAAATCGTATTCCTATTTTCCCTAAACCAAGGGCACTTAAGAGTAAATGGCTGCCCAGCCACAGTGGTTGAGTGTCAACCCATGAACCAAGAGGTCCCCAGTTTGATTCCCATGCCGGGTTTCAGGCTCAGTCCACAGTACGGGATGTGCAGGAGGCAGCCGATAGATGTTTCTCTTTCTTTGAAGTTTCCATCTCTCTATCCCTCTCCCTTCCTCTCTCTCTCTAAAAATATCAATAAAAACATATTTTTAAAAAAAGAGTAAATGGTTTACACTTCTCTTCCCCCAACCAGAGGGTAAATAGCTTGAATCACCCTACTCAGGAAGATAGATAGCAAGAACCCAAGGACAGATGAAATTAAGGCAGTGATGGCGAACCTATGACACACGTGTCAGAGGTGAAACGCGAACTCATTTTTTTGGTTGATTTTTCTTTGTTAAATGGCATTAAATATATAAAATAAATATCAAAAATATAAATCTTTGCCGAAACCGGTTTGGCTCAGTGGATAGAGCGTCGGCCTGCGGACTGAAGGGTCCCAGGTTCGATTCCGGTCAAGGGCATGTACCTGGGTTGCGGGCACATCCCCAGTAGGAGATGTGCAGGAGGCAGCTGATCGATGTTTCTCTCTCATCGATGTTTCTAACTCTCTATCCCTCTCCCTTCCTCTCTGTGGAAGATCAATAAAATATATTAAAAAAAATGTTTAAAAAAAATATATAAATCTTTGTTTTACTATGGTTGCAAATATCAAAACATTTCTATATGTGACACGGCACCAGAGTTAAGGTTTTTCAAAATGCTGACACGCCGAGCTCAAAAGGTTCGCCATCGCTGAGTTAAGGGAATAAATCTCACTTTGGCACATCAGCACCAAACTGATGAATAGTCCACAGAGATCCTCCCTAAGACCTACCCCAAATGCCCAGCCTTTAAAACCCCTCAAAAGGAAGTCCAGCCTGCGCTCTCCCTCCCAGAACACGCCGGTGCCTTTCCCCTCCTCTTCCCCCCTCTCCTTCCCACAGGCCTGCATCTCCTAAACTGTAAGGGACCCCAGAGGCTTGCACCTAGGGCAGTGGTCGGCAAACTCATTAGTCAACAGAGCCAAATACCAACAGTACAACGATTGAAATTTCTTTTGAGAGCCGAATTTTTTAAACTTTAACTATATAGGTAGGTACATTGTTATTAACTTAATTAGGGTACTCCTAAGGCTTAGGAAGAGCCACACTCAAGGGGCCAAAGAGCCGCATGTGGCTCGTGAGCCACAGTTTGCCGACCACGGACTAGAGCATCAATGGGTAGCAGTAGTGTGTCCTGGGCAAATCCCCTGAATCTGTCCCCAAAGTCCCCTTTTCTCTGACTTCTTAGTGAGCTAAAGCAGACCAGCCTCGACTCATCTCCCCACCTAGTCCTTCTTCTGTTCTCCAAGTCCGTGGTCGGCAAACTGCGGCTCGCGAGCCACATGCGGCTCTTTGGCCCCTTGAGTGTGGCTCTTCCTAAGCCTTAGGAGTACCCTAATTAAGTTAATAACAATGTACCTACCTATATAGTTTAAGTTTAAAAAATTTGGCTCTCAAAAGAAATTTCAATTGTACTGTTGATATTTGGCTCTGTTGACTAATGAGTTTGCCGACCACTGGTCTATTGCAATGTCGTAAGTTACTTATGAACCATCCCATCAGCAGCCAAACAAAGGAAGTCACTTGACACGCCAAGGAGAGCCTATGTTTAATGTTGCGGTTCCTGAGATTTCCTCGGAGCTGACACGTTCACAGTATCAAGTTCTCCCAGACCAATTCACAAACAGCTTCTTCGTAGCACACTCACCCAGGACTTCCTTCTGGCCGGTGGTCCTGCAGCATCAGGTTCTGCGCCATTCTGAGCTGAGTCTATTCCTGCAACAATTCTCACCTGGCTTCACCCACTGAGTTCTGTCAGCCAATTGAGGAAATGCTGGAGTTTGTTCTCTTAGAAAGACAAGTGAAATGTAACAGACTGCAAACGACTGTGTTTTCCAAAATGACTTATGGTTTTCTCCTTATTCTTGGCTTTGAATCAATCTGGAAAGATTTATGGCTAAGATATGGAGGTCACAGCTGGGGGTGGGAGTGGAAGAGAGGAAGGGCAGGAGGCCTCATCAAGTGGATTTTATTAACATTATCATGTATATCAGGTTTTCCTGTGAATGTATAGGATACACATGTAACATTTTTTAGCAACATGGAATCCTGGGGAACATATTATTTTGTAATCTACCCTTTTCACTAAGTACACAGTGAAAGAGATTAACCATGCCGCAGTAAGCGGCTGTGTACAATGGAAAGTCTCTAATTTAGTTCATCAACTCCCTCCTGGTGGACATATGGGTTGTAGGGTATTTTTTGCAGCTTGGCTCACTCAGCACCCACTTCAACTCCCTTCTCACTGCCCTCCTTTATTCTAAAAGCTGGAAAGGTAAACACTTGCTTTCCCAGACACCCTTACAGGTCAGGTGGCCCTGTCACTTGGTTCTGGCCAATGAGACAGATGGAAGCAGTGGAGGATGCCTGCCGGGCTTCCTGCTCTCTGCAGGCGGCACTGCCCAAAGTGTAGAGGTCACTGCTGACACAGAGTAGGAAAAGAACATCTCCCAGTGAGTCTCCAGTCAACCCTGGGCTCCCTCCCTCTTATGACGGAAGACAAATAGACCCCTTATTTGAACCACTAACAAACCAAAGTACAAAAGATTCACTAGGCTATTTCTTTAAGATAAATTCCTAGAAGAATTGCCAAAGAGGGTGCATTATTAAGGCTTTTGAAAGGTTTTATTAATTGCCACTCCCACCAACCTCATATGAATATACTCCTTTCTCTACACCCTGCTAACTCTATCACCCGTTTATTATTTATTTAAATACATTTTTTAATTTATTGATTTTGGAGAGAGGAAGGGAGAGATACATTGATTTGTTGTCCCACTTATTTATGCATTTATTGGTTGGTTCTTTTATGTGACCCGATTGGGGATTGAACCCACAATCTTGGGGTATTGGGATGATGCTCTAACCAACTGAGCTACCCAGTCAGGGCTCTATCACTCATTTTTAAAAAACAAAAAACAAACCAACACAGTTTTATTGAGGTATAATTGACATATGAAGAACAGCACACATTTAATGTGCACAACTTGATGAGTTAGACATATGCAAACACCCATGATACCATCACAATCAAGGTAATAGACATCCAACACTTCCTGAGTGTCCTTGAGTCCCTCTGTGGGTATTTTTTGGTGTGTGTGTGTGTGTGTGTGTGTGTAAAGAACAGTTAACATGAGATCTACCCCTTAATTCTTTCCCAGCTTTACTGATATAACTGGCATACATTGTGTAAGTTCACCTCTTGAGAAATGTTGAAGTGCACAATACCATACTGCATTATCACACTTTTTTGGGGGGCATCATTTCCGAAATGATGGGTTAAAAAATGGATTTCATTGTTTTGTATATCTTTGATAGCCACTAATAATGAGCATGTTTCAATGTTTATTGAAAGCTTGTATATCTTTGTAAAATTCAAGTTAGACCAGAGACCTTTCTAGAAGGAATTGCTTCCCTCATCTTTGCTTACGGGCAGTTTTGGGGGACATGGCTAGGGGCCAATTTGTTTAAAATGCTAGCAACTCCAGCCCTGGCCAGGTGCTCAGTTGGTTGGAGAGTTGTCCCGTACACCAAAAGGTGGAGGGTTCAATTCCTGGTAGGGCACCTGCACAGGAAGCAATTGATGTGGACTGAAGGGTCCTGGGTTCGATTCTGGTCAAGGGCACATGTCCGGGTTGTGGGCTTGATTCCCAACAGGGCGCATGCAGGAGGCAGCAGATCAATGATTCTCTCTCATCATTGATGTTTCTATCTCTCTCTCCCTCTCCCTTCCTCTCTGAAATCAATAAAAATATATTAAAATAAAAACATATCCTCGGGTGAGGATTAAAAAAAAAAAAAAAAGCGAGCAACTCCATGACCTGCCTGTCGCTTCCCAGTAGGATATGACAAGCATGAGCTGTCCCAGGCTTGCTCCTTGGCAGTTTCCAGATGCCTACACAACCCAACACACTTGGCAGGAATGTAGTTGAGATGTTATTTCTAAAAACAAAAAACCAAACCAAAAACAAAACTGCAAATCTTGGAGCATCTGCTACTTAGGGCAAATTCTCAACAACTTGCTAGAAAGCTTTAGCTGCTCCTTCAAATACAAAGGAATGAGTCATTCATTGTCTTATGTTGGGCAGAACCAGACAGCTAATACTCAGAGAATAGAAATTTCTTATAAATAACACAAATGTCTCTGTATAAATCATATATTTCAAATAATATAATTTGAATAGATGACATAGTTATTTTTCATGGGTCCTACTCCATTTTGACATGGAATAGATATTCATTTACCCACTTTTATTTTTTTTATTTTTATTTTTTTAAAATATATTTTATTGATTTTTTACAGAGAGGAAGGGAGAGAGATAGAGAGTTAGAAACATCGATGAGAGAGAATCATTGATCAGCTGCCTCCTGCACATCTCCTACTGGGGATATGCCCGCAACCCAGGCACATGCCCTTGACCGGAATCGAACCTGGGACCTCTCAGTCCGCAGGCCAACGCTCTATCCACTGAGCCAAACCGGTTTCAGCTCATTTACCCACTTTTAATTGATGATTTTGTAATCACCTCAGGCTAATGAGAATGGGAAGTCTGAATTGGGCATGAGGGCTAGATAGAACATCCAGGTACACCTGGAGATCAAGGAATGGCCAAAAGGGTGTGTGGCAGCTGACACAGGAAGAGAGCCTCACCCTTTCTAGACTGTTGCATGTCTGGACACTGACTTTCTGAAGCATTTCCCATGACTGATTCACAGCCCCCAGGGCGTCAGCAGGACCCACAGGCTCTGGATGGCACTCAGACATTGGGGTTTTCAAGTCAAGACGCAGACCCCGGGGTTTGCAAGCGAAAAGAGCAAGTAGTGCCCTGGCCTGGTGACTCAGTTGGAGCGGTTGGAGCTTCAGCCTGTACATTGAAAGTGGCGCCTTCAGTTCCAGGTCAGGTTGCATGCCCAGGTTTCGGGTTCCGTCCGGTGGGGGTGCATGTGGGAGGCAATCGATTGATGTTTCTCTTTCACATCATTTTTTCTCTCTCCCTCCCTGTCGAAAAAAGTCAATTAAAAAAATTTTTTTTTTAAATCCACTAGCCCATTTGGCTCAGTGGATAGCGTGTCAGCCAAAGGGACCAAAGGGACCAGAGATTAGTTCCGGTCAAGCGCATGTACCTTGGTTGCAGGCTCCTCCCCTGCTGGGGCCCTGGTCAGGGCTCATACAGGAGGCAACCAATCAATGTGTTTCTCTCTGTCTTTCCCTCTATCTTCCACTTTCTCTAAAAGATCAATGGAAAAATATTCTCAGGCCCCAACTGGTTTGGCTCAGTGGATAGAGCGTCGGCCTGCGGACTGAAAGGTCCTAGTTCGATTCCAGTCAAGGGCATGTACCTTGGTTTCGGGCACATCCCCAGTAGGGGGTGTGCAGGAGGCAGCCTATCGATGTTTCTCTCTCATTGATGTTTCTAACTCTCTATCCCTCTCCTTTCCTCTCTGTAAAAAATCAATAAAATATATATTTAAAGAAAAAAAAAAAAGAAATATTCTCAGGCAAGGATTAACAAAAAAGTGAGCCTTATTAAAAAAAAAGAGAGCAAGCAGCATTTTATTGGGAAGATGGGCTGATATCTTCTATTTGTCCCTCTGGATCAGCTATTTTTCAGCTGTGCCCTGTCACAGGAGGCTGACCAATAAGAACTATATGGGGGTTTCTCAAATCTCTGGTTTCAGGATTCTCACATGTTTAACAATGATTTATTCTAAGTAGCTTGTTTTGTGGGTTATATCTTATTGGCATTTACTGTAGTAGAAATTAAAGTGGAGAGGTGTTAAAATATTGACGCATTCATCTAAAATAACAGAAATAAACCCACTACATGTTAGAATAAACAACATACCTCCGAATAAAAAACATTGCTTTTGCCGAAACCGGTTTGGCTCAGTGGATGGAGCGTCGGCCTGCGGACTGAAAGGTCCCAGGTTCGATTCCGGTCAAGGGCATGTACCTGGGTTGTGGGCATATCCCCAGTGGGAGATGTGCAGGAGGCAGCTGATCGATGTTTCTAACTCTCTATCTCTCTCCCTTCCTCTCTGTAAAAAATCAATAAAATATATTTAAAAAAACAAAAACAAAAACAAACAAACAAAAAAACATTGCTTTCCATCTTTGCTAATCTCTTTACTGTCTGAATTAACAAAGACAACTAGATTTTCACATCTGCTTCTGCACTCAATCTGTTGAAATCTCTCAGGCCAGAGAGCCTTTGGGAAACACCATTCTTCACTACTGAGAATGAAAGTGAAAAAGGCAAATAACATCTTAGTGTTGTTATGAAAATAACTTTGACTTCAAGGCTCTCCTGAAAAGGTCTTGGAAACCCCCAAGAGTTCCCAGCCACCCCCGACACAACTCCTGTGATCGCTGCATCCCACCGAGTGCAGCCAATGGGAGGCTGAGCAAGAAACTGGGCGATAAGCCAGCGCCGTCAGTCTCCTCCTGGCCCAGTCCCTGTAGGGCTGCCTACACCAGGGCTGGCTCTGCCTCTTGAATAGAGAGTAAGGGCTTCTCTCACGTGACTCCCTTCTGTGGGTTCCAGTTCCTTCTGCCCTCGTCCCTTTGGGCCACAGGGTGAGTTGTTCCATTATCTTTCTTAGTTTCCCTACACTCTGTGCACACTTGTAACTAAATAAAAACTCCTGAATTTACCCTAATTTTATTCCATCACACATAAATAAATAAATAAACGAAAACTCAACATACAATACAGAGTGATTCTCAAAGAGTGGTGCCCAGAGCATCAGCATGAGTATTACCTGTGAACTTGTTAGAATTAGAACTCCCATTTTTGGACCACGCTGGACTGGCTAAATCAGAAATGCTAGGGCTGAGGCCCAGTGATGTGTTTTTAACAAGCCTGTGCTGATTTACTGTTTGCAAATATATGGTTAGCATCTGGCTTTCTAAAATGTTGACAAGAATCACAGTTCCTTTATGCTGCTTTCTCCAAACTCCTGAGGCTTCCAGGTACCCCAGTATGGGATATGTTTCCTTCTTGAAATAGTTAAAAAAAAAAAAAAGTTGTGCTTAATAAGACCAAAGCAACACACACACAATTCAACATAAAAAGCCCCACAAAAGGCCCCAAACGAAAACCAAAGAGAAACACTCCCAACACACTGACAAAAGATCTCTAACCATGACCATAATATAGCTAAAGGGAAAAATGATTTGTCCATGGTTTCCTTTGAGAAGACCTGTGTGTGTCATCTTTGATATGTGTAAACATGTTTTAATGGACACAGAGGGCCAAATGCTATCCTCCCTTTTAACCTCTCTTTTCACTGACCTTCTACAGTACAGACTGTATCTATTTGCATTTCTTTTTGAGTGATTTAGTTTGGTGCAGATGAATTTTATACATCTGCGTTTTGAATGAAATCTAAATCCTCTTTAATATAGCATGGAGGAAAAAAAAAAAAAAAAAGGCAGACTGACCGCTGCCAATTTAGTTCCAGCCATTTTATACAGGAATCCAAAAGCGTCAAATTTCCTCACACACTGGGAACAATATAGAGCACGAACAAAAGGTTACGGAGGGAAGAGAATGTAATTGATTCTGAAGAGCGTGAACATCTGCAAAGAATGAACTGTAAGAGAAAACGATCTCTGAGGGTCCTACTTGTGATGAAACAGTTTCTAGTTACTCGTGTCGGAGAAATGACCCTCTGCTCTGTACCGTCCCCCGCTCCCCCAAGTGCAAACCACGGAGCAGAGTGAGACTACAGATGCTTGGAGCTGGTTTCCACAACATGAGGTAGAGAAACCTCAGAAAACTAAATTTGCCCAGTGGTGTTGAGCTGATGGCCTTAGGGGACAAGTCAGAAAAACTGTATTCTGGTCCAAATTCTGTCACTGAATGAAATGTAACTGTGGCCAAAAAGCAATTTATCTCTCTGGGCCTCAAGTTCCTCAACCTGACGGGGAGGCTGGGCTCCATGACGGAAAAGGTCCTGTGATGTTCTCTACAATGATAAGATTAACATACCCGCGCCCCCCACCCCCCCGCAAGTCTCTTGGTCCTCGGGCTTGCCATTTTAGATGGAAAGAGCAAAAATTCTAACACAAGTGATTTAAGAACATCAACATTTATTTAACATGATAAAAAAAGAAATGAGATATGAACATTTGCATTTAAACAATAGTAAGTAGCCTTTAATACATTACATGTGCTCATTGTATAATATATACACAATGAACATAATTACATTTGTACACAAACTAAGTACTGGATTTGAAAACCTGCTTATTGCTGTACACATCTATTCCAATGAAGTATAAGCCCAGTACTTCAAAATACCCACATTTTAAATTGTCTTTCAAGAAACAGTAAGCGATAACATTTGTGTTTAAGCTGACAAGAGTGTGGCAGTAACTGCTGACATTGCAATCTGACTGAGAAATAATTATAGCAGGAAACGAGACGTACTTCACTTAGCAATAATAAAATGGCACATTTTAAATATATATATATAAAATTTTTACAAATCAAGTGAGAAACAAAGCCTTGCAGTAGCCAAAATGGAAGGAAAACACAAAACAAAACAAGCTTCATTGGAAAGAACTAAAATGATGTACTGAAAAGAAAAAGGAAATATAACTCCACCTAGACTTTAGAAACATCAAAATCTGGAAATCAGCAACTAAGTGAGCTCTGGCTGTGGGACCACACAGTAAAAAGCACCTTGACTTATGTGCTCTGAAATCATAGCAGCAAGCTGGTGTCAGAATAATAACCTTGAGATTACGGAGTGCACATATGGGCCATTAAAGCTGTTTTGGAATAAACATTTTCCAGAAGTGATAAAACGATGCTCTGTGGCCGAAAGCATCAGAACTATGAATTTCATAGATTTAAAATATACTGTACAATATCTTCTCACATTGCCGAAGGTCCGGGTCCTTAGGTCTGAATAGCTTCCACGGAAGTCAGTGTAGCTGAAAAACAAAGAGAGGGAAATTTACTTTGACACCTGCAAGTTAATGAATGACCATTTCCTAAAGCAACTAAGGCTGACAATCCATAACAATAGAACTGACCAGCATGGCCTTGAAAATCCAAAAACATAATACAATTAAAGGACATTCTCTCTTCATTTCCAAAAGCTCAATTCACAAAGCAAAGGAGCATAATGCAATTAAAAGAGCAATTCAGAATCCAAAAGATCAGCAAAATGAGCAAAGATTTGCATAACTTCACATGTAATAATGTGGTGAGCTGCCTGCATAGCAGTGCCTGTGTGTAAAACTTTCCTAGGTTCTGCCAGAACTACTAGTTCAGAAAGATGACATGGGCACAATACAAAGATATAAAATAACCACATTTGAGTGTCACTCGTTATTCATGGTGGCTGCATGCCACAGGACTGGAAACTATCAGGCCATAACTACCTCATTTTAGTGTGTAATGCTAGTGGCTCTGGAAATAAAAGTAAAACAAAACAAAATCCAGTAATAACAAATTAAGGAACCTGGAAATGTGCTTGAGTTTTAACTGAACACTTGTTATTACCAGAATGGCTTGTGCACAAAGAGTTGTACCCTGTTTATCGAACCAAAAGGTAAGGAGCAAGGTTTCTAATGTACATTTCTCCACTAAGACGGACAGGGGCCCCTGATCACTTCTTCAGACAGGAGGTATCAGTGGAGCATAATGTTTACTATTCCTCTGCCGGATGTGACTCTGTCACTAGTGAGAACTGTCACTTCTCAACATATTAAGTTTAAAGTTTAAATTCTCGAGCGACAGAGGCAAAGGCACAGGTGAGACTCTAACAGATAGATGGTTTGTGACTCCAGAAAGGATGTCAATCCGGCACCGACAGGGCTCCAGATAGACACAATCTCAAACAAAAGTTACAAACAGGACAAGACAGTTCAACACAAACCCTTCTGGCTGAAAGGAAGGGTGCGGATCATAGCTGCTGCCAAACGGTGTGACTGGAGTGAGGGGGCTCTGGGAAAAAAAGCCCACTGAAGCGACGTGGTCGGGTCAGTTGCCGTACTCAGTTACTCTGAGAATCTAGAAGTCAAGCGATGTGCAACATGCTCATGTCTCAAGGTGTTTTCGCTGCTTATAACTATGTAACAGAAACTGGCGGTCACCTTAGGGCACAAAATTACTAGATCTGGTAGATATTTTGAGGGGAAAAAAAATGCAGAAAAGGGCATAACATGCTCACTCCATATCTTACGGATCTTCTGACAAGTTAAAAACAGTGTATATCTACACGCACAGAAGTGCAGGTAGCATTTAGCGTTGTTTAAATAATTTAAGGTTTATTCTCAGTTCTGAAACTGTGGTTGAAGGAACCTTACTCCAAGGAAGGCTCTCTCCTCTCTTTCCCTGCCCATGGCTTTCTGAGTAACTACTTCCTTGTCTTAAAAAAAAAAAATTTTTTTTTAAATTTAGAAATAATTTCTAATATATCTTAAAGATTTTAATATTCCATCTATTAGGCTATACCATAAACATTTCTTTGTCCTTTAAAATAATTAACAAACTCCCAATGCGGTAGATATGTCAAACTAACTTAGAAACATTACTCAATCGACATGTAATGACTTAAACAGACTTCTGAGACCTGACTATGGAAAAGGAACATTCAATGGGAACACAGCTGCAAAACACTGTGAGGCCTGTTTTGGCGTTGGACGTCCCGGCCAGGTTTTGCTGTTTTTGCAGATGAAATAAGAGACAGGGAAAATGCTGGAAGACATTGGAAGACAGCCAATCACTGGAAGGGCCAAGGGTGGAAACGTGAGTTACTGCCCGTGGTTCCAATACTTGCTCTGCCAACTATCCCTAAGCCTGGCCTGGAATTAATCTCCGTTTTTATTCACTAAACCGGCGAATGAATGCAATTGCCGTTGGTCAGAAAGTCTACGGGGAAAGCGCGAAGGGAAACCACGTACTTGCTCCGAAACTACACACACATGAAATGCGATCCTTCCGTGAGCTGCGGCTGGGCGGGCGGGCCCGGGGAGGCGGAGGACTCCGGAGACGAGGGCAGACTTTTCACTAAAACACCGAGAAAACGCGAGAAGAGAAACATCTTTCAGACACTTGGGGAAGGAAAGCTGATGCTGTGAAGAACATGTTTCGAGGAGGAAATAATAGTTGCATTTGGTTTACTTTCTAATCTGCAAACTGAGTATTCAGCATGAAATGTCTCTGGAACAGTTTAAGCTTTTTCTTCCTTGTAGACCTTAAACTTACACAGTGCTATATGTCAACTGTATCTCATAAAAATGAAAATATATATATATATATATATATATATATATATATATATATATATATATATATATATATATACTAGAGGCCCGGTGCACGAATTTGTGCATGGGTGAGTCTGGTGGGGAAATTGGGCCAGGCCGGCAGTGGGTGGGGCCCCCGGCAGTTGGCTGGCCTGCCCTGCCCCCTGGTCGAACTCCAGTGGAACTCCCGGTCGAGGGAACAATTTGCATATTACTCTTTTATTATATAAGGATTTTTTTTTGCTTTGAAGTCAATTTTCAGGTGTCTAGCAGTGAATCACTTTTTAAAAGCCTTTCTAGTTCCATGCGGGTATACACTACAGTTTAAACGTTGTGGTTTTAATACAGCTATAACACCACTTTGACCCAGGCCTGCCACAACAGTAACTAAAAGTGTCACTGACAATGAAAAAATAAGTGAGAATTTCTGTGTACAGCACCTTGTAAGTGATAGTGAGACAAAGGAAGAGAGAGCGGTTACTACTGGTTACAAAGGATCATGATGAGATAAATTTGCATGTCATATGCATATCAGATGCAAAAAAATGCTCTACCTAAGGACAATCCTGAATAACTGAATTTCATTGTTCCTACCCTTCTGCAAAGTGATTAGGGGAGTGGCAGGGGAGAGGGAGGATTACTACGAATAGTTTTTTGAGCTGGAAATATACATTAGTGTTATGATCCCTGCCCCCCCCCCCCCCCAAAGTCCTAAATAAAGAAAAAAAGAGAAAAAAAGATATGTGAAGAGTCTAAACACGTGAAAGAACAGCACAGAAATCTTTCATTTTTAGCTATGGATCACAGTCTTCTACTGTCAAAGAAAACCCCAGATATGGATTAGGCTAGCGTAAACAGATCCATTCTACCAATGGAGACATTCAGTCGTCCAGTTTCTAAAGTGGTAGGTTTGTGAACACTGAGAATCTACTCTCAGAGACTCTAACAGGTAAATTTTCCAAGTACTGAAGAATCTTCTTATTAGAAAAGAATTTATGGTATGTGTTAGGAATAAAAGCAAAACCCAAACCAAAAACGAACTGATCCCAAGCCAGAATAGTAGCCTCCAAGTGTACAAAGCTGGTTAGGCGGGGTCACCCTTTTCTCCTTTTCAGCGGCAACCCTCCTAAAGGTGCTTGTGGAAGGCAAAGGTGGATTCATCTGTAGTCAAGGTGCTTAACTTGCTAAAACCTTTACATGGGAAATAGGCTCAGAGGTCCAGAGGAAGCGTCAGTGAGAAAATTATGAAATGTGTCATATCTACCTGCCATTGTTTGGTTTCCTTTAGAAGCCTCAGGAGTTAGTTCATAAGAAACATCACTTTCTTCCTGCTCAGGAATATTGTCCTCGGTATTTTCTTCAGGATGGCCTTCTGATTTATGATTTGTGATCTGTGTCTCATTTTGAGGGCTAATGAAAATAAGATGTTTTAAAATTTATTATAGAATGCAATTAAGTTTTCTTCTAATTTATTTAAAAAACATTTTAAAATTGATTTTTAGAAAGGAAAGGAAAGGAGAGGGAGAGAAAGAAACAGCAATGAGACAGAATCATTGATTGGCTGCCTCCTGCACGCCCCCTACTGGGGAATCAAGCCCACACACGGGCATGTGAACTGACTGGGAATCAAACTGGTGACCTCTTGGTGTACGGGTCGATGCTCAACCACTGAGCAACACCAGCCAGGCTGAACTCATAGATTTTTAAAAACTGAGTTGATTGGGGTGATATTGGTTAACAAAACCATACAGGTTTCAAGTGCACAACTCAACGAAATATCTGCATTCTGCACCATGTGCCCATTGCCCAAAGTCAAGTCTCTTTCCATCCCCACTTATCCCCTTTGCCCTCTTCCACCTCCCCTCACCTCCCTGTCCTCTGGCTGTCCCCATACTGTTGTCTATGTGTACTGTATGTATGTATGTATGTATGTATGTGTACACACACACACACACACACACACACACACACACACACACTCTAGAGGCCCGGTGCACGAAATTTGTGCACTCAGGGTGGTGGTGGGGGGAAGGTCCCTCAGCCTGGCTACGCTTGCCAGCCGTAAGCCCAGCTTCTAGCTGAGTGGCACTCCCTCTGTGGGAGCACACTGACCACCAGGGAGCAGCTCCTGCATTGAGCATCTGCCCCCTGCTGGTCAGTGTGCGTCATAGTGATCGGTCATTCCGCTGTTCGGTCGATTTGCATATTAGCCTTTTATTATATAAGATATGTATATATATATATATATATATATATATATATATATATATATTATACTGGATGTGTTTCAATCTATGCCTATTAACAAAAATTCAGCAGAGATATTTTTCTTATCAGCTTTTGCCAAATATTTTGTTCAATGACTTCAATGAATAGCAGAATTGAATTTGAAATATAAAGGCATTGCTAATAACATTAGTTCATAGCATTTCTCTTTTCTAACATGGGTAATTTTTTAAATGGAGGATGAGACTGAGGATATGCACTTAAAGATGCTAGTTAATAAACACAGCTAAAAATAAACAGCAAAGCACTATAATTTTTGAAACACTTACCAGACAGCTTAGACTTCTTTTGATCAATGACTATCATTACAAAGGCAATGGTGAGGTGCTTACTTTGCTATAGCTTATGTGCCTTTTGGCATTTAAAGAAAAGGCATCGAGGTGCTCTCCCTCCAGAGAGCATACCTGTGCCATTTTGTCCCCCCTTTCCTTCTCCCACAGACACGTATTCCCTAATCTCTAAGGGACCTCATGAGACTTGCAACCAGGGGAGCAATGGGCAGCGGCAGCTCATCCCGGGCTAACCCCCTGAACCTGTCTCCAAGGCCCCTCTTTCTCTGTCTTCCCAGTGAGCCAAAGCAGCCCAGCCTGGCTCTCCTGTGGCTTCTCCTAAGCCCTTCCTAGTCTCACTGCTTGCTCTTCTAGAAAAAAAAAAAAAGGTATTAACTACTTCCTAGGTGCTAAGCACAGTGTTAAGTGCTAAACATGTATTTTCTTTTTTAATCCTTACAAAACACTTGTGAAATAGATACCATTATTACCCCCATTCTTCTAAGTGAGGAAACTGCACCTTAAGCAGGTATGTAGCTTGCTGGGACTGGAATCCAAGACTTTTTGACTCTGAAGTTTACCATTTTTTTTTTTTTTAAATATATTTTATTGATTTTTTACAGAGAGGAAGGGACAGAGGAAGGGATAGAGAGTTAGAAACATCGATGAGAGAGAAACATCGATCAGCTGCCTCCTGCACGCCCCCCACTGGGGATGTGCCCGCAACCAAGGTACATGCCCTTGACCGGAATCGAACCTGGGACCCCTGAGTCCGCAGGCCGACGCTCTATCCACTGAGCCAAACCGGTGCTGGCGAAGTTTACCATTTTTTAAGCAGTTATACAAATCTGTGAATGATTTGTTTGTTTCCCTTCATTAGTACCTGTATGAAACATCCTCTGGCATTTCTTCTTTGTTTCTTTCTTTATCCATCATTTCCTCAGAGTTTACTCCATTTGGCTCAGGCTTGAGAAGTGTTTCATAAAAAACATTTTCTGTTTTTTTAAACTACAGAAGAAGAAGAAAGACTTTCTTTTTCAAGGCATTCATACCACATCTAATATTGATTAGTAAATCTAAAATAATTACTAAATAAAAGTTTAAAAAAATCATATGCTGTCAAATACTTACTGAAATATAAATGTAGACTCAAGTATCTTAAAAATATTAACATTAAAAATTTTTTTTATGAGTTTATTTGCACCAAACTGACATGCCAGGAAGCAGGATCTAAAATGCCTCCTTAACATTCTTTACTACTAATATAAAAAGTTATTTGCCCAAAGGGACGAAGCACATTGCTTTAGTTAGTTGTTTTGGGATATAAGAGTTCAAATTTAATTGGGCCAGCAGCAATTTAATCCAGCCAAGATTGGACATGTTTTAAAGTTTTAAATTAATGAAATTATATAAAACCGATCATTTCACTTAGATCTTTGCCTTTTGTGGCAGAATGAAACATTACTTTCAACCTTATTACCACCTGATCTCATCTTCAAAAAAACCTGCCCCCACCCCTTGGAATATCTGTCCTTACATAAGTTCTGTACCTCTTCACTGAAATCTGTGTTTTGCGGTTCAGCTTCTTTTAGTCGAACAATTTCTGCTGCAGGAGTTTCATGGTTTGGCTTTACATCATTTTCTCTAATGACAGTGTCCGGGTCCTTACTGTTATCATCCTTCCTTCGAGTCTGTCCAAAAGACACAGAGCAGTCTTAGAGTCACACTATGCACCATTTAGATGGCACCTGCTAATTCTAAAAGAAAGCCAGATCTTCACTCAAAAGCTTTCTTTATGAAAATCAAGACGAACAAGATATATTTAATATATATCAATATACTTATATATGTTATCTACATATTAATTATTTAGGTATTATATATGGCATAATAACAAAAGGCAGTATTTCACACTTTTTCATCCTCATCTCTCTTATTTTTAACACCACCCATTTTGGAATTTGCAGAATGCAGTTATTACACTGCTAATCGCTGACTCTCCATTAGTGATGCCTGCTCTGGGTTCAATGAAAAGGAGACTTCTAGGAAGACGGGGAAGCACTTTCAGCTGATCCATGTCTGCTAACAGGGATAGATCAAACTGAAGCTACTAGCCTCTGATTTATGAATCGGGGTAACGCACAAACAAATAATAAGGAACGAAAGGTTGTCAGTTTACAATGCGGAAGCTGAAATGAGATGAATAGCAGAGCTTTAATTTAGATGCTCTCTCCGGCTCCAATTTAGGTCATGTGAAATTAGGCCACAGAGTAATACACATTTTATTGGGAGGGGAATTGGGGACTATCTTGGTAACCTGCATGGCATTTCACATTTGCTGAAAGCACTTTTATCTTCTTAGTATCTCTGTGAGGGAGAGAGGACAGGTCGAATCATTACCTGATTTACAGCAGAGGAGATTAAGTCCATGGCTGGTGCAAAGGCACCCAACAAGCTACTTAGCTTTGGTTTTTGAACACAGGGAATTTCCATTATACTAAGCTGTCTTAGCTTATCATTATACCAGTTAAAGAATATAAAATAACTATCCATATGGCAGACATGTGAAAACCCATAAAACATGTAACTATGATTCTAAGATTCAAGTGATAGTAGTTTTTCACACAATGATTAAAAGCAACTGCTATACCTGGGTAACCCTGAATGGATTATCCCTTAAGTTTGAAGGACTCTGTAAGGGTGACTGGTCTAAAGCACCAATAACATGTAATGCTTTTTTCTTTTCCCTTAAGCATGCTTGTTGATGCCTCCTTATTCTTTCCATTTGTTCTTCCACAGTCATCCTAGGTCGAGTACTTTCAGCCAAACACAGCTGCTCCACTGCACTCCTTGGTCTTTCCTTTAAATTAAAGGATAAACATATGAACACATAATTACAGTGACTTCTGAAAAGTATGTTGAAATAAAATAGGTTCTGAAATGCATTTCTTTTGTCTTCAAAATCAAAAGTGGAGGTTTTGAATGTCACTTATATAACAACAGAAAGGCAAATTATTTTAACCTCAATAGGTAATTGGTGATGCATAGTCTATGATGGAAAGAGAGGAGAAAGAGAAAAGAAAATAGTAACGGTATTTCTCTCTCTATCTCTCTTCTCCCCGCCCTTCCCCAAGTACAAATGGGTATGGCAGCTCTGGAATGATTCTACCCCATGCAACAGGAAATTATAAAAAACTTGAACAGGAGAAAATAGGGGGCACAGTTTCTAAATATCAGTGACTTATTTTAATGAAACTGTAACGTGAAAGACTAGTAGAGAAAACATCCTTAGTTTATGATCAAGAATAAAACTATGGAATTATTTATTTTCTATAAATCAGATGGTTATATTTGAAAGCATTACATATATATGACTAATTTTTATGGTTTACTAAAGGGTTTAAAAATATTAGTCCTATTAAACAACCAATTCTTACTTTTCACTTTCTTATTAAGGATATAAAAAGACATTGGTACAAGATCCAAAATAAATACTTCAATAATTAATCATAAGCAAATTTTAGCTTATTTTATG
Organism: Myotis myotis; assembly: GCF_014108235.1. NCBI lineage: Eukaryota > Metazoa > Chordata > Mammalia > Chiroptera > Vespertilionidae > Myotis > Myotis myotis. Next base: position 183,630,715 of record NW_023416335.1, read on the forward strand.
GTAGAATTTTTAAAGATTAAACATATTCTAGAAGCTATGGAATTCATAGGGTCCTTTGGATCTTCTGGTCCGAATTGGTGGAAACCGATGAAGACATTGGAGGAGATTTGGGGAGAACCCAAGACAGAGGTAAGTATTCCTGTGACCAAGCACTATAGCAGGCCAATGGCTAAGATTCCTTCCTTTCCACTCCAGTCTGGACAATGTTTGTAGGCACGAGCTGTAACTCTAGAACTATCCCCTACTGTACAGAATAAATATCTTAAAGTTGAAACTAAAAGGAAAATGAAAAGGACTAGCGGGCAGAAATAAGTGATTCGCATGTATTTGTAAAATAAAACATATTTGCTTTAAAAAAAAATTTAATTCTAGATACTGATTGGGAAGTTGGCTACTTTAGTGCACCTTTCACAAATGTGAATTCACAAATGTGTATTCCTCCTGGTTTTTCTATGTTTACATAAAAATGTTATCACACCGCAACTTACTTTATCAAGTGATTGTACAAGTCTACTTTCTTCTTTTTAAATGTTGGATATTATTAATTTTTAGGTCTTTTCTCCAATATGATAATTGGGAAAGAGTAACTCATTGGGGCAGCTCAGTTAGGATTTTAAAAAATTATTACTGAGGCTGAGCAATTTTCATTTATTTGTGAACTATTATTTCATATTTTCTACAAAAACCCTTAAAAAGAAATAATTTATATTTATTCCTCATCTGTTATGGAACTTGTCTGTTATATTGCAGGTATTTATAAGCAGGTATTGCTTATAAAGATCTCCCTTGTACCAACATTATAGAACTATAGTTTTCTATACTTTCCCCCCTAGTATTCAGTTATGCAGAATCTTTTCTTCTAGTATCTAAGAGAGTTATAAAAAAAAGAACAATATAAATCCATTAATGTCTTCTGCTTGATCTCAACATCCTTTTTCTGTTTACTTTAGCATCACAATTCCCACAGAAAACACCCTCCAATCTGCAAAAAATGCCTAACTCTATGAATAAGCAATAGTATTATACAATCATGATCAGTCATGTAAATATTGACACATAGCTATTCATTATTTTTATTCTACATTAATTATTTCTATATGGGTCTTTATAATTTTGTATTAATTGAAAATATAGTTCTTATATATAGATTTGTCAGATTTTTTGGCATATACTTGGTAGCTATACTTTAATATCTTTCAAAGATAACCATAGACCTTTTCCTTTGTCGTACCATTCAATCTTTTCTTATAGCTTAAAATGATCTCATATCAAGTAAGTAGAGACTCTGCAAAGATGCAAAGTAGAAGTTCTTTTCCAGCTCAAATTTCTAAGACTACTTGGTGAAAGGGAGGTATATACCCTGAGAATCTTCCAAGATCAGACGGTCTGAATTAAATGATCTCAGATGAAAGTGTGAAACACAGGATTTATTTCCTAATCCCAATTCACGTTTCTCAGAGTAGCCAGAGGACTGGCAAACTCCAAACCCACCCCAGTTGAAAAGCCCTGCACACTCAGGCTAGCTTGGAGACCCATTAACTTGGGTGACCACAGGACACATCTATCCCTCTCCTCAAGGAAATTCTTAGAAGTGTCAGACTCCTTCTAGAAATTAATTTCTAGCCAAATACCGTTCTTGAATCCACCATCTTCTTAGTTTTCCTTAAGGTTACATATGAGGCTATTGTCGAAGATTCGGGTGTTGGTGACTTTGTTCTGGGAGACACCACTCCAACAGGAAAGTGGGAACCTAAAAATTAAAATAGGAGACATCTCTCACATAACATGGCTTTTTAAAATACACTCGATTTCTGAGGCTTCTAAAATCACAAGACAAATTTACTGTTTAGAAAGAGCCAGGGAAAATGTACTAGCCTTCCATTACCTTTTCTACCTCATAAGCTAGCCAATGATATTACCAGACAAACGTAGGGTTAGATTTAGAAATAAAGTTCTACAAATTAAAAGATGATATTAAAAAGTAATGCCCCTGTCCTATCTGGTTTGGCTCAGTGGATAGAGCGTCGGCCTGCGGACTGAGGGGTCCCGGGTTCGATTCCATCAAGGGCACATGCCAAGGTTGCGGGCTCGATCCCCAGTAGGGGTTGTGCAGGAGGCAGCCAATCAATGATTCTCTCTCATCATTGATGTTTTTCTCTCTCTCTCCCTCTCTCTTCCTCTCTGAAATCAATAAAAAAAAAAAAAAAAAATATATATATATATATATATATATATATATATATATATATATATATATATATATATATAAAAACTAATGCCCTGGCTGGGTAGCTCAGTTGGTTAGAGTGTCGTCCTGATACACCAAGGTTGTGGGTTCGATCCCTGGTGAGGGCCCATACAAGAATAAACCAATGAGTGCATAAATAAGTGGAACAACAAATTAAAGGCACGCGCTCTCTCTCTCCCTCACATCAATCAATAAAAAAATTTATAAACTTCAGTATCCCTCATGGATCATAGATCCTTATGGGTTATTTGCTTCCTCAAGTCCACAGGGCTCAGCAGCAGCATGGCTGGAGTCTGCGTTAGCCCTCTGCTGCTACTCAGCTTCTTCATGAATCATTCACATTTTCAGTGCCTTAATCTAATCCTCTCACCACAGACGACAAAAAGTGGCCGGGAAAGTTTGATTTATCTAAATGTCCTTAATTTCCAGTTGGTCTCTTTCAATTATACTGTACTGTCTCAATAAAGAATCCACTAACAAAGTTAACTAAGGTAACCATGGTCACTCTCTCTTTTACAATTAGAAAACAAAAACTCACATCAGCCCTAACTGGTTTGGCTCAGTGGATGGAGCATAGGCCTGCGGACTCAAGGGTCCCAGGTTCGATTCCAGTCAAGAGTATGTGCCTTGGTTGCAGGCACAACCCCAGTAGGGAGTGTGCAGGAGGTAGCTGATCAATGTTTCTCTCTCATTGATGTTTCTAACTCTCTAACACTCTCCCTTCCTCTCTGTAAAAAAATCAATAAAATATATTAAAAAAACCCCCAAAACTCACATCAACCAGAAAAAAGAAGTGTCTTACTCCCCCCCACCCACAGAGACAAATGGTAGATCAGTCATTCAGGGCCCCTTTAGGTTATAAACCAAACAATCTGCAACTCAATTATTTGTTATTGTTGTGTTTTGATTTTAGAGAGGAAGAAGGGAGGGGTGGGGGGAGAGAGGGAGAGAGAGATAGAGAGACATTGATATGAGAGAGATACACCAATAGGTGGCCTCCTGTAGATGCCTGACTGGGAATTGAACCACAGCCTGGGCATGTGACCTAACTGGGCATCAAATCCTTCACCTTGTGGTGCATGGGACAATGCTCATCCGAGACAAATTGGCCAAGGCTTAATTAAGTTTTAATATTATTTATGAACTCTGTGAGTATGTTTATTATAGAGTTGTATTTTTGAGAATGTGAACAGAATAATTTTTAACAGCATACTAGTAAATAATTTTGCAATTCAAACAGAGAAAAGACCACTATTATGCCAGTCAGTAGCCCATTTACAAAAGCCCTACTTTAAGTCATGTGCTAAAAATGCACCACAATTGATCTGTGTACTTTGGACACTTTATTTTGATGAGAACTTATGATTTTAGGTTAAACACCCAAAATTTTAAAAGAGGCAGAACGTTGAGGAAGAATTTAAACCATATTTGAGAACATATTTCAGACATTATATTTTATATTTTTAATGGGTAAATGCACACACTGGTGGAATGAATGATCATCTACTTCTTTACTTATAGTCATCACCCAGTTTGAGAAATAGCATCATTACCTTTAGTAGCCTTTTCTCAACCTTCCTTAAAAGTCCTTGTCAGGGATAGTAACTGTTGATACGTGTGTATCTTCCCCCTGCTTTTCCTTATAGTTCTGTAATACCTGAATTCCTAAAAATATACTATTTTAGTTTTATATACTTTTAACTTGATTTGTTGCAGTTACTGATATATTAAGATTTATTTCTAACAACTTACATTTTGCTTTGCATTTTCCCAATATTTCTCTATTTCCTTTCCACTCTTTCTTCTTCCGGATTAGTGTTCCGTTTGCCTCCCTACTAGTTTGGGAGATATGCACTCCATTTCTTTTCTTTATATTATTCCCTAGCATGCATATTTAGCTTGTTCAAGTCTAAGGTAGCCAGAATCATTACTATGCTCTGCAAAACTAGGACCTTAGAACATGTTAATACCAGTGAGCCTCCTCTCTTGTTTATGTGCAACTGTCGTCAAATATTTTAGTTCTATGCTTCTTAGATCTCCCATATCTGACTACTTTCCTTCTACCTGAAGTATTATAGGACTCCTGTAACTGAGGGCCAGTATGTGGTAAACTCTCCCAGGTTTGTTTTTACAACCCTTTTAAGTTCCATTGAGGTGAAATGTATATGGAAGTGCATGGATCTTAAGTGTACAATGGATGAGGTTTGACCAATGTATGCCTTTGCGATCATCTCAATTAAGATAAAGACCATCCCTACCGCCCCACAAAGTTTCCTTCTAGTCAACCCCACCCTTCTGCCAAAGGCAACTACTTTTCTGCTATCACCAATGGATTGGTTTTACCTGGTCTTAAAGGTAATATAAAGGCAATCATATACCATGTCTCCTTTGAGTTGGGCTTTTCATTCAACATAATTTTTCCCATGTTTATACATGTTGTTGACATTCAGACATGTACATCTATTCATTTTTTTAAACCAGTTAACTACCACACGCCCAAAACGGAAACCATCCCCACATGCCACGATATTTTGAATTTAATTAAAAAAATCAATTTGTAATGAATATTATAAAAGTAAATATGTTACTCACAATTAGGGTGTTCTTGAATATTTTCAGCTAAAAATTCTCATGAAAAATGATTTTAAAGTTGGTCAGGGCTGCCACTTAGGGAAAACTTTTTTTTTTTTTTTTAAGAGGCTTGTGGGAAAGATCCGTCGCTTGCGTCTACAGACGCTTATGGCATCCAATGGGTTAAACTGTTGAGGAGTATTCCATTGTATGCACTCTTGTTTACTGACATATGGGTTGCTTCCAGTTTTTTTTTTCCTATTATCAATTAAAGCTGCTATAAAAATCCTTGTAAGTCTTTTTGAGAAATTATGTTGTCATTTTTCTTAGGTAAAGATATAGGAGTTGAATTACTCGCTAAGCTAACTGAATGTTTACCTTTGTAAGAACTGCCAAATTGCTGTTCTACCCTATACCACCATCAGGAACGCATGAGTCCCAATTATTCCACTTCCTAACCAACACTTGGTAATTTTTTTAAGTTTAGCCATTCTAGAAGGTGTAAATTGTAATTTCAGTTTGCAATAAAACAAAATTTCTTTTATGGTTAATTAGTTCTAAACTTTTTTATATGCTTAAGGGCCATTTTGTATACCTTATCTGTTAAGTGTCCAAGTCTTTTGCCTACTTTTTATTGGGTTGTCTGTGTTTATTACTGATTCACAAGAGTTAAAAAAAAATATTCTGAATACAAGGCCTTTGTCAGGTATATGTACTGCTAATATTTTCTCCCATTCTGATGGGCAGAAGTTTTTAATTTTGATGAAAAATAACCAGTTTTAAATGAGAATAAGTTACAAATATTCTTCTAAGTGATTCAGAATTCACATAACACATTCTCCTACATAACCACAATGTCATAGTATTACTTACTATTAGGTAATATCTAGACCATATTTAAATTTCCACAATTGTCCCAAGAATATCTTTAGAGACTTTTCCTTCAAACCATAACCCAATCAAGGTTCAAACATTGCATTATATCCGGCATTTTCAACATTGTTAATCCTGACTAGACTCCTCCCGTTACCCTTTTTCTTTACAACATTGAAGAATGACCAGCATTAAAAAAATAATGATATTATTTTATGAAATTTATTCATTTTATAGAAATTTTATGAAAATTTGTTTCAGCCCTTAATCCTTTTATGTATAATTTTTAAATAGAAAACCAAAAATAAAAAATAACAGGAAAAGAAAAGCCTTTTAAAAGTGTGCCATAAACTTATTTCTCAGTAAACCTAACCTGAACTGATTTATCCTACTTAGAATGAATATTCCAGAAATATCAATGTGTTTAAAAGGGGGTGCTGCCTCATGCCATTGATATTTCTAGCTGAGGTGACATCATATATGGTTTATGGGTCATGTCATCTTTTTAATATATGAAACTTCTGAATTCAAAAACTTGTCAGATTCCAAAGTTTTCAGATAAGGGATTGTGGACTTGTTTATGTACTAGGTCAACATGAAAATGGAATTTATTGCTAAAATGTCTGAAAATACAGGAGATAAAACATATTCCCAAGTGCTGACCTTTAACTGAAGCTTCCATTTCTGAAACAGGTTCTGATTTTTCTTCTCCATTAGATTCATCAACTTCTGCCACTGTTGTTAACTCTGGTTCACTCTTGTAGAGTCTATAATCTGGACCCTTGAAAGGAAGATATGCAATTAAACAAAAAATTGGTGAAAGTTTCTTGTAAAATGTTTACCAATAAAGGCTCAAATCAAACTCTAAAAATTAAAAGCCTCAGTTACCTATACTGGGTATAACACAATTAATTAATATACGCTACAACTAAGGTAGAAGAAAAAGAATTTGAAGTATTTTTAACAAGTAAATGTTTTGGTTTTATAAAAATTAAGAATATTTCTCTTGGGAATAAAGTCATTTTTAGAACATTCTTATCATAATATAACTGAGGCCTGAAAATAATTATATCATATTAGCTCAATTTAGTTCTATTGCTTTTTTCCTTATTCACTTCTCCTTATTTGTTGCATTTTACATTTATTTGTTTAAACCCAAATCTCCGTTTCCAGTTTCCATGGGTGATGTCTCTGCTTGGCAATGTCCACATCCTTAACAGTTTTTCTAGACTGAACTGCCCGCGTCCCAACCCTTTTATCATTCCTAGTAATCCTTTTCTTTCTTGCTTCTTTCTGACCTAAAGATTCCATTGGTCTCTGATATCCCGACATGATATGTTTAAAATATGACTCATTTGACAAATGCAAAGTAACCATTTTAGAAAAATATTTATGAAAAATATGAAATTATGAAAGATGATTAAAGTTGTGGAAATATTAAAAAGTGAGAATGATATAACCAAAACAGAAAAAAAAAAAAAACCAAAAGGATAACATTATAAACAAAAAGAGCACTGGCTAAAAGTGGTGTTATAATAAAAGAAGTCTGAATGTAAAATAAATTCACTTTCAAAAAATGAGAGGGTGCGTAACATTGACTATTCTGTGGCTACTGCAGCCACTTACACAGTGAGATCCATTTCTTGTATATCCTTGACCTTGAATCTTCTTGTCTTCAGGCAGATGGACTGGGCCCCTGCTATAACAGAGCAAGGAGCTGCTATCACTGGGCAGAGGGGGGATTATGGGAGGCTGCTCTGTAAAGTCATAGGACCGAGGAAGTGGAGGACGAGGTGGGACTACTTCCTCTTCCTAAAGATTGTAGAACAGTCACCTTATTTAGATAAGCATACTGAGTTAAGTGTATCTAAATTCTTTGCAATGGTAAGTTAACTTAAATTAGCTTTAAGATAATTAAAGGGACACTGCCAAGCCAAGAGTCTCAAATTGAAAAGTTAAACCCAAAATACTTATGATAGTCAATATAGTTTTAAATATGGTTGTATCTTTTTTGGTAACGCACCATCTAAACAGACACATGAAATGATTGCATTTCATTTTAAAAACAGAAGAGAAAAAATTAATTTGAAAATCTTGTTGCCTATGTTTTGGGTCATTTTCAAGGGAAAAAAACCCCCAAACATTTCTTTTTGATTGGCTTTAATAGATAATTTAAGACCATAGATGCTTTCAATTCGGTTGACAGTATCTCTTTGTAGTTGCAATTTCTTTATAGTATGCATAATACACAGCCAACTTATCTATCAATCATCCTACAAATGTTATCAAGTATAATAATGATAAAAATTCAAATTACTTTTATTATAAAAAGTATAACAATGTTAAAGTTCTAACATAGAGATGAAAAATAGTGATTAAATTTTTTGCATTAAGGGAAGAAAAATCACATTTGTTAGAAGTACCAAATCACTGAACCAGTGGAATTTCAAGATTAAAACAATAACTAGAATATATTTAAAAAATACTTGTTATGAGTTTAAGAGTAGACAATTCTAGTTCATGTTTTAAACATTTAAAATAACTTATAGTTAGACAAACAATTCGAACTTACCTCATTTTTGTACTTAACTGTTGTGAAAGGCTTTGATACTGCCATACCTATTAAAAAAGCATAAAACATAACTTATACTAAACATATCTTTTAAAATCTACAGAAAAAGGAAATGATTTCATTTCATTTATTTTAAATTAAACGTTCAGTTTCTAATCCCTCATTTTTTTAATGTTTTCAGAATTTGAAACCAACTACATTAAAAAATATAAATTAAAACAACTTATATAGGGAAATGAGTTTTCTCCAACATTTACCCGTGTAAGTACATTTTGATATAATCTTTTAGGAGGGCAATTTGGCCGTGCCTATCAAAATAGAAAATGTATCATTTCCCACTCCTTGAAATCCAAAAGGACTAGCATAAAAGTTTAGTTATATGCCGAACCGTTTTGGCTCAGTGGATAGAGCGTTGGCCTGCGGACTCAAGGGTCCCGGGTTCGATTCCGGTCAAGGGCATGTACCCTGGTTGTGGGCACGTGCAGGAGGCAGCTGATCGGTCTCTCTCATCTCATCGCTGTTTCTATGTCTCTATCCCTCTCCCTTCTTCTCTATAAAAAAAAAAAAAAAAAAAAATCAAAGTTTAGTTATATATACACAATAGTGTTCATGATAGCATGGCTTATGACTAAGGAAAACAACAACAAACTCTAAAACCTAAAAAAATGTTCATCAACACAGAAATGAATATAGTCTGAAATTTTTTTGTTGTTGATCCTCACCCGAGGTTAATTGTCCCCCCATTGCTTTTTCAGAAAGAGCGGGAGGGAGGGGGTTAGGAGGAGGGAAGAGGGAGAGTAAAAGCGGGAGAGGGAGAGAGGAAGGGGGTGGGAGGGGGGGAAGAGACATCGATGTGAGATAGGGGTGGGGAGTGAACATGCCATACTCTTGACTGGAAATTGAACCCGCAACCCTTTGATGTGCTGGCTGACGCTCCAACCACTGAGGTACACTGGCCCCGGCCAGGGTGCTTTTTTCTTTAAAGTATGTTTATTTTTTTTAGAGAGAGAGGAAGGGAAAGAGAAAGAAATATCGATTGGCTGCCTCCTACATGACCCTTGCTGGGGATAGAGCCTGCAACCCAGGCATGTGCCCTGACCAGGAACTGAACAAGCAATCTTTTGGTGCATGGGACTATGCTCAATCAACTGAGCCACACCAGCCAGGGCTACACAATGAATTTGTACAGAGCAATTATTATATTGCAGTTAAGAACAAAAAAGCAAATGGCTGAAAATCAGTACAGTATGATTCCATCTTTTGTTGTGGGGAAAAAACCTCGCACAACCAAAACACTGCTTGCGTGTTTGTAATTACAGTGCACATATAACCATGATTTATTTTTGAGTGGGTGAGGTGGGCAGAACTTTTGCTTTTTCACTTTATAAACTTGTGCACTGACTCAATGTTACCAAGAAGAGTGTTGAAAAACCTATTAAAATAACAAAAGTAACCCAATTTTCTGTGTCATCCCATTTAGATATAATACTATGGTCAATTACTGCAGAACACAATACAAAAAGCAAACTTACCTGTTTCTGTAGAGCCTCTTTGCTGTTTGTGCTTACTCAGGCCTTCCATGACATCCTGAATTCTCCAAAGTTCTTTCTGAATCTGTGCACGCTGAATTCCTGCTGATTCGGTCTATCAGTAAAAATAGGCCACATACAGAAAAGAAATCATTAAAGTTGTATATTCTGCTATTTATATGTTTTAAAAGGAGAATTTTAGTGGCACTGATAAAAGATAAAGCAGAGAAAGAATATCATTTTTCAGCTGTAAGTTTATTATTCACATCTCCTCAATGAACTTTGTCTTGTGTTATAACTCCAGGATGGAATACTGATCAGAGGGGACTAAAAATGGAAAACAGAAAAACAAAAGAAAAACTGAACAAAATAGAAACCCCCAAAACGCAAATTAAAAAAAAAAAAAAAAGAAACTTTTGGGGCAGGGGGAAGAAATGGAAAGTATATTAATTTCTGAAGTTCTGAAACATAGAAACATGCCAAACAAACAAACAAACAAACAAACAAATAAAACAAATGAGTTTTTGACTCATGGAGTGAAACGTGTTTGAAGAACTAACTCTCAGTTTTGGAATCTAAAGTTATCATTGCCATTTTCATTCTAAGTTACATCCACTGTCTTACTTCTAATACCCCATTTCATGTCCTCAGGCTAAGTACAGTAACTGAAACTAAAATAAGATCATACTGGTTTTCAGTAAGACTGTAACAGAACTCTATGATTCTTATTGGTAGATACTTAAGATAACAATAAATATCATTAGGAATGGAACTTTACTTAAAAAAATAGGCAATGAAATATAAAACCATCATATTACCTAGAAAAAAAATTTTTTTCATTGCATATTCAGTGTTTTTTTTTTTTTTTTTAAGTTTTTCTTTCTTCTTTTTTTTTGGGGGGGGGGAGGTCAGTTTTTGACAACTGTAGATAAGAGGATATACTCAATATTTCATTAGTAAGCTAACAAGTCCTCTGAGGGGTAGAAAAAGTGTTCCAAGTCTAGAAACATAAGGACTATGCGCTAATACTGCTTCCAAATGTACTGCAGAGCCTTAGAGATCCAGCTTTCCAAGCCACAGGCTGAAAGCACCAAAGCAGAGGAAGGAAGGACTGACACTGGACCCAGGATGACGGCAGTCCAGAGATGCGAATACTGCTATGGGACACAGGGAGGGAACAGCAACTACAAATATTTGATACTATACATGTTCTATATAGAATATGTATTACTTATGCAACAATTAAAAATTATATATATGTATTTTTTGCCTACCTGAAAGGTACACAGTGAAAATCTCATTTTTAAATTTATTTTGCATTTTCTGGTTGCCAGTGACTTTGAATAATAAATACACACTTGTTAGCAAATGAATTTTACTTTTTATGAATTAAAACTACTCATGTTCTTTGTTCATTTTGCTAATGTACTCTTTCTCAAAAAAATAAAAAATCTTTGCAAATCTAAACAGTAACTCTTATTGAAGTCTAGGCGTCAAGGTAGTTCTTCCCAGTATGTCACCTTTTAAGTTTGTCAATGTTGCCGTCATTGTCTAGTTATTTAATAAACACTTATACAATATGATTTATGTGTCTGATGGTATTCTAAGTACTTCAAAAACATCAATACATTTAATCATTATAAAAAGCCAATAGAAGTAGGTACTATTATTATTTTCATTTTAAAGGTGTGGAAACCGAGGTGCAGAGTTGTAATGTAACTGGTCTAAGGTCACATGTGCCATGCTACTTATCATAGAGTATGTCTTCTAGTTTTTCTTTCTTTCTTTTTTTAAATATCTTAACTACTTGTGGCCTGTTTACAAAACTGAATTCTTTATTCCAAATGGTGCTATATCTTCCCCTATTCTAATAATGTATCGGTCAAGATAATAGGCTAAATATAGTTTGTTAACAAAAAGGCATTTAATATAGAATGAATTAGAATAAGTCAGAATAAACTTTATTTTAAAAAAGGTAAAATATCCATTATTTGATAAATTCATATAATTTAACGCCTCAGTGCCAAGTGACATAAAGTCAGCTAGGAGCACAGAACACTACACCATGCACCTGATAGAATAAAGAACCTTAAACAGTGAGAGAAGGGAAATCTTGTGTGATAGTAAGATTCCCATCATTGAAAATATTCAAACCCAGATTGTAGGTAGCCAATATTGTAAAAACTGTTATGGGCGTACATGAATCTAACAAGTAAAACAACGTAAAAAACACAACACTTTTATACCTGAACTTCACCAAGGCGATCTAGATGCTCTTGCATCTGGTTCCTGGTAATAGTTACATCGTATTCTAACTTATCATATTCTCTCCATGCTCGTTCCAGTTCCTAAAAGCAAAAGAGCTTTCGTTATTCTAATGGAGAAATTCTGCTTTTATGTTGTTATCACTGCAATTATCATGTAATTTATATTGGGCAAAATATAAAACACCTTTGCAACACATTTTCCTTTATTAAAAAGTTCCTTACATGCCTTGATTAAAATTTTTCCATGAATAAAAATACTAAATATGCTGTATTTTACCATGTTAGGTTTTCAACAACACAGAAGCCTGACATGAATTTAATTACTTAAGAGTAAATTTACAGTAACGTATGAACCTAATTCGGCTAACTACACAAGCCAGTGAATCCACTGACTCAATATAGACACTACTCACCTACACTTTTCTCCTTTGGAAAAACCATCACCCCCAAACTCTAAAATCATAGAGAAGATTTTCATACTTGGTCTATATCTATTGAATATAGAATGATCCTACAAGCGCTCAAATTACATGATTTCATTCTGTTCCAGGAATGCTGCTTCTATGGGTTGCAGTGACCCTTCCGACACGTCAGAGAGTGGTGGTATGAGGTCAACAACTTGATAAACTAAAATAGGGCAGAGACTATATTTTATTAACTTCAGAGAGAGGAAAGGAGGGGGGAGAGCAATAGAAATATCAATGAGAAACATGGATGGGCTGCCTCCTGCATGTCCCCTACTGGGAATTGAACGGTGACCTCCTGGATTCATGGAATGACACTCAACCAACTGATCCACACTGGTAGGGTGCAGGGACAGTATTTGATTACTATTTCATCACCAGTTATCTACATGGTGCTGGCACATGTAACATAATCAACAAATGTTTACTGAATGCTGTTGTAAAATGAGTTGATGACTCTTGTCTAAGAACCTCCCATGACCAGGAATCTCTTGCCTTGAACTGCTCTGAATGAAGCTCCCCTGGGGAATGCCAGTTTAACAACAGCAACAGTCTGGGGACAGGAAAGAGGGTACTGAGTGTGGAAGAAAGGCTGCTTAAAATAATCTTAGTCAAACAAACAAACAGCAATACCTCAGGTTCCTAGAGGATCTCTCCTAAAGGTGCATACTTTAAAAAAATTAAGCCTTAAAAGACCTGCATGCTCACTACTGGAACTGAGCCTGAAACCTGGGCACGTGCCCTGACCAGGAACTGAACTGAGACCTCCTGGTTCATAGGTCAACGCTCAACCACTGAGCCATGCTGGTCTGACTCCTTAACAGGTTTTAAATAGGTAGCCTAAGGAGCCTATTAAGCAGATTTCATAAAGAATTAAATTTTAAAAAAGCAAAGTGATAAAGGACTAAAGATTTTTATCTGATTTTTATGGTATAAATACTAGCCTTCTTACTTGGCTTCAGCAAAACTCTTTTTACTGGAATAAACAAGGATATTATCTCCTTTAATAAAAATAGCTTCTAGCCATCTTCTAATGTGTGTGTGTGTGTGTGTGTGTGTGTGTGTGTGTGTGTGTGTGTGTGTATGTGTGTATTTATATATAAATTTAAATAGTGGGCTTTTGAAGGCTTCAGGGAGTGTAAAATGAGAATAATGGATCCAATGGCAGCCCAGTGATTAAGGAGGATGGTATTGCCAAACTAACACCTAAAATCTCATAGAAAAGCCATAGTTCAGGGGGTGACAGTGGGAGGCCCAAAGGCGCTGTAGAGGCATCTAAATATAAGAACATTTTAGGATGGTGGGAATCTCATTTTTCTTACAGAAACATGAGAAAGAGAGATTGAGAGCTAGAGATTACTTTTCCAATATTTTAGGAGTGAGGAAACAATATACTTTGTTTCCATAACCTGGAAAGTCCCGCATTGCACTGTATCATTTGGCCCGAGTCCTATAATCCTGTTGGGCCTCCCATTTCTGCCATTATCTCTCGGCTCCTCAAACATAATTACAGGTGGGCAGAACACAGTCAATAGGTGATCCCAAGAAAAGGGGTGGCACTGGCATGACATCAGTTTCCTTCTAACACCTGGCTGAGTATGTCATTAAAGAATTTAATGGATTATACCAGTACAATGTTAAAATCTTTAAATATGACCTTACTATTTTTTTTCTCAAGAAGATAATATTTAAGTGCATCAAGGCAATTAAAAGGATTTTAATGATTTTCAAATAGGCAATTATCTTAAAACCATAGACAACAGTGCTTGAAATAAAAATGTGTAAAGTTTCAGGTCATACAGAAGAGAATGAATGAACTCTTGCAATCTACAACTACATGGATGAACGACACAAAGCTGAAAGAGTATACTGGTATATTATATAATCATATTTTATTAAGATACAAAAACAGGCAAAGCTAATATATAGTTTAACAGTGAAGTGATGGTGTTTTTGGGAGGAGGCAATAAAATTCAATGCCTTGATATGGATAGCAGGCATATCTGTGCATTTACCAGTGTACTTTTTGGAGAATATAACAGTTTAAAAAAATATGTGTACATGTGTGGGATTGTTTTAGGAATGGCAAAGGGATAAAAAAGCCCAACTTAGCCAACAAGTAAATGTTTTTGGTTAATCCTCACCTGAGGATAATTTTTCCATTGATTTTTTAGAGAGTGGAAGGGATGGAGGGAGAGAGAGAAACTGATGTGAGAGACACACAACCTGGACTGGGATCGGGCCTACAACCTAGGCAAATGCCCTTGACCAGGAATTGAACCTGATTTTGGGCTCGATCCCCAATAGGGGAGGCAGCCGATTAATGATTCTCTCTCTCCTCCTCTCTGAAATCAATAAAAATATATTAAAAAAACACACTTAAAAAATTATAACAACCTCTTCCCCCCTCTCCCTTGTTACGTATTTGTTGAAGAAAATGGGCTCCTTTTTCGGTAGAGGTTCTCCTACTTTAGATTTTGCTAATTGAATTCCTGTGATATTGCTTAGTGTGCTTTTCTGTTTCCTGTATTTCCTATAAATTCGTAGTTAGATATGGAGACTGTTGAGATTCAGATTTGATTTTTTGGTAAAAATACCTTTTAAGTGTTGCTGGCGACTTTCTATTGCAGCACACCAGGGGGCCTGTCACATCTGGCTGTCCCTTTATCGGGGATGTGGCTTCGTAATCACGAAGTAACCAGGGTATTTAACATACCTCTTAAAATCCTTCAAAGCACAATCTGTGACATTTCACTTGGTGTAAGTCTCTCACTGCTTCCATGCCCCTTTAAGTTTACAACCTTAAACTTAGTTTATCCACTGGAGTCTAAATTCTCCACTTACTCATGGCCCTCCTATCTCCAATCAAGTTTAGAACACAAATTAAGTTTAATGAAAGTCTAGACATGCTACTTAATTGTAATCTCTGTGTCTCAGTTTTCCACTTTTAACACAGTAATAAAAGTACCCACCTCGCCCTGACCAGTTTGGCTCAGTGGATAGAGCATCAGCCTGCGGACTGAGGGGTCCCGGGTTCGATTCTGGTCAAGGGCATGTACCTTGGTTGCAGGCACATCCCCAGTAGGAGGAGTGCAGGAGGCAGCTGATCGATATTTCTATCTATCCCTTTCCCTTCCTCTCTGTAAAAAATCAATAAAATATATTAAAAAAAAAAAAGTACCCACCTCAAGGGGGTATCATTCGGATTAAGTGCATGTAAAGCACTCATAATGAACCTGGCATTTAATAACTGCTGGAGAAATATTCATGATTATTACTACGGTTTCATATACTGACAGTTTTACAGTGGATCAATACAGAAGCCCTCTAGTAGGATGATTCAGGATGATTGGGCGCCTTTATAACTTGTTTCTGATGCCTGTAATACCAATTTTAGTTTTTTTTTTATAGAAAATATAAATTTGACTTCAAGTTCCAGAAAGTACATGTGACTGCCTCGTGAGGTAGAGCAGGAAGTACAGAAGCCCTAGAATCAAGTGTCTGACTTAGATGCTGACTCTGGTCTGACTCTGTTCCTTATTAGTTTTGTCACCGTGGCAAGCCTCTCACTGGGAAATCATGAAGCACTCTGCATTTTCTCAGAGTCCTCAGTGGGACCGAAATTCCGTTGCTCACAGCGGTAACAGACTCAGCAGTGAAACCGTCATTGGCTTTCCCCTCTCCCTCTCCACACTCAGTCAGTGCTTCCGTTCCTGAACCTCCTCCTAAACTTTCTGAACCCAGTTCCTCATCTCAGGGTCTGCTTTCAGAGGAGAATCCAAACTAAGACAGGTACACACTGAAAAATTCCAAGGTATAACAGACTGCTTTAATGATCTTTCCCACTAATCGTGTTTAGATAAAAAAGTAGAGGTGAGAAGAGAACACCATGTGCTTACAAGCATGTGGGTGTGCTGGACGGGGCTTATGGAGAGGAGGTATAGTTTCAAGAATTAAATAAAACATAAAGGGAATGTTGCTTTACATGTTTACCTTGTGCTAATCCTGGTTTTATCTACCTAAGTAGCCAACCAGGTGAGGAGATGTTCTCTGAAACCCAGGTTTGATCATTGGATGCCTTAATGTTATGCCTCTGATGTTCTATTTTTTTATACCTCAGAAGTTAGATTTGAACCAATGCCCTGAATCAATTGTGAGAGAATCAGAGGACTCCTCTGAGATTCTGCTGGCATAAATGTTAAATCAAATTTAAATCTAATCAACATCCACTGAGTGTCCACCATATGCCCAGTATGACGCTATGCATCATTTGTAGCCTTCAGCTGCTAATATGCATTAACTTTACATAAAGGCACAAATGAACACAGTTTGTATTCTATGCAGTAAGACATGTCTTAGAAGAACATACTGAGGGTTTATAATGATCACTGAATAATGCTGAAGGCAAGGGGAAAGAAACAAAACAGAAAAGTGGTTATATAGGATAAAACCAGAAAGTGGGCTACTAAAACATGATTAATTTCTATTAAAACATTTTTAATAAACCTCCATCAGTGGTGGAGTTAACCTTGGGATGGAGCCAATTCTAAGCCCCCTAATGAGATTAAAGTGCACATCCCCAGAATCCCCTATCGCAGACATCAATCATGAAATAGCTTCCAACTAAATTTTGATTTGACTCAGGTCATCACAGAAATACTGAAGTTTTCATGAGTTTGGCACTGATAGCTCAGCCCCTTTTCCCTTTCTAATCTCATATTCCGGATCCCTGAATTCCAGTCAGTCAATTCCACTTCTTGCTTCTCCAGACATGTCTCCCACATTCTCATTTCTGTGCTGTGATTTAAGGACCACCTTTCATATCCCCTTTCTTCCTATCCAAATCCGACCCACAATTAATTGATTACCATCTTGTAGACATTTCAGGTGTACTCATTTTCTTTATGACTACACTAGAGGCCCGGTATACAAAATTCGGATCCCCCTGTGGATTGGGCCTAAGCTGGCAGTCAGACATCCCTCTTGCAGTCCAGGGACCCCTCGCTCCTTACTGCCTGCCTGCAGCAGAGGTGGGAGAGGCTCCCGCAACCGCCGCTGTGCTCGTCAGTCGTGAGCCCGGCTTCTGGCCAAGCAGTGCTCCTCCTGTGGGAGCACACTGACCACCAGGGGGCAGCTCCTGCGTTGGGCATCTGCTCCCTGGTGGTCAGTGCATGTCATAGCGACTGGTCGTTCCACCGTTCGGTTGAATTGCATATTAGGGTTTTATTATATGGGATTATAAAAATCTACGTAATCTAAGTCTTCAGGTCTATGGTTAAAAGGTCCGACTTGTGTTAAGGACACAGCACTTCTTAGTTTTGTAACGTTGGGCAAATCATTCAGTTCAATCAATTCATCCAATTTTCAATGCACATCTTAGAGTGCTGGATGCTACAGCTAGATGGTTCTGATTTCAAGATCACAAACGAAAGAACATTAAACTCTTAAAAAATACACCTATAACATTACTGTGTAAGTAATAGACATTAAATGAGATAATTTAAATAACTTTAAAGTCAGGGATAAGTATCCTATATAATAAAAGGCTGATATGCAAATCGACCGAATGGCAGAACGACTGGTCGCTATAATGTACACTGACCACCAGGGGGAAGACGCTTAATGCAGGAGCTGCCCCCTGGTGGTCAGTGCGCTCCCACAGAGGAAGTGCCGCTCAGCCAGAAGCCAGGCTCACAGCTGGTGAGTGCAGTGGTGGCGACAAGAGCCTCTCCTGCCTCCAAGGCAGCACTAAGGATGTCTGACTGCCATCTTAGGCCTGCTCCCCGCGGGCTCCCGGACTGTGAGAGGGCACAGGCCAGGCTGAGGGACCCCTCCCCCCAAGTGCACAAATTTTGTGCACTGGGCCTCTAGTATTAAACATTAGGTATTTAAGAATCACAAAAATCTAAGTTTTGATTTAACACCATGCTATATTCATTTAAAAATAGCCTTTTTTTTTGGTTTTGTTTGTTTGCTTTTAAATCCTCACCTGAGGATATTTTCCCATTGATTTTTAGAGAGAGTGGAAGGGAGGAGGAGAGACAGAGAGAAATATTGATGTGAGAGAGACTCACTGATTGGTTACCTTCCACATGAGCCTGCAACCAAGGTACGTGCCCTTGACCAGAATCCAACCTGGGACCCTTCAATCGCGGGCCAACTGAGCCAAACCAGCTAGGGCAAAAATAGCTCATGTTTGGGATACTATTTTAGTGTTTAGAATTGAAGCCACATTGAGACTCTGGAATCCTGCCAGCTTGAAAAGACCTTTCTTAGTTAAGCTGTGGACCTTCTTAAAAGGTAGCTGCTCCCTAAAGAGTCCATTGAAACTACAGACAAGGGTGTGGTAGCAGCTTTCTGAAACAGGTGGCTTTTGCGAGGATTTCTCTTTCAAAGGGCTGCTTGGGCAGGTGCTCTTACTATGTTTAGAGATGAATGCATATAGGATCTAAAGCAGCCTTTAAAAACACTTAATTTATAAACTGTACGTAAGACTTTTAGATTTAGTAATCCCAAGAGACTCTTTATAAAGCGACAAGACTGTGGGTTAAAAGGTTCGGCTAATTATATTTCTTACTGAAACCTATCATCTAAACTTAGATTACACTGCAGCTATGAAGTATAATGTTGACAGGTTCTTAAAAGCATTTCACAGGTGCCTTTTACTGAAATGGTTGGTTGAGTGAACCTAATTACCACCTTCTCAAAATTATTCCTTAAAGTTAAAGTTAAAAAAATATTTATTTTCTTACTATAATAAATCTAAACATATTTAAAAATTTTCCATTTGCATAATATATAAACAGGAGTATTCATCTCTTATGAAAACTATTTCACAATAAACAAGATGCCTACTACTAATTAGAGAAATGAAGACCACCCTTCATTTCTTATATTATTAATAACAAGTTAATTTCTAGTAATAATAAATAAATTCTAAAGATAGTCCAACCAAACAGAAATAGGTAAAGAAAAAAACTGCCTAATATTTCAGGGAGATTTAATAGGAAAATGGAATCTGCTACTTACGGCAGTGGCTCGAGAAAGTTCTCGACATGTGCTAAGCAGCCCGTTTTGTAAATCATCCCTCTGCAACACCACAGTCTGGATGGCTGCTGGGTTATCGGCATTCATTTCTATCTCTTGGCTGGCGGAGAGCAAAGCTTGCTCAAGCGTGTACTATTGTAATAAAAATAATTACATTTAATGTTCTGCACCATGGAATTAATTCTTTTTTACTTCAGTTATTACAGTGTCCCAATAATAACCATATAAAGTGACATCACTTGTAGGTAATAAACATAATTGTCCTACTTTCTCCTTGTGGAGTTGCTGAAGTTTCTCTTCCAGAGCATGTACCACTTTATCTTGTTCACAGAGACGGCTTAACTTGGCCTAGGTTGTAAGAGAAGATACCTTTTGTTAGCAATTTCCCCTCCCTGTAACTGGAGGTAGGTTAGTTATCACTCCTGTAACTGGAGGTGATTCTAACAAGAAAACACACTTAAAACAGCTATGGAATACCTAATTGTGTCAATCTTTAATTTTTTTTTTTTTTTGTCAATCCTCACCCAAGGATATTTTTCATTGATTTTTAGAGAGAGTGGAAGGGAAAGGGAGAAAGAGAGAGAGAAACATCAACGTGAGAGAGACACATCAATTGGTTGCCACCTGCATGTGGTCTGACCAGGACTGGAGACCGAGCCTGCAACCAAGGTACATGCCCTTGACCAGAATTAACTGGGGATCCTTCAGTCTATGGGTAGAAGCTCGCTCCATCCACTGAGCCAAACCAGCTTGGGCGCAATCTTTATTTCAATGAATAAAATAAACACTTAAATATTGCATATAAAAGATAGAGTGCTTAAAAAACATGCATATAAAGTGAAAAAACATATTATATAATGCATTGTATTACATATATATTATATTATGTAACCTAAATTAGCGGTCGCCAACCTTTCGGACCTCATGGACCACCGTTGGCGACCGCTGACCTAAATGATTCAACATATTCTTAGTAATCAAGCAGTCTCTTTAAACAAATCATTTCAACATGGTTAAGATTTTTCCCCCTACAAACTTTAAAATACCAACTCGATACTATTTTTGTATTTTTAAAACTAGAGGGCTGGTGCATGAATTTGTGCATGAGTGGGGTCTGGCTGGCCCTATTGAGCAGGGCCTGCCAGGGGGAGGGAACGTGAAAGGTTGGCGGGCTGGCACTGCCCGCATCAGGGTGGGGGGGAGGGCTACAGGGGGTGGAGCAGGTTGGGGGGAGGGGCTGAGGGCGGTTGGGCCCCACCCCACCCCTGTAAATTCCAGGTGGAGGAGATAATTTGCATATTAGCCTTTTATTATATAGGATTATGCTGTTATGTTCTTAGAAAAGAATATAAACAAAATATTGCTTCTAATTGTAACCGTGCAAATAAAAATATTGCTAGTAGAGAAAAATCGCTTTCAGTAGTTTTTTTAAAGAGAGGGAGGGAGAGAGAAAAACATCCATGTGACAGAGAAACATTGAGCAGTGGATTGGGGATCAGAACCTGCAACCTGGGTATGTGCCCTGACCGGGAATAGATCCCACCACCTTTTGGTAAGATGGGATGATGCTCCTCCAACTGAGCCAAACCGGATAGGGCACTTTCAGTAGTTTTAATGCTTTAAATTCCTGGTACTACCCCACTTTTTTTTAAATTATGAAAATATCAAAGTATATGCTAATAAAACTTCAATACCACAATAAACTGGTTCTCCACTGGTCTGAAAATAAAAACCTTACCCAAACTGTAAATCTGTCCCAAACTTTGCTGCATAATGACAAACAAGAAAGGTGAGATTGCACTTTCTTTGCCATTTATTGATTAAAGTAACTACCTTCTCTTTGTTAGACAAAACTCAGGTCATACCGAATGGGATATAGTGGTTTCCCCTTATCCATAGGGCATCAGTTCATATACTCTTTTTTCACTTTTATAGCTTCACTTTGGTATATCTGAATTGCCAGCATCACTACTCTTGAGCTTTGGGGCTGTTATTCAATAAAATAAGGGTTACTTGAACACAAGCGTTGAGATACCTCGACATTCGATCTGATAACTGAGATGGGTACCAAGTGATGAATGAGTCGGTGGGGAGTGTATGCAGCAGGGAGGACATGATGGACAAAGGGATGAATTAATCACCTCATAGGCAAGATGGGTGGGGTGGCATGAGATTTCATCATGATACTCAGAATGGGATGAAATTTAAAATTTATGAATTGCTTATTTCTGGAATATTTCATTTAATATTTTGGACCTGGGTTGACTGCAGGTCACTGAAACTGCACAAAGCAAAACCAGGTAAGGGGGAACTACTGTGAACTGAAATGAGAAAGAGGTACAACTCAATGAATAAAACCAGGGGAAATGAGGGAAGAATGAGATATAAATAAGTAAGACTGCATGGCAAGCTATCGATCTGAAATATGATTAAAAAAATATGAAATTTAAATAATAAAAAAGGAAGGAGTGATAGAATTTGTAGAGGTGGATACTTTCTCCAAAACATTTAGACAATTTTACTTTGTCCTCAGTCCTACATAATTTTTAATGAAATAGTCTTTTACTTTCACTTATGTGATTATTAATATATTTGACTGCTAACTATGGGAGTGAAGATTGCTGGAGAAGAGATTCAATTTAAGTGCAAAAGAAGAAAATGCTAATCCATTTGATGTCATTTTGCAGGGCAGAAAAGGAAGAGGGATTTTTTTTGTCATGCTTTATTTACAATGTTTTGGCAGAGAATATGACAGCACTGACAATACACAGCAAAGTAATACTTACATCAATATCTACTTCGTCAGGTCTGTATTTGTATAAGGTGCCTCTGCATTCATCTTGTGACAGCTATAAGGAAAAATGTCATATAGCAACTTTAACACTAATATTTAAAAACATACTCATTTAGTCTATAGTTAATATTTTAGGTTTATATAACAATAAAAATGGGGTTTTAATGATTCTTATACTTTCAGAAGTTTAATTCAAACAGAGATCATTACAAAAATAGGAAAATATTTCACAGTGATACAATATGCAAGATACATAAAAATGGTGTTAACTTCAGCTTATCAAACAAAATAATAAGCTGGTCACACAAAATTATACAGTACCTTACATTTTCCATTTGTAAGACACACATTTTAATGAAAATTGACAAATACGATTGTAGCAACTATATTGAATCAAGTAATTTGAATCAGGCATATTTCAACGTCAAAACTGTCCTTCACAGTATACACATAATCACACAACTGTGTATGTGTACACTCAAATGTCAACACATCTTAGTACAATTTTACCAACAAAGCTTATAACATATTGCATACAGATACATAATATATAAACACACATACACAATATAGACTTATCTTGTTCTTCTGTCTTAAGAACTAAAAGATAATGGAGGAAAAGTATGGGTTTAATTGAAAAGAGGAAAAAATCATTCAAAACCTTATAAAACTGAAAGCCTATATTATAAACTATGAAAGCCAAATTTCATAAAAAAACTTATATATGTTCACTGACAACATTTGTTTTATTATATTGTAAATAATAATTATTCAGTGTATTTAAACATAGTTTCTTCAGCTTCTTCCAAATATCTTGTGGTCAAACAAACGCTCATTTCTGGTTGTGCTTACCAAGATTTCAATAGCCATCCCCATTGGTTATACACAGATCACATCACAGCCTCTGCAGGCAATATTTCACTATCTCTCTTGTTTTAAGAGTTTATATTGACTGCCAGACAGTAACAAACACACAGTGGAAAAATTTAATTGGGGCTCATTGCATGTTTACTAAATGGTACACTTTTTCTCAAAGTGGGGATGGGAGTAATGTATCCCCAACTACATTCTAGATTAGAAAATTAAATTTCATATATACACACACAAATGTATAAGAAAGTATAAATTATAAGTATATCTGCCCTTTCTTTAAAAAACCTGCTTAACAGTTACAACTTCAGAAGGAGGCATAATTTAAATAGCAGATAATTTTGAATGGATCTGGAAATGTGGGAATCAGGGTAAATGTCAGCATTCCAAACATATAATAATAATCCTGGATTTCATGTTTCATTTCAAGACACGACTTTCACGTACCTCATGCAAATGAACCCGTGACAATTTAAGAGTATGCACAGTGATTGTAAACCACAAAACTTTCATAGAAATGAACATCACATGAAAAATGAATTTAATGACCAAAGTCAATAGTTGTGTACTATATTGAAATAAAGATTGCTGAATATGTTCTGAGGAGTGTCAATTATCATTCTAAATTAAAGCACCTAAATCCAAGAAAAGGATGTATACTCCTATCAATGAAAAATAAGTTTTAAAATGCTTAGATCCATGACAAAAAATGTAAGTAATATGACAAAATAAATTTTTTTCATTTATAAGAATTAAAAGATATAAAGCCTCTAGATACTAAATGTTCAAATATACTTTGCTTATTTAATATTTAAAGTTAAATGCAGAACAGCTTTACTAAACAATGGAATGTGTAATTTGAACATAACTCGTGGACAGTGCCACATCCAGATTGAAATATGAACTGTATTCTACATCCCAGGGTCAACAGCAAAAAGACTAGTAATTTTAAATGAAAACTTAGTAACCTGTAATAAATATTTTTGATATTGGTATAACATTTTAATCTACGGAATATTAGTCAATTCATTTTCATAACAGTTGGCATAGTATAAAAAAGAAAAACATGTACTGCATAGTTATAATTTTAGAATGACATATCCTTATAGATATCTGAATATATTATTTACACAAATTAAATTTTTGTTGTACCTAAAAAGTATCACAGAAAAATTTATTTAAACCTTTTATGAAATTATTCAATAAAGATATTCATTATTAGATATCATTGTTAGATATTCATTATTGAGAAAACTCTTAAAATAATCAACCTTCTACTATCCAGTGCTTTTACCTGTCAGAAGAAGAGTATAAGAAAACAAGATTATCCTTTAAATAATTAATTTTTACGCATGACCTATTTGTCCTTACTAGAATTGAAGAAGTTTGTTATTTAGTCCTCAATACGAAAACCCTACTACTAAAAAAAAAAAAAAAAGTAATTTCATTAATATTCAGATTAAATAAAATTCTGCGTAAAATAATGTTTCGTGGCAATACTTTTTACCATTTTTCAAAGTCATCTTTAGAAAAAAAAAGAAAAAGTCCCCCAAACGTCCTGGGTTTGCAGTACTTCAGCAACATTAGAAAAGCAAATAAAAGTGGCCATGTAGTAATTAGATGAGCTTGAGCACTGCTCCAGCTTCAATTAGAGAAGTTGTGTTATGCAAACTTGACCGACTGTGTAGAATATGTGCTGCACTTTATTTAGAAAGCCAGAACTTTTTCATAAGGTAACTAATCATCTTAAAAAAAAAAATGGCTTGGCATTAAGCAAAACAAAATTAGTTTTGTCCATTAAAATTCAACTTTCTACAGTATCCCTTGTTAAGTATGTAACATATATATATGTACACACAAACCCCAAAAATGATTTTTGGGGAAATATTTAATAATATTAGACATTACACCTTACGCAGACTCAAAAATGCTCACAGGGCTGTAAGTATTTGCTATTGGTCTATATCTTTTAAAACAATTATTTATCAGGTGATTAATTTCACTGATTAGTTATATTATAAAAACCCTGATACAACAATGTAATTATTAAAGATGGTAGAATAAATACAGAGGAATTTTAAAAACTTGATGCTTATTTCTTTAACATTTGTTTTTTTTTAATTTTTATTTTTTTTAATTTTTTAAAAAAATATATTTTATTGATTTTTTACAGAGAGGAAGGGAGAGAGATAGAGAGTTAGAAACATTGATGAGAGAGAAACATCGACCAGCTGCCTCCTGCACACTCCTCACTGGGGATATGCCCGCAACCCAGGTACATGCCCCCGACCGGAATCGAACCCGGGACCTTTCAGTCCGCAGGCCGACGCTCTATCCACTGAGCCAAACCGGTCTCGGCTTTAACATTTGTTTTGATTCAGTTTTCGGTCCTACTTACTTGACTAATTTTAAGATAATTACTATCTAGGTAATTTCTTCTTCTAAGAAAATGTCAACATAAAGATCCTCCTGAAAGAAAACTCTGAACAGGGTGATTTAGAGTAACAGGTCATAAGACATTATATTGTCACTATATTTTCAGCTAAACTCAGGAGCCATTAATACAGTATTGTAATGCAATGTCAAAAAAGCCTAACAGTGTTCAATGAAAAATCTGATAAAGGTTTCCTCTGAATAATAACATGACAAAGGAAATCTGGAGGAAAAAAAAAATATCTAATTTTAATTTATGCAAATTTATAACACATAGCTTGAGAAATGTGGCTGACTATAACTGTCATCCCGTAGCAATGGCCTTCAAAAATTAAGTACTTTCCCGGTGGCAGATTTAAAAAAAAGCGATCACCTCAGGGCTCCCTGGACAGTGCTGAGGGTCAACAGCGACTGCGCAGCAACTGGCTGCCCTTCGCATGCCCAGTCATGGCTGTTGCTATCAGACAGTCAGATCTTCCTGTTCTGATCAATTTTAGTTCTCTTTTTCTTTCCATTATTAATATGAGGAAATATATTTATATAAATCTACTGTTCTTTCAGTATTCAAGGTCAGTGATGTGATAAGACCAATCTCAGATATCTCCACATTTAAAAAAAACCCTCCAATTAGAAGTTTTAGTGTGACTGAGGACTTTCAATCAGCAATGATGTCTGCATCATCAATGCTGATTAGCAGCCAATATAAAAAAGAAAAAAAAAACCAAACCAAACCAAACAGGAATATCCAGGCTAGCATTCTTATTAACCTAATAAAACCAAATGGCTTTGACCTCAGATCAATGTAGCGTTATATAAAACAATAAACCAATAGCAGTGACACCGAGAAAGGTATCGACTCCAGAACAAGTGCTGAGGTTCTTGGGTGATATTTTGTAGGTTCTTTAATCTGGTGACTTTCAGAATGGAAAGGTTCCGTTTTCTTTTGAAAAGTAAAGCTGTTCAACTTTAAATATTAAATACTTTATCTCTTTATTGCAAATGAAAAACTATGTTCAATCATGAAATATACTTTTAAATGTTTTGAAAACTGCTCAGAAATGAGTCACCCTCCCCCCGACTGTTGCAATTTCACAGTTGCAAGGCCACAATGCAGAGACCCCAAGGTGACTAAAGCAAACCAGAGGCCTTTAAAGCCAGTGTGACCTCCAGGCACTTAAAAAACAACAGCAGATGTTTTACATATTTTAGTCAAAACATATATTCATTTTTCATGTTAGTTAATTTTCTTCTTCTCTACGATTTAAGTAACTAACAGGTCATAGGCCACAGTAATTTGAGAGTGTTGAGGTGGAAGAAGCTGATGTTGCAAAACACACAGCTAAGAACATTTAGACCATGAAATAAAAAAATAAAAAAGTGGATAAGAATGTATAAAATGACTTCTTTTGCAGATCTGCAGATTACCAAGGTCCTAAATGAAAGCCAGCCAACTACATGGTATATATTCCGAGTTAGGGAAAAAGAATGAGGAAAGATAAGACTATCTTGATAACTGCATAAGGATGATAAGAATACAGGGAGAAGATACTCCCAGTATGTTGAGAAATGGCCAACTGTTGGTTTTACCAGACCACAGTAGAGAAGCTACATGTAAAGAACTTCCATACAAATATCACCTATTCCTAAAACATTGGGTGGGGGTGGGGAACTGCTTATAACATAAGGAAAAAAAAATTTTTAAAGTTTTTCCTAAAAATCAGTTAAAATGTTTTTACAGTTAATCAGTATTAATGGCAATATTAGTAAAAGTTTTGCAAATGTACTGCAGACCTCCAAGTACATATCAATCAAATACTCTGCACAATAACTTCAGGAAAATGGCACACTCAATATTCAACAGCAAAATGTTCAGCGAAGCCATGCTAAGAATACTGCAGCATCTTGAAAAGCATGGATGAATTGCATTTTCCCAAGTAGACAGAAACAAAAAATGGAATAAGAAAAACACTAATGTTATGAGTAACTCTGAGGATAAACCAAAACTGTCACTGAGGGATTTTGCAGATGATAAAGCAGTATCATTCACTGTCCAAGACCTTACTTGCTGGTACAGTTGGGGTCTTAGCGCCGAGTTCTCAATCATTGTGTGAACCATGGTGATAATAGGTTCATTTTCTTTCATCTATTTCAAATCAGGAGGAGCATACAGCAAACATCAGTTTACAGCATAGCTAGATTTGAAAGACGACACTGTAAATATAGCCTCTACTTTAATATCTTCCTAATAGTGCAGTTGTTTACATTTTACCCCACAGTTGTACAGATCTCGCTTATATAAACCATTCTGAATATTAAATGCTATAAAATACATTCAAGGTCATACAAAAAAAAGCTTACTAAAGACAATACTGCTGCACCTAGGTTTTACTTCATCATAAATATAATCAATATAGTCAATTCATAAATAATCCTACGTATAGAAAAGATGATAAAGCATCATGATTCTAAGGATAAACTAGAGGGTGACAACCAATGAACTTAAAAGGAGAAACACAGCCTCATTTGATTGATTAATCAGTAAAAGAGCTTAAAATGATATTCAGTTCTTTATAAGATTAATCAGAAAATTTAGTTCTCTACAAATATTAAAATTTTAATATCATAAGATATACTGTCACTAAGATAAGCACACATTTTATTAGAGTTAATCTTGGCAGACATTTATATATACTCTATTTTGAATTTTCTCACAGTGCAACCATATGTAGGATTATTTCAAGGATATGCAAACTAAAATGTACTTAGCAAAGATTCAATGCATCCCCGTAGCTCTGAAAAAGCTGAACCCATGTCTCACATTTCCAGCGATGTTGTGCTTAATTACTGCCTCTAGAAAAGTACTTGTTTTAGCAGGCTCTGGACTCAAGAGTGAAAGCATTCAAGAGACAATCATGCTCTAGCTGGTTTAGCTCATGGATAGAGGGTTGGCCTGTGGACTGAAGGGTTCAGGGTTTGATTCTAGCCAAGGGCACATGCCCAAGTTTCGGGCTCAATCCCCAGTGGGGGGCGTGCAGGAGGCAGTCGATCAATGATTCTCTCTCATCGTTGATGTTTCTATCTCTCTCTCCCTCTTCCTTCCTCTCTGAAATCAATAAAAATATATTAAAAAAATAGACAATCATCATAATGTATATAGAGTTAAAGGCCAACAGAGTTTACACCATTTGTAAGCTGACAGGTCTGTTTATAATTGCAATTTGTGACATTTAGTTTCAATAATTTTAATCCTCCATATTATAGAAAATAAGCATTTCTATCATGGCTAACCAATGCTATTTTTCCTGATTTAGCTAAATCTACAACAAAAGTTTACTAATCTTAAGAATAACAAACACATAAAAGAAGTAGAAAAAAATAAATCTTAAAAACTGTGTATCAAGACAAGTTTATTTTCAGCCTAGTTACCAAAGTTTCATGTCAATAAAATGTTTTGTTTGTCAAGTTAGAAACTTCCTGTGACTGGTTTAAACTACTTTTTAAAAAGTTTTATTCAAGCTAAATAATTTATTTTTAAATGTTAGTCCAACTAGAGCTTCTATATATTGGTGGAACTCAGATCTACACATCAGTTAACCTCAAACTTCTTTTTCCCTCCCCCAATATTACCCAACAGGGACTAAGGCATTTGTAGGTGACATCTCATGCACACAGGAAACAATGCAGCACAGGTTATATTTAGTGTCGGAAAGTAACTTATAAATAGAAAACTATAGATAAAATAGTACAAATAGCTTAAGTCCCTATTCATTTTTGGTATTATGTAATTTGAATTTTCAAAGCAACCTCATCTATACTTGTTATTTTTCAACAGCATGCCACGGAAATAAGACAAAAGAGTACGTGACTCACAGGTTACTGGGGGTGGAGGTGGGGCGCGAAGGGAGAGTGAAGGTTATGGGTATGAAAGTTGAAGTAATGAAGATCAGATACAAATGTAAAGGATACTCAAGGTCAAACTGAAATTTTTCACTGAGTCTTGGATATCTGGTACTACAAATGGGCCACTGTGTCCCATAGCCAGTTCTGTCCACAGGGCTTGCTCCTTTAAGTGGCGCTCCAATATGGCACAGTCAATGACTAGTGTGTTCATACTCCAGGACTGAGAAATTTACTTAAAAATGTATTTAAAAAGGACAAGGGACAATATGGTTTCTGCAGATGGGTAATGAGGCTTGATTTATTTAGTGGAAAACTTTTTTTGTTTTAATCCTCACTCGAGGATATTTTTCCATTGATTTTTTTTAAAAAAAATATTTTTAAAATATGTATTTTTATTAAATTCAGAGAGGAAGGAAGAGGGAGAGATAGAAACATCAATGAAAGAGAATCATTGATCGGCTGCCTCCTGCACACCCTCCACCGGGGATCAAGCCCACAACCTGAGCATGTGACCTTTACCAGAATCGAACCTGGGACTCTTCAGTCTGCAGGCTGATGCTCTATCCAACTGAGCCAAACTGGCTAGGGCTCAATTGATTTGTAGAGAGTGGAAGGGAGGGGGAGAGACACACACACACAGAAACATCGATGTGAGAGACACATTGATTGGTTGCCTCCTGCACATGCCCCGACCAGAGCTGGAATCAAGCTTGCAATTAAGATTCGTGCCCATGACTGGAATTGAACCTGGGACCCTTCAGGCCATGGGCCAATGTTCTATCCACTGAGCCAAACCAGCTAGGTATACACATGCATATTTACTTGAAAGAGTAAATATGCATGCATATAGAGGGAAGCCATGTGTGAGGTTTGGAAATGCCTGTTTAATTGACATGTCAAAGATAATTAAATATTAAGTTACTAAGAAGGAATCACTGCAAAAGCAACTGACTTAGGAACAGAAAAACTAAAAGCAAAAATAATGTTTAAAATATACCAACTGCAGAGTGTCTCAGAGTTGCTTCTAGAATAGACTTTTTAATTGTGAAAAATTTCAAACATATACATCAAATCCCAGAATATTTGAATTAGAAGGCCTCTCCTGGAAGCTGACAATTTAGTACAACAAAGGGCTGAAAATGTTTGCAACAATTATTTTGAACTGTGGGAATGTGGATTATTATTTTTTTCTATAGTTCTCTACATTTCCCAAATTTTCTCTTCTGAGTAGATTCTGCTTTTCTAGTAATAACAATAATGATTTAAAAATGTACTGAAGAGTCAAGAATAATAATACATAAACACGAAATACACTATGAAATTATTATCCTCTAGCAAATACCCCTTGGTGACCTAAAGAGGTAAGGAAATGTGTTCATATCATGTTCAATCCTGGAGTCCTCCAGTGTAGTGAGGCTCTGATCTACAAAACAGTTCTCACAGCCTTTATTTTAACTTATGAATCTACATCCACATCCAAAATGTATTGGAGGAAATGTTAACTAATTAATCAGTAAGCTCCCAATGCATTTGCAAATACATATGACTATCTTATAATACTACCTTTTCTTGTTATTACTGGCTACTTCAGAAACTGAAGTTCAAGTTTATATAGACCAGTGGTTTGTAACCTACACCAGGATCACTTGAGGACCTTAAAAAGAATACAGCTGTCCTGATTCCCAGATAATTCTAACATAAATCTTGAGAATCTTTGCTGTAGACAATATCATTAAAATATCAAGGTGGCGGGCTGGTCTAAAGATTCCTTTGGGAGAGGTAACTAGGATGTTCTCAGGGGTTAAAGTAAGCCAAATGTAATTTCATAATAGTGAGTGTTCCTCAGCTCATACACTCTTTGGAATCGCATTTTACTCAAGGTGAAGAGATGGGATAAGACAATATGCAGAAAGGCAGAAGCAGTAGGACTATCTCAGACTTCCCTTGGGCACCCACCCACCGAGCGCGTGACTCTCAGGAGGACGGGTAGTGGGCTGTAACAATGGTCTGCGCAGGTCCTTTGTGTCACCACCTCACTCCTTGTACATGACATGCAACAGCTGAAGCCAACTCAACACCATAATCAGAATCCCATACAAGGCAAGTTTGGTCCCTATTAGACAATTTCAATAATCTGACTAAACTTTCACTCTTTGCAGATTTACTGGATTGGAAATAGCAGATCTGCTTTGTCTCAAATATATACTAGAAATAGGCTAGTGGTTCCTTTTGCTCAATTATCTCTGAAATACTCCATGTTTTAATATTTAGAGACTGTCTTGTTTCTGTAACTTACACTGAAACCGCACATTTTATCTGGCTTTTGCTACATAAGCTTCCTAATAGTTTTTGAGTTACAGTACTAAAGTCTAACCTAAAATAAAAAATACAGAATGTTCCATGAGCTCTTTGGGATTTCGTCTTTAAGTTCTTGGAAAAAGGAATGGTTAACAAATCTCTTCTGGTTTGAATACAAGAATCCTAGACAGCATTATGATAATGGCGCTAACGGCCGACATGCTTTGAGGAAGGAGAGCAAGAGAAAGACTAATTAGTACGCGGAGGATGTTTAATAATTTACTTGGGATTGAATTAAATGCTTTGCTTCCTGCTTTAATGCCTTCTTTGAAGTAACAGGTAATACAGGTTCAGGTTTCAGTTAATTGCTAAATTATAAAAGGCCCATTATTTTATAATAATAAAAATGTATGATTCAGACATTCCATTATTTTCATAATTAACTTCAGCAATTAAACAAGAAAACGTTTAAGCGGAAACATCTTAAAATTACACCTAGTTAGGCCAATGCATTTCTGCTTACAATAAGAACACCTATTTTTACTTCAAATTGTAAGTTCAAGTGTTTAGAAAAATTACCTAGAAAATCTGACACTTGTGTCCAGCTTCTTTCTTGGCTCTGAGATAACCTGAGTAATACTGGTATGAATATAAAGCATCCTTTGCTACTATAAGAAATATCTTGATTCAAAAACTAATCACCAAAAAACCTTTTCAACGTGATTATATGTAACTAGGTCATACTCGCTAGGATCTGAAGCAGAACTTCCCAACTGACACTGTGGGCTGGGAAAGGGTTACAGGGTGTGGAGATAGGGACCATCTGAGTCCTCAGTGGGCTTGACATGCTCCCGACAGGACCTCCTCCAGTGTCTCTCAAGGCTGTACAAATATTGTCACTCCCTCCGTGTGTCATCCATTGAAAAGGCTAGAAAGCGCCAAGATGGTGTTTGAGAAAAACTAGACTTCTTCTTTCTTTGGTGTTCCTGGTGATTATTATGCTCAGTAGTTCTCAACCTGACTGGAAAAACAAAAAACAACCTATGGAAACTTAAAAATATATGCAGGGCTGGGTGGAGCTCTGGCAATCCTGACTGGGGGACAGAGAGCCTGGAGTATTGGACACTTCTGACAGGTAATCAAGGTCCCATCCTGGCACTAAGGCAAGTAATTGAGGACTAATTTAGCCATCACCTTTAAGGAGTTTTTCAAGGTCCTAGTGGACCTTGAAATGCTGGTCAGGATTCTCGCACAGCTATCAAAAGATGAAAAATTTCAAACAAATTATCTGAACAAATATTGCTTCTAGCGTAAAATATTCTCGTCACTGTATAAGATACAGCATTAAGAGACTTAAGCCCTTTAAGAAATAAACTGAATCTTCTTAATAATATTAATGGACTCAGCAGAATCAAAGGGGACCTGGGATATTAGTCAGGAATCCAGTTTCCAATCGCCAGTTCTATTATTCTAGCGACTTCTACTAAATATTGGCTTCAAAGTCTCTTATTGCTATAGAAATTAGACCAGCTACAAATGCAAAAGGAACAGGATATTGTAACCCATGAGATAAATGTGCCTGAATAATTTTTAGGGGGAAGGGTAGGAAGGAGAATAGCAGTGAGCAGAGCCAACACGTTCATTCAAATCTTATCCTTGGAAAAGATTAATTCTCCAATTTTCCTTTAAGAATAAGAAGTGGTTAAGAAATAGCTTAATTACTAGTTTAAAAGTTCATTTAATAAATCACCTGGAATAGCATTGTCCAACAGACTTTCCTGTGATGACAGAAATGTCTATATTGGTGTGGTCCAGTATTACAGCCATCAGTACAGGTCGCTCTTTCGTCTTCGAAATGTGTCCAGTGCAACTGAGGAAATGACTTTTACAATTCCAAAACCATAACTAATTTGAATGTAAATTTAAATAGCCACATATGGCTAGTGGTTAACATATCAGATAGCAGGTCTAGAAATTCTAGACCAGTAAAATAAGTATAATTCTCCCCACCCCCCACCACCCCCGATCTGGATCTCATTCCCAGGAGAGGAAAACCACTCAAGCTCTATCTTGTAACTGAGTTTCCTTGAGTCTGAATCTGTGCTGACAGCTTCTTTTTTTTTTTTTTTGAACAAGCTTTTGTCCTTCCTTGATAACCAATGAGAAGGCCAATTTCTGTGCTGTGATTTTTAAATGGAAAATGGACTTTTCCAGTGTTCTTAATGACATTTTAGGAAAAGAATTTTTAAGTTGGGAATCTGTTTTAAGAATAGCAAAAAACCATGATAGCCTAATCACTGAAGAATCCATTTCTTAAGAATGTCCTCTGGTGTAGATAATCAACTCTTCAGATGTGAGGCAAAACTAAAAAGCTAAAGAATTTGACATGCCTCGGGTGAGGCTTTGAGGAATGCAAGGGCCTTTGGA
Organism: Myotis myotis; assembly: GCF_014108235.1. Taxonomy (NCBI): domain Eukaryota; kingdom Metazoa; phylum Chordata; class Mammalia; order Chiroptera; family Vespertilionidae; genus Myotis; species Myotis myotis. Next base: position 183,665,008 of record NW_023416335.1, read on the forward strand.
CAATGACAATGGAAATGCCTTCCACTCTCACTGGGGCACATCTGAGAGTCCCAGAACCTGAGACTGAAGGCTGACTGACTACCTATTGAAACCACTCACTGTTTAACAGGAAGCAGGGAAATGTGAAGTGACTTTTTCAATAGAAAAATGTAAATAAGTCTCTTTATAACTGGTGGGGCAAAGTATGGAGGTCTATTTGAAAATTTTAAAGCTATCAGAATAAACTGACCATGCTATATGTTTTCTAAAAATAAAACCTGGGAAGAATGTTACAATTGCTATATATTCAGAAGAATCAGAAAGGAACAACAAATTGCGAAACTAACATAGGAGTCAAAACATATCTGACATTCCCTTAAAAGAAAAAAAAAAAAAAGCACTTCTAAACTGGCTTCAGAATGGGGAGAAAGCCCACTTCCTGAGAAACATGAAACTCCCATGAACCCAGCACAACATAATCTTAAAGGCTACCATTGTGAGATATATACCTGTGTCATATTTTGAAAAAAACTCTGAAGGTCTAAGTTAATGTCTTTATAAATAATCTACAGTGAGTTTCATATATATATATATATATATATATATATATATATATATATATATGTTTATGTTTTTTCATTGATTTCAGAGAAAAAGAGAGAGGGAGAGAGAAATAGAAACATCAGTGATAAGAGAGAATCATTCATGGGCTGCCTCCTGCATGCCCCCCTAATGGGGATCGAGCCCGCAACCCGGGCAAGTGCCCCTACCGGAAATTGAACCATGACCTCTTGATGCATAGGTTGATGCTCAACCACTGAGCCACACTGGCCGGGCCTTTGCAAGTGTTTTAACAATACCATTTTAAAGGGACAGAAGATACCAAAGTGGAAATCTTATATCTCTGTTAGTAAAATAAGATATCTGTTCTGGCCATGGTTATCTACTCTAAAATATATCTGAGCTTTAAATCAAAACTGAATTATCTTCTAGATTTAAGGATCTGGGTTTTATTAATACAATTGTATTCTTACTGAGTTATAATTGGTACTGAGTAGCAGGATTCCTGACATTAATTCAAATACTTATCAGCTTATATATGTAATTAAAGACATAATCATACCCTTAGGTTAACCCTAGGAATGTTTTTGGCATTTAGGCTCAACTTTATTTCCTTCCTGGGCTTTAAAAACCATTTATGAATTCTTACTTTGTAAGTACTAACATGGTGCCCTACACTGAGCTCCATAAATCTTTGCTTAATAACTTTCTCCAGAAAAAAAATACAAAATTGAACTGTTACGCATTTTAGGAGGGGTGGGGAAATTCTGTTTTAACCAGGAACTGATAGTCTTCAGGTAGCAAAGATCAGCAGCCTGAAACAGAACTACTCTAAGTTTAAGAAAAACTCCATTAATTTAAGAAAAGTCAAACTTGTTGAAAAAAATAAAATAAAATTCATGGCCTAGTCAGCCTGGCTCAGTGGATAGTGTGTCGGCCTGCAGACCAAAGGGTCCCAGGTTCGATTTGGGTCAAGGGCACGTACCTCGGTTACAGGCTGGTCAGGGTGCGTGCACGAGGCAACCAATCGATGTGTTTCTCTCACATCAATGTTTCTCTCTTTCCCCCTCTCTTCCACTCTTTAAAAATCAGTGGAAAAATATCCTTAGGTGAGGATCAAAAAAGTAAATAAGTACTTAAAAAAATTCACTAATACGAAGTATTCATCCTAGCTCTGTGGTTTTAGGCAAGTTATTAGAACAGACTGAATGGGAATAAGGTAATTAAAACAGAACGGGGTTAAAGGCCACATGAGGCTATGGATGAGAAGCCACGTGGGATACTGTACACACAAGTGCTTTGAAAATTGTAAAATGAGAGTCAAGCTATTAGGATGCACAGATACTGGACAGGTGCACAGGGAAGAGAAAGGGCCTGCTTTTGGAATACTCGAGAAACGGGGAGTCGCAGGCTGGAGGAAAGGGTTTATAGGGGAAGAAGTGTTTCACAGGTTGGGGGGTGGTAGTGGTGGAGTGATGGTTTGAATGACAAACCAAAACGAAACCTTATTTTGCAGGGAATAGAAAGCTTGCGAAATTTCCCGAGTTAGACGAAAGACATGTGGCAGGTGGTTTCTGCACTGCCAATATTTGGTGACTAATTGTTGGGGAAGTAATGAGGAGAGAACTGCCAAGTGGAGCTCTCCATAAGCAACCAGAAATATGTAAATGAAACTGCTGAGAACGGAGTTTGTTAGAGACACCTTTTCTGCATGGGGACCCACTGGGTGCTCATGCATGTGTCACGTCAATGTGCTGGCGAGTTCGTCTTTAGGGGAAGCCCTTGGTCAGTGAAGGGTGAAAGCCAGTACAAATGCTTCCTTCTTCTATTGCTCAGGTGGGTAATTCTGCAGTGTTTCTATGCATCTGTCAACAAGAACCAGTCAGATGAGGCTCAAATTGCCTACTGCAGCTGATAATATATCCCCTCCCTCCTTGCTTACTCTCTTCACTCCTGTGGTACCTACCACTCCCCAAAGTAAACTTTCTGCAAACAAGCCCAGATCACAGGCTCTGCTTTTTGGGAGACACCCAGGGGCTAGACTGGAAAACAACAAAGAGACAATTAGTAAAATGATTGGGTAGATGAATCTTTAGAGAACACCAAGAAAAAGGGAGAGATTAATTCCTGGTAAGAAGCAGGAGAACCATGGTAATATGATGTAAGCACTGGATAGGTCAAGAGATCAGAGTACTGACACACATACACTGTCATTCCACGTTCTAAATTCTATTCTATCCACTGTCTTCTTAGAATTCTGCCACTATGATGTCACATTCGGCCTAAGAATTTTCTGGGTGTCAGCCCTTCCTCTGCCCACTACTTCTATGATCAAATAATCAGAGGAAGGGGGAGGCAGGAAAAGAAAAAAGGAGGCATGGGATGTGAGGGAAAGAGAGACAGTATCGTTCTTAACAGCCAGGCATAAGAAAATACAGAGATTCAGTATCATGTAACTAGTTTGGGTTAGCAAGTGTTAAAGAACACACGTTCACTTTCTAGTTTCCTGGGTTTGCTTTTTCCAAATGCCTATTCTACATCGCTTAGAAACATTACCACGTGGAGCTCTCAATCATCCTTAAAAATAGAAGCTCCAGGACCCCTTGAAATATTAGAGAAAATGGGATCTTGCTTAATAGCTCAGTAGAATGAAGTTGCTGAGTTGACATGAACAATGAAAGCCATCAAGAATCTTTTCAATCATCTTGTTAGCATTTCTTTCCTCAGAGGGAAGCTGTCTTTCATGAACACAAAGAACAAAATGCAAAAAAGTTCTCTGGGATTTTTACCTCCAATGGTTTCAGCACCAATTACATACACCCAGCGAACTGTTCCTTTTTTGCATTTTCCTTGGCATGGTATGTTTAAAAGTGGCCAGAGTTCCTGTCCATAGAGTTTTCTCATTGTGGTTTCTTGAAAGGATTTAGAAAGCGTACTGATAAGGAATGTCTTCGGCAACCAATGATAGAATATCAGATTTCTTTCAAAAGTCACTACTAGTTTTAGTATACAGTTCATAAAGTATTAATATTTACTAGAAAATCATATCATAAAATGTGAATGTTACTATGAAACTTTTGCAAATTTAAAAGTTTAGCTTACTCTTCAAGATGTTTTAGAAGTTAGTATTAAGCAAAAATGATTTTCTTATCCTCCCCACAAGTACTTGATAGTACTTTAAAAAAAATGTGCTGATAAAGCAAGACAGAAGAATTTAGCTACTGACTCTTGTGAACCTTAGCATTTTCATGTAACAAGGAACACCATAGGAATGCTTAAGCTGTACGTTTTTTTTCGTCTACAATGGCAAACTGGCTTGTCATGAGAAACCTCCAGCTCCTCCATGAGAATTTAAGGATAAGGTCCTTTAGCCATTTGGTGTTAGAAGATTGAGAAAACAGATACAAACTGAGTCATTTCCAAATGGAGTTGGAGCTGTCATTCCAGAGGAAGGCCTTGTACACCTCTTGCTCCGTGAGCCTTTGGAATGTTTGAACTGGGCAAAATAACCTTTGAACTGGGCCAAACCAACATTGTCTTCTAAACAACTGTTTGTAAAGCTAACAGCAAGGCAGACATCCTGACTAGAGGACTGAATAGTAAGTACATTCTTTAGAAGTTGCACCATGAATAGCTAAAGAATAACTTACTAGCACCAACAGAAATTCCTTCCTTCTATTCATGTAATTATTTCCTTTCGTTTCTCATAAAACCTCTTGCCTTTACCCCATAATCGAGACATACTTTGGGTTTTTGCCTGAATCTATGCCCCCAGATTGCAATTCTTTTTGATCTCAAAGAAATGCTTGTTTCCTCTTACTTTGGCTTTTGATTTTTAGGGTTAACAGAATATACTAGTTGATGCTATATTCAGAAATGACTTAGGTATGTTCTAGCTGGGGGGAGATAGTCCAGCTGCGTAGAGGCAAATGAAGTTCATTAAATGATGGTAGTAGACGCATATTCTTTCCTCAAAGAACTTTCGAATACGTTGGGCATGGGCAATCCCCAACATAAGTGTGGCCAATTGAGGTATGTCCCTTTCTTTCCTATTTTCATGCAGGTGTTTCTGATGCAATTAACTATACTGACCCTTGAAGGGAGAGGGGTAAAGTCATAGTTTTAAGGGCAATTTGTGAAAGTACATTCAATGTTACTACACTTTTATATTTAAAAGATGAAAAAGCACCGGCTGCAGGACCAGTGCAAGTAAAGCTCAGCTTTGTTAAACTGTAGAAGTCAAACTCAATTAACTGTAGCTGGTATTCTCAAAGACAGTGACTGGCTACTGAAGAGGTGTAATAGCAAAGGCGAGGGTTGGAATGTATTTAGTTTACCCACAAGGGGGCAGCATGCTTACAAAAGGCCTGTGAAACACTGCTCCAAGTTTCTTGATCCGGACTCTCCCAAACTGTGTATCTCTTAGCATCTCATTTTCCGTTATCACTGCCTAACACGGAAACTGACAGGAAGGTTTCAGGAAGAAGAAAAAGGGAACATCACCTAAATTCCCCCATAACTGCTCTTCAGTCGTTAATAGGGGGAAATCAGAAAGAGAAAGCAAGTGACAGAAAGATACAAATGGGGGAAGGAGCTAAAATAGGAGGAAAACTGATGAAGGGATGGGACATGTTCTGATTTCCTCATTCCTACGAATCCTCCCTTCGTGACTGCTCAGAAAGCTCCAGCCTTTGCTCCACGTCTTCATCCTGCCTTGGTTTCTAATTATCAAGACAACTTATGTACAGAAGTGCTTTTAAACATAACAAAAGCTCTGCATTTTTTCTTCTTTTTTCAATTTGAAGCATACCTGACTAGCTCCTCTTTAGCTCCTGGTCTAGTTTCTAATACCCTAGCTTCACTTCCTTGCTCAGTCCAACCAATCCCAGTCCAGGCTACAGGAGCCAAGAACTAGACACTAGTTAGTGTACATGACACAGTAAGTACAGTTTTTAGGTATACTAATACAGCGTTTTATGGCCTGGACTGGGAATGTAACCAACAGGGTTACCATTAGAAAACAATTTAATAACCAGTAAGGGTACAGGAACCCAAATAACCAGTATGTCCTTCCTATATCTTACAGCTGAACTCCAGATGGTTGACTACAATAAGCTGCAATGGGAACTGTAACCTCAATTATAAACAAACTAGAGGCCCGATGCACGAGCTTCGTGCAAGAGTAGGCCTTCCTTACTCTAGCTGCCAGCAGGCACCCAGGACCCGGGCTTCCCTCCAGCCCCAGCTTCGTCTGGAAGGATGTCCGGTCTAATTAGCATACTCTTTTATTATTATAGATGAATTATGTTTAACTCCACAGAAACATTAGGAACTCCTAACCATCAAATTCTTGTTCAGCAGGGCCATATAGTCACAAAAATCATGCTCAATCTGCCCTATTTTGAGAAGAAAGTATATCATGATACTCTCTTTTCCCTCACTTTCAAGGAACTACAACATTCTTTTCCAGAGGCGATACCATTATAAGGGCTGATAATCTTGAATTTATTTCCCACTTCCTGGGAAGTACAGACCCATTGCAAAATTTTACTGATAGCTCCTGCCACCCCTTCTGTATTCTGCTAGAAAGAGAAATAAACAAGGAAAAACTAATAAATGTTAAATCAATTTTATAGGTATATTTTAGGATAAAGCTTGCAAGTTTCATTTAAAATATAACCAAAAGTTCTTCTCATATTCGGTGATAAGTAAGCTGAATGAGAAGAAAATAAGTTACTGATATATTATGTACTTATTCATTTAAGAAATAGAACCGGGATGAGTCACATAAAGTACACAGTTAGCATTATTGTATATTCCCAGGTAATACTGTGGAACTGTATTTTCTGAAAATTCACAAAAACAACAAATAAGCTTACACTAGTCTTAATAAATGTACACTTTGAATAGCCTACTAAGCTATAAAAACATAAACAAACTAGAATAGTATACTTCAAAATGAAAAAAAAAATGTAGGAAGAAATTCCACCAAAGCGTTTGTTATTTTTAAAAGCACTTCTCTACATAACTTGTCCTCATGATGATGATAATTAGAAACCAAATTATATTGCTCAGGTTACAGATATCAGAAGTTAAGATTTTTGGACTGTGTAATATGTTAGTCTTCAGAATTTCAATAAGGTATTTTCAATTTTTATTGTAAGTATTCCAGAAATATAAGAAATGAATTTACCTGTGAAGCAACTTAGAGACGACCCCTTGGTTTTATTTTCATGAACAGTGACAGGGATTAAAAGAACTTAAATCAATTAAAATTCTTCTTTTGATGATGGTGGAGTCTGACAAGGGGCAGGAGAAAGGTGCATTTTGTTGGCCTTAGGCTATTCTGATGATTTATTAGAGCAAACAGAACAAGTGTTGAAAATGTGTTATCAATCAGTACATGTTTATTTGGTATGATAAATACCATAAAATGGGACCAGAGCCGTTTCATTTCGCTTTAAGATTTTAAAATCTATTTTCCAATTTGTACTTATATAAAACTGATGATTTAATTTATAAACCCAGGCAACTAATAATGCCTATAAAATCAACAGACCTGGTAATCTAAAGTAGGTTACCGGCAGTAATAAGATTAAAAGCTGGAAATGTTTGCACTCAATAAAAATTTATTATTAAATTTCAAAATTATCAATAATTATTTTTATATAACTTAGTAACCTTACTACTGATATGAAATATAGGATAATAAAAAATATAGGATAGTGCGAAAGCAGCAGTTATTTGAAACCATAAAACATTTCGTTTTATTTAAAGAGAGATTTTCTTTAGGAAACCTTAAGGATATATACATTTAGGAATATCTGAGTTTCTGAGCAAAGCTCCCACCATGTTTTTATAAATTGTCCAATTATCTAAAATTGGCCCAATATTTTTTCCCTTCAGAAGTAGTCTCAATTCAAGCACAGTCAAATTCTGTAGTTATTTTTAATATGTTTTTGTTGATTTTAGAGACTGGAAGGGAGAGAGAGAGATAAACATCGATCAGTTGTCTCCTGTACACACCATGACCAGGGATTGAACTTGAAACCTAAGTATGTATACCCTGACTGGGAACTGAACCAGGGACCTTTTGGTGCATGGGGAGATGCTCAACCAACTGAGCCACACTGGCCAGGACAAATTCTGTAATGCTTTACATTATCATATTACTTAAAAGTTGGAATAATACAACTTTATTTTAGGATCTTATACAAGAAAAAGGTGAATTACTGGACCTGCTGACATGATGAGAGACTAGAGAGGCTCAATAAAAAGTTGAGATTTTTAGAAGCCGTCTATAGGACCACTAGCATGGTGCAATAGGAAGGCTCTGCAGAGCATGTTTAGAGAGGAACGATGGGAATAGAAACCTCCACTGGGGTCTGGGTCGCTTCGGTAAAGGGAAGGGACAGAGGTTGACTAGGGAAAGAGAGTGGAGGAGAAGCATCTCAGCAAATTGTGGTATTTTCGATATATTTACCTGTTCTTTCCTAAGATTTTCTCGAGTTCTATGCCTCTGCAATTCCAGTTTTGATTATTGGGGTGAATAATCAATTATATCAAACCACTAGGTTTACCTCTAGGGATTCTAGAAAACTTCAAATTCAAATTTATCTCATTGTTTTCTAAGCCTAAGTTTTGTAACATTCCATTGTTTTTCTGCACTATCTCTAGCTTTTTTAGACAAAGGAGCTTTTAAGACCATTATTTCCCATGTATCTTAGTAGTTTTCTGGCAGTGTGGAGTTTTGAGGGGAGACTTTTTTTATTTGGCTGCTTTCAAAGTGTACCACAAACACTGGTTAAATTTCAGTAGCGCCAGTCCTGGAGGGAAGATCTGAATTTGGACTCATGAATGCTGATTTCTAAAGCATTCTGACTGGCAAAATCATGAAGAAAACATTTTCTGGAAAAATAAATAAATTTCACGTTTACCAATATATGCATTTTTTTAAATTAAAAGAAAAACGATTTAACACCTTTTAAAGGGTTATCCTAATGTAAAATCCCTCTTTAAATGAGAAAAATAACTTACAGCATTACATTATTTTGTTTCAAACAGGCAAATATAAACATCATATTTTCCACAGTAACTTTTTTCATGATAAAATATTCAAGTTTGAATATTTTAAAACAAGCTCAAAATGGATTTACCGAAGAGATGCTGTTTAAGAACATTTCAAAAATTCCCATCAAACTAAGATCAAATATTAATAGAGAATTTCATAAAAATTGAAATGTGGAAGCGTCAGTCCTGGCTCAAGAACTGCCACTCTCACTTTTGAATCTTCGCCTTAACCAGTCACACTCGTTGCCACCACTGAGTAAAACGGACTCTGTGACTTAGCAAAGACCAAACACTCGGAGGAGATGACAAATAAGGGAGAAGGAGGCACATTTAAAAATTATCTTCATGACCCATTTCACCTGTCCTTAAACTCCCCTTCGGGAAACAGCGCGCACTGCACCTGCCCCCCTCGCCTTCCACCAAAGCAGTCCCAGCTTGGTGGCCCTCTCTTTACGAAGGTCAAGGCCACGCTGAGATAAGCCTCACGAGGAGGCGTTTTCTTGGGACGATAAAGAAGTCTAGAGAATTCAGGCTCTCAATTTCAGGTGACCCAGCATTTGTTTCCCCACTCCTTATCTCTACAACTGCCTTTCTACCTGTCTTTATGGTATTCCTGAATTTACCCAGTTATGGATTTCTCCTCCCGTCACTTGTAAAGTCATGCTATTAACTCAAAATGACAGAAATATCTAATTAGCCTGAAAAATCGCACTACATTTAGAGTTCTCTTAGGTACTATATGTAAGAAAATTCTACAAATCCCACCTGATGGTCCAAATATATGGTGTTCCTTTGAAGATGATGCGAAAGAATTTCATTCTAGTAGGCATCAATCAAGAAACAAAGGAATAGAGAAAGAAGGTGCAGAATTCATGAAAAGGTCAATTTTGAAATAAGAAAAAGCAGGTAGTTTACCACAACCTATAATATCACAATACACAATAACTTTGATACACATGCTCCCCTGTAAACGGTACAGATGACAAATGAAATTATTATAAAATTATACTTAGTTTTGTAAGAAATTAAGTAGACATGCATACAAGCCGACATATTAAGCAGAAAAATCCTTCACATGGCTTTAGCAGACGCAATGGTAGAAGCTTCCCAGGTTAATTCTTTTCTGCAACATAGTACTGCTTCTTTGGATGTTTCTCATATAATTAGAGGCTATTAAACCCTTTGAGAAATGTTTGCATGTGTTCATTTTTTAAATCAAGAACCAAATAAATATCTTAAAATTAATCTTTGATACTTAACAAATTGATTAGAACTATAACCAATTTTCAACTTATTACTTTATGGGAAATTACAGGACTTTTCAATATCTGTCTTACCAGATGCGGAAGTTACAGTATTTGGTTAAGTGACAACACTATTTTGAAGTCTACATGAATTTCACTGCTCACAACCAAAAGTTGGCAGGTACGGGGGTGGACGGAAGGCTAAGAAGCAATGCATCCTCCTGGTATTTTAGTAGGACGTATAAACAAGTGAGTTCTCAAAGGGTCAATAGGAGATCCTAATGCTGCCCTTGCAATGATGGTATGGGCTCATGCTCACCACTAATGACACCGATCAAACTGATTAATGAGTGGCTCAAGTAGGTGACAATGGCAGACGACACAGACAACGCTGTTCATAGCTGACCTTCGGGCTGTGGGCCTCAAGCTTCAGCTGCATGAGCTGTGCTAACGTATGCTCCCGGACACTACTCAGTTCCGCCTGCTGCCGTCTCAGCTTTATTAGCAGCAGCGTAAGCTCCTCTGGCTGAAGGAGTACAATTTAAGAATCCAAACAGTGGAAAACAGATTAATTGTTGTCTTAAGTGACAGACATTAAACCAAGATTTCTTGGCAAGTTTCCTCTTATGGCTGACACCAAACATAGTGCCTAGGCACTATGATGATAGGTCCTACATAAATGCATAGATATCTAGAGAAATAGAAGGAACAGTGTTACTTTAAAAGAACAGCAAAAAGACAGTATATTAAGGCAATTTTCTCAGAACTCACGTGCGAAATTTAAATGTTAAGCATCAAAAAGCATAATGCCAAAAAACATTACAAAGATCTGTATATTAGAGGTATTAAAAGATTATTAAAACTATTTTAATAAGATGTTTAAAAATGACACCGAAGACTTTTACACTAACAGAATAATACTGGCAAGTCCAACTCTCTATTTTACAAAACAGAAGGTAAATAAAAAGAATTAAAATTCACATAAAACTTGGATGATACCTTTCCATCGTTACACCTAGTACCTGGGATCTGTTCATTGCTTTCCAGTTATATTTTTAAATGCCACTGTTGGTACTTTCATAGGATATTTTATGCGACCAAAAAAATCAGTTTTGACTTTTTAAGAAGAAGAAAAAAAATTAATAAACATAGAAAGTTTTCATCGGTACCGCAACCTCCTTCTACCTGCTGGGGAAAGCAGAGAACCATTCCGGTTTCCGATTGGTTCCTATCATCCCTAAGTGGGAGAAAATTTCAAAGGTAGATACAATTCCCCGCCAGGCCAATCTGATACGTTTTCCTTTGTTAGAAATACAGTAAAGTATGAACGTTGGCAGTGCTATAAGCCATAAAATAGTGGTGAGTGTTTCTCTGAGCCTTGTTATGATTAAAAACTGCAGCGGGGCCAGAGGGAGGCCCTCCTCACTTAAGGGCTACAGTGTGCTTTTAAACTTCCAGGCCAAAAAGCATTCCCGAGATCGATCTGTTTTGCCTACAGCACAGCTTTATACCAGCTCTCTTCTGTTGTTCATTTGCTGTTGCTTCCCACCCCCGATACAATATATTTTTTTTTTTTTTAGGGACAGAAATAATTTTAAACTATTATTTAAAAATGACATTAAAAACTTGGGCCTTCAGGTGAGAAAAATGTCAGAAGTAAATAATCCAGTTACTACTGGTTTCTCTAGATAAAATTAAGTATATAGATGAGACAAAAGTCTTTTATAGTCAATAGTCTAAGAATGTGTGTATGACTTGAAAAAGAAATTTCATAACAAAAAGAACAGTTGCTTTTAAACTGATGCCAACCACAGCTTGTGACCTCATGACTGTGGGTAGTCCATGTCTTATGACCAAGCCCTTGAGGTCTGACCAGGGAGAGGGTAGGGTGGAGTAAGGGAATTAAACACCAGAGTGCTATTTGACAGACATACCAAAGGAAGAAATTTTGAAACTCTGGTTTGTTGTTTATGGAGTTAAAGAGATTAAGAGATATTTTCACAAAAGGATGAAATATGCCAATAAGTTTACAAGATATTTGAATTTTGAATCAAAATAAAAAGAGGCACATCTGACTCCCTCAAAAGTAGATGCTAAATAATTTTTATCCTAAATGCCCACTAGAGGGAGCAAGGCAGAAGAGAAAATTTTATAGTATGATATTTAGCATTATCTTATGTCTAATGTCTGTTTGTTAGATTTACAACTTAATACTTTAAAATTGCAACATCTAAAAGTTTTTAATTTTAGTCAAGCAATATTTTAACCTTGACTGAACAAACAGCAAGTAATTTAAAACCATGGAATCATCCTTATACCTAAGTGTGTAAAAGATAAAAGAATGTTTGAAAAATACATGTCAGATGAATTTGTTCTGATTACTGCAGGAAGAGACTCTTAAATAAGGAACAGCTACAGTACATAGGTCTTCAAATCACCATCTCCACAGAAAGTGAAACTACCTACTGATACGAAAGCATAGTTCTCCTGATAAAAGAACGCCATTAAAATAAAATGATGAAAAGTCATTTTTTCTCTTTAACTTGAATAACAGTGTCCTGATAATACAGCTCCTTCTCAACTTGAACATAACACTGACAATAAAATGATAATGGTTAAGTATTTTTATAGTCTCTCTTTCTCTTCATAAATATGCAAATTAGTTTTTATGCTGCTCTAGAGTAGTTAATCTATCTAAAAATCCACAGGAGAAACTTCTTCTTAGGCTTATAGTTTGACTACACATGGTTGCTTGCTGAATTGGCTGCACTAATGACCTATTCCAACTTCTGTTTTAAGGGTGAGGGGATCGACACCCAACGCCGTAGAGAAACCCACTCAGGTTCTACAATAAAACTTGAAAATATAACCTTTTATGGAGGCAGTCAGACATTTTAGGGAGAGCTATCCAGCCGGACTCTGAAATGGCTACATGATTCCACGTTCTTCTGATGAGCATTCTCTTCCACAAAAATATTCATGGCTTTTCTTTGGGAGGCACCGGTCTGAAAATTCAAACTTACAAGCTATGTCAGACATGTGCCAGCACGTTAGCACATGCATAAAACATGATATGGTAAACAGAGATATCATACTCACTGTTTTGCCTTGGAGGCTCTGGGGACTGACAGACTGTAAAGTCAGGCCAGCGGGCATTGACCTCCTGTCAGGCACATAGACATGCTAGGAAAATAAAAGCACAATATACATTTCTGTGGTCAATGTCAGCAACGAGAAGTCTTAAATTTATACTGTAGAATACCATTTAAAAATGGCTGTAGTGCTTATGAAAGAAGATAGATACTGGGGGAGGTGGAAAAGGATATGGGGTGGGGGAAGAAATGGTGATAGAAAAACAAATAAAGTAAATAAATAAAATCATCTTCCTAAAAAAAAACCAAAAAACACACACAAACGCCCCAGAAGATAGATACTAAAATTTCTTGACTAAAATATGGATGCCAACAGAGTAATTCTCTATCATCTGGCTCAGTGGTTCTCAAACTTACTGATAGCAGGAACCCTTTATATCCTTAAAAAGAAAACTTAGTGACAAGAGGGATACTGTTTTACAGTTTTGAAAATCTCTTTAATGTCTGGCTATATTTTCACATTTGCTGCTATATTCAATCTGTCATGATAATCTTTTTTAGTGGAAGTACACAAAGAAAGTCCCACCTACAATATATACATATATATTGAAAAGGAAAGAGAACTTTAATAGCTTTTTTGGATAACTGTTAAGTATCTTTGAAATTACACTAAATCTTGAAAAGTGCTATTTTTCTTAAAGGTTAATTGCAAAGTGGTATCTGAAACTATATCAATCAACTTTTCGTACCCTGTTACAGTAACATCCATTAGTCTATTTGCAGTTTAAATGACTCTCTTAGCCATTCATGAATTTGTAGTATCAAACATTGGTCATGCGGAAAATACTGGTTTAGTGAGTTATGCAGATGTTCCCAAGTTGACACATCTCAGCATACAGCACCAGTAATGCATATTTGTTAGTAATACCACTGATCTTGAAGCATTGGAAAGCTAGCAAGCTCACAGCGGCAGATATGAGATTTCCAAAATTCTAATTTTTGCTTGCAAGCTCGAATGTTGCCATCAGTGACAGATACTGTCAGGTGCTTTCCATGAAGTGACAGGCTAACATTTCACTTTGAGAAGTGTCTGTCAAATACTAAGTCTGTCATTCGTTCAAATACTAACACTATACTTTGTCTGTCATTCATTCTTTCAAGTAAAAATGGTGTTTCATAAAAAAAAAAAAAAAAAAAGCAGCTAGTTCAACTTGCAACTCAAATAATCATGCAAGTGTTTTTCTGGGAGACAACCATTAGTCCTCTGGTACGCAATAGAAATGCTTGAAGTATATTTCCCATTTCATCACATAGAATATTAAAATGATAAAATTACCCTTTACTGTTTTATCAAAAGGATTCTTTTTTTAAAATGTTTTCATTTATTTTAGAGAGAGAGAAAGGGAGAGGTAGAGAGACAGAGGAAAACATCAATCAGATGCCTCCTGCACGCCCCCTACTGAGGATCAAGCCCAAAACCTGGGCATGTGCCCTGATCGGGAATCTAACCTACAACCTTTTGGAACATGGAACCAACACTCAACCAACTGGGCCACATCGGCCAGGGCTCAAAGGGATTCTTAAGTCAAACTGCTCCTTTATTTATTTTTACTGCAAGTATATAGCCGTGAAGCATACGATGACCTCTAGCATGGATTGGAGCCCTTCCCTCGATTTAGGCTTAAGGTACCAGTACTTCTACCCACCATTGCTTTTGCACTCTTTGAAAATGGTAACACAATGAAAAATGCCTTATCATTATTATAAAAATAGTTTTGAACTTACTTACAGGCTGCCTGAAAGAACCAAGGGGACCCCCAGGGAAACCCCACCTCCTAGGGGTCTATGGGCTATACTTCGAGAACCACTGATCACATCAAAGATAAGATCAAAGAAATATTAACCATGGTTTTAGGACTGGTCATAGTCCTGTGCCGAGGGGGTGGGGGGAAACTGGAAATGTTGGAGAAGTTTATTTGGGAGGAGGAGTTAACAGGGAACTGAATAAAGAGCACATATTCATTTAATATTTATCGTTAAAACAGATGATAGGCCTAGCCGGTTTGGTTCAGTGGATAGAGTGTCAGCCTGTGGGCCAAAGGGTTCCTGGTTCAATTCCGGTCAAGGGCACGTACCTCAGTTGTAGGCGCCTTCTGAGTGCAGGAGGCAACCAATCGATATCTCTCTCTGTCTTCCCCTCTCTCTAAAAATCAATGGAAAAATAGCTTCGGGTGAGGATTAAAAAACAAACCAACAAAAAACAGATGATAAATTTTGGCCAAGAATACAAGAAATACTAATAAATGAGAACACTCTCAACCACACATTAATAAGTTGTATTTGATCAGATTTTTCTTGAATATTGTTATCTTTATCACATATGATTTGCCTTTGGATGTACAAAGTGACAAACACTAAACTTTGTGACAATGAAGTTCAAAGAGAGGCTCACTTCCTCCCATCAGAAACTTCCTGACTGACCTGTCAATTTCTGGTGAACTCTTATTTACAGGAAAAGCAAGTAAAGGCGTTAGAGACCAGGAGTGGGCAAACTTTTTGACTCGAGGGCCACAATGGGTTCTTAAACTGGACCGGGGCAGGAACAAAAGCATGGATGGAGTGTTTGTGTGAACTAATATAAATTCAAAGTAAACATCACTACATAAAAGGGTACGGTCTTTTTTTTTTTTTAGTTTTATTCATTTCAAACGGGCCGGATGCGGCCCGCGGGCCGTAGTTTGCCCACGGCTGCGTTAGACAATGATGTAACGGAAAGATTCAGCCTATCACAAGGATAAGAAGAAGTGTATCTTAAAATGGCATAAAGCAAGAAATGCTTTATAATTAAAAAGAAAATGACAGGCCAGACATCGGAGAACAGGCTGTCTGATCGAAACAACTCTTCAGCATTAAGAGAAGCTGATCGATAAAAGCTCTCTGAAGTCACTTCTAATAATCTCCTAAGCAATGCTTTAACTAACTTAAGATATAAATTGAAACATGATCTCTTAAACTCAATTTTTTAGAAGTACATACCAGTAAGCATTGTTATTCCAATATTAAATTAGTATGTAAGGAGACATGTCAGTATGCCATATACTCAGCTGGTGGTTAGGAGATGAGGTTGGCAGGTGTAGAATCTGCGAGTGAAGAGCCAATAGAAATGCACGTGGTACTAACCTACATGGAAAGCTGATGGGATACGCTACCGAGCAGGAGAATGCATAATGCATCCGCTCAAGAACTTGTCCTGTGCCCCTGAGAGGTTTGATGCATGAGATTTAGACACTGCAGAACATTCTTCCTTCATTTTTAAAACAAAAAAAGGAGCTACCTTGCCTGTTCCTCCCTATTGTCTTGTCTCACATTCATTGCAGCTGTTCTGTGAGTTTAAAATTACTTCAAAAATAAAAATAAACACCCAACAAAAATACATAAAAATAAATGAATGAATAAATAAAAGACTAGTGTACTAGAAAAACCCACACACCACGGCATGCATAAAGCAGCAGCTGACACGAGATTAGCAGACGTTTACCTTAGGGTGATGGGCCCTGTGCCTGCGGTCTATCGTCACATCTCCTCTCTGAATTGGCGAGGTCACCTCTGATCTGTAGGTCCGTTGAGGGGAGTATCCCTGATATGCAGCTATTGAGCCATGGGAAGGTGACGTGGGGATCGAGTGCATCGTCTGGTCCGAAATATTAACCATGGTCTTAGGACTGGTCAGAGTCCCGTGCCGAGGGAGGGTGCTCTGCTTATTATAGAACTGACGCTGCTGCCACTCGTACAGCTGCCACATCGTGTCGTCTCTCATGGACCTTCGCTTCTCCTCTGCTCCAGGCCCCGCTGTTTTGTCGTGAGGGGACGGGGTTACACTGCAGAGACTCTCAGGCCTGGTCTTGCTGTTCCGCGGGAGTGTTCTGTAACCTTCAGGGTATCGGGCCACGACCTGGGCTCGGTGGCTTGGCATATTTCTCGGTAATGTTTGGTAAGAAATTACTCTAAAATAAAAGAATTGAAATGTAAAAATGAAGGGGAGAGTTGCTTTCCAGATTCTGTACTTTTTTTCTTCTGGCATATCTGAGGACTATTTTTTTTTTTTGTGAAAGATTAAAACATTGAATATTATACAAGGCATACGTTATAATGAACACATTTTAATCTTTTCATGAAATTTAATTTGATGGATTTAGGACATTACGTAAACAGCATCTATGTCACTTACATAAAAGACCCTTAGTTCTGCACAATGTACAGTTTGGTTTAAAGAAGAATATTTATACTTCTTTTATAACTAATATTCAATATTCAATATCTAATCCCATATTTGTTTCACATCTTATTTGTTTTTGTATAAAAAACAAAATCCTAGAATGTCATTCTCAGACACATCTCCAGGCAGTTAAATAGGATTTCTGGATATGGATGGAAGACCGAAGTCTTTGAGTTGTGCCCAAAGAACATGAAGACAGGAAATGAACAATTAATTGCAGGTCTATGTGGCTATTCTACTGTACCCTTTCCTTCAGAAAGCATGATCATGGAAAAGGCACATCAGTACATTTGTGTTTTAAAGAAATAATTTCCCTTGATTACTTTTCTTAACTTGAAAAATAAAAATCACTTAAAGCTAAAGCTAAAAATTTAAAGGCAAAATACTTAAAACACAGCATTTCAGACATAAAAATGCGAACAAAATCTGGCCAACTGAAAATTTGGGGGATTTGGTTTTCTTATCTAGAAGATGATTTTATCACCAAGTTATATTACAGCTTGAAAACCCCACATCTTATTCTGTATTCAAAATATGTCCAATTTCCCCAACCTTTTCCCTAAACTAAATTTCCTTCATCATGCTAATTGTTCCTTAGCTTTTCAATGTCTCCACTCATAACGGGCTTGCTCAAAATGGAACAAAACCTCCTAGATGAGAAACACTGCAGCGAGGCCGACCATCTGGTGACGCTGGGGCTGAAGTACCACTGCTCTGATATGACCAGTATAAAAAGCTCCATTCTTTGCTGCTTTCCTTCCGTAGATTCCCATTTCCCGTTTGGTCTCCCTCCCTGTTCCCCCTTGAAAAAAAGGCCAGAGTTGGCAACCCATGGCTATCTGCTTAGGAAGCTTGTCAGTCAGGGGAATTTGATGCCATTCAAGGAATTCTGCTCTAGTATTAAGGTAAAATTTACCTTCATTTACTTGCT
Source organism: Myotis myotis (assembly GCF_014108235.1). NCBI lineage: Eukaryota > Metazoa > Chordata > Mammalia > Chiroptera > Vespertilionidae > Myotis > Myotis myotis. Next base: position 183,683,161 of record NW_023416335.1, read on the forward strand.
CCTTCATAAACCCAAGAAATACTAGAGTGGCCTTGACATGCAAAAAGCTCTGGATTGGGCACTAAACTACATCACAGACGCATACACTGAAAATATAAATGTTATTAACTTTATATCAAGTTTGGAAATATGTGAAAAGATCGTTTACAATTATATAAGGAAGGGGCGTACATTGTCAATTAAAACGCACTAAAAACTGCCTATAAACTAATGTGTAGATTCCAGTTCAGAAAATATAATCACACCAGACACCTGTCAGTGCTCGGAAGTGGTCCTACCCTGTGAGCTGCGCCCTGTTGTAGCAATGTGTACTGAACTTGAACTGCAAGCCCATCATCTGACCATGAACACAGGCTGTTTTCCTACTCAGCTTGCCTAATTAACGACCACAAAGTTTAAAAGCCTCCTCTGCCATCTTTGGGACCACTTTTGGGGAGTTTTAAAAAACCAGGTTATTGATCAAGTAAGTTTATTTTTATCCCATATCCTGTCCAGCATTTTGAGAACTGTTTTTTCAAAAACTACAGTTTCCTTCTGTGGTCTTCCCCAAAGAAATTCAAATTAAGGAGAAATGTGATTTACTTTTAAGTGAAAGCTTAAAAAAGGAACCCTGGAGGCTCCTTCGTCAGGTTTAGTGCTCCATTCACCAGCAGCGCCTGTCAAGCACCGTGAAAACCCAGGCCCTGGGATTCCGCCAAGCAGAACAATGGCTTAAGGCCCCGTGCGTCTGAGCAGTACCCCCCACTCACAAAGAAAGTTGAAAGCTCTGTTCACAGATGCAGGGATCTACTCTTTGACGACATAGTAAACCTGTTTTCTTGCTACCAGAACTTGAACAATAAAAGCAAGCCTTTCTTAAAGTTTTACAAAATAAATGATTACCATGAACTGCCATTAGGCTTCTTTCTACCAGTAAAAATTAAATTATTTCATTATAAGACACCACAACTATTTTTTTTCCAGTATGAGGTTTATATAATAATGGAGATGATATATCTCAATGGTCCATACTGGACACTAGCCAGTGAAGCCAAAGCTGGAAGAGCAAGGCAGAGAAACCTTAGCTCAAAATAACCTTGGGCCAGCAGCCTTCAGAAGCTGTCTTGGGGGGGGGGGGGGGGGAGTCACAAAAAGTTTTCATGGATGTTAATTATACCCATCAAGGGACCTAAAAGTGCTTGAGAACTAATTGTCATGCTCATCCATTTTAAAACTAACTCCCAGATAGCTGTTGAACCCTTTTAACTTTCAACAGTAAGAAAGTATGATTTGCCCTAACCAGTTTGGCTCAGTGGATAGAGCGTCAGCCTTCGGACTGAAGGGTCCCAGGTTCGATTCAGGTGAAGGGCATGTACCCTGGTTGTGGGCACATCCCCAGTAGGGAGAGTGCAGGAGGCAGCTGATCGATGTTTCTCTCTCATCGATGCTTCTAACTATCCCTCTCCCTTCCCCTCTGTAAAATAATCAATAAAATATATTAAAAAAAAAAAAGTATGATTTTACTTGTAGAAAATGATTCCACAAAGAAGTGAGATTTGACTTGCTGGGTGCACATTCTGCAAATCTTTTGGCTGGCATTTTTATTGTTGTTTCCTGAAAATGATTACTACCTTAATAAGTATTTCCAAACATTCTTTCTTTCTTTTCTTCCCAGAACAACCTCTGGCTCCTCTTCGGTCTAATCAAATTTTACTTTTGGGAAATAGCAAATATTTCTGACAATTCTCCCTTGGGAAAGTTAGAGAAGGGAGCACGGACGGTGGGGAGGAAGAATATGGGCGTGAACCACACATCACTGGAGAGCGTTTTTGCACCTTGGTGGAGCTAACAAAAGGTGGAGCCACGTGCACCCAGGCTTTTGAGCTGTCTTGCTGAGCAGAAGACAGACTTCAGCCGATAACTGTAGATGTCAGCCATGACCACCGAGCAAACTGGATGCACCTTCCTATACCTTAGGAGTTCCACTATTAAAATAAGTTAATCTTCATTTAATCAAACACATTAATGCCTTTGTTTTCTGGTTTTCTACTACTGAGAGGTAAGAGTTACAGTAACTCTGAAGTTAATTTTTTTAAAAATATATTTTATTGATTTTTTACAGCAAGGAAGGGAGAGGGATAGAGAGTTAGAAACATCGGTCAGCTGCCTCCTGCACACCCCCTACTGGGGATGTGCCCGCAACCAAGGTACATGCCCTTGACCGGAACCGAACCCGGGACCCCTCAGTCCGCAGGCTGACGCTCTATCCACTGAGCCAAACCGGTCAGGGCTGAAGTTAATTTTTATGTGCATATGCCAGTACATTAGAGTACTTTTTAAATTTTGCATCATTAAATTCCCAACGAACGACAGAACACTTTTTCTCATCCCGTAGGTACCTGCTTTTCCTCCATTTCCTCTGGCCTTCATTTTTGTCTCCTTTGCAGACAGTCCCCTACTCCTTCCCCTCTACCCCTTAATTTAACCTGCGCAATCATTCATTACCTCCTCTCTTCCCAAATCTTTTCTGCGCAGTAAAAGGCACCAGACAACTTTGATGACCAGGCCCCCAGAGCAGGGCGTCTTTCTTGATTTGGCTCAATCACTCAAACCAGATTTGAGTGAGACCAGTTTGCAATCAAGCACATTCGAGCACTGAACTAGACAAGTCAAATGTATCTTGAACACATCACATCCCCCCGCCCCCCTCCTTATTTCAGTTACTCCAATAGCTTTTGAACTTCCTCCAATTTATTCTCCAGATTCTGTAGCCAGAATGATCTTTCTGGAACACAAATCTGAATACATATATTCCTGCTTATCTCTCCAGCCTCGTTTCTCATCCAGCATTGTAGCAGTTGTACCTAAGCTACAATGGATGTCTTTGGATTCCTTTTCCTGCTCTCTATCTAATCTATTTCTGCCTATCTAAACCAACATGAACATATCTTTATATGTTGACTGTATCCTGTTTCCTCCAGAAAGTTTTTGTGTGAACCCCTGGACTGTGTTGGCAGTCCCTGAAACATGTCCTTACAGCATCCTGTTCTTCCTCCATTGTATTTGTCACTAGATACTGCGCTTGTTTATTTAACTTTCTCCCCTCCTAGATAAGATTCTCTGGGAGAAATCTGGACTGCACCTTTTCACTGTTTTATTTTCTGGCCTCATGATTAGCACATAGTACCTAATAATAAATATATGAAAGAACACGTGTGTACATGAATGATACATGCTTATATGAATAAATATATTACTTAGTCATGTGTATTACGAGTTAAGCAAGTCAGGGAAGGAGATGGAGAACTAGAGAGCATAAGCCTTGACTTCCGTTACTCGCCACAGGAGATCTCTGCACAAGTTACCAATGGAAGACAGTCAGAGGAGGGAGGTAGAGGAAGATGGGGAGAGGGGGAGAGGGAGAGAGGGAGGGATAGGTCTTACTCTCATTCTTATTCCAAACAAACATGATCTCTACCCACAACCTGTGCTGCACCACAGGAGAAGAAGTCCTTGTCATTATTAGTAAAGTTGGGTGACAACAATAGGAGACAGAGAAAAAACACACACACACATTTGATTCTATAAAAAAGATATAGTAACAAAACTATAATATCTAAATCACAATGTAAAGTAATACCTTTAACTGGCATCTCAGAAGCCAACCTCCCCCAACACAGCATGAAAGAAACGTAGCCTCATAACACGTAACAACATGACACTCACCCCCTGGCTTCTTCTTCCTGACCCCTCCCCTTCTGGATTTTAATCCACTGCTCCAACTGCTGCATTGAGTTGGTTCTCTGTATGACGCGGTCAGCCTCTGGGTGGAAGGGCCCTGCGTTTGGGTGACTGCCCCCTCTGAGATCCGCCAGGCTAACATTGACTGTTTTGTTCTCTGAACTATTCACATTGACTGGCCTGTAGTGTCCGGTCTGAGCCGGGCCTGTTGACCCATCATATTCAGATGGCAGAGAATTCAACTTGACACTATTAATTTTTGTTAAAGGTCTATCTTGACCATCCTTCTGAAATCCATATTTTTCAGCTTCTAATGCCTTTTTTTCTTCACTTTTGCTGATTTCCTTGTTTTTCTGGTTATTCTGGACCTCTGGCTTAATCAGCACTCGATGGTTGGGAAAGTTATTGATTTCTTTCGCTGGTGCGTTTTCAGATGTGATCTTGTCCACTCTGAAATCAGAGAAGAAAATCATAGTGAGTCAGATGAAACAATGGACATATTTCTGAGATTCAATCTAGGAAAGATGTAAAATTACCTTTTACTTAAAAAAACAAAAACAAAAAACACACACCTAAAAGGGTCACTGAGGACAAGCCTGTACAAATCCTCTGAATGAAACAAAACATACCGAGAGTAAAAAGCGGTGAGTGTGCCCACCATTAGAAATCTGGAAAGAACGCAAATCAGATTGCCCCTTTGCAGTGAAACCACAAAATCCACACGTAAAGGACCGCAGCATCTAGCCATTTGAAATAAACAACACAGCTTCCAGCCAGGAGGGTTAATTCATCATGAGACAAACACGAGTCTGGTTTGTGGAAATGATGACACCAGGAAATTGCAGTCTGGTGCCATCAGAGATCTGAACCACATGACTAACCAGCTCTGTTCATATTCAAGAGGATCCGACTTTCGGTTAATAGCTCTTGGAGCCAGACGGCACGCACTCAGCTTCCAGCTCTACCTCCTACTAGCCGTGTCTGTCTTTGGGCAAGGCGTAGAAAATGACTGTGCCTCAATCTCCTTTTTGGTAAATGGGGATAACTGAAGGATGTTATGAGGACCAGGGGAGTACATTGGTGGCTGCCACCTTTATTATCACCCCATGCCATCAAGCAATTTTGGATTAGAATCTGGCATTCCATGTCCATCTTTCACCAGAAGGATGTGTCACTTAACTGTGTGTGTCTGGAACACTGGACAGTTTTACTGCTCACCATCCCAGTAGCTATCTCTACATCTTTCTGATGAGCATCAGCTGCCCTGAGACCAATCGCTTCCAGGCATTGACCTCTGTCAAGGTCAAGCTGAGTGTCTGAATCTGCATGAAATGGCCAAGATCAATGCTGGGAGCCTTTCAGGAACTGGCCACACTTCAATAGGTAAAAATGCTGTTGAATCCTAAGTGTGCCACTGATGCCAGTTCTGTGATGTGCAGACAATAATCCATAATACACAGCTATTGATCGGTAGGTAGTTTGGAATATGATCAATGAGGCAAAAATGAAATGGGACTGTTTTTCTTGCAGTAAAGTTAAGGACTACCCCTATATTCAGGTTAGAAAAAATGTACGGCATCTAGACTGGAAGCAATATTAGATACTGAGAAAATTTACTGATATGCTATGGAGCACCTTCCCCTTGAAAGACAATAGTCAGAAGACTTCCACAAAGGCACACTCACCCTAAACTTGGAGGTGGGGTGGGAAGGAATTTTTATCACAAATATCAAATATCTGAAAAGACTTTTTTAACTTAGTTACTTCTAGTCTATCTAAAGCTATATTTTAAACTAGAACTGTACTGCCTTTTGTCTTATGCCCCCCCCCCCCCCCCGCAATTTATCATTTAAAAAAATGTAATAAAAAAATCACATATGCTGACTTTTCTCTAACTGGAATAAAACTGATTCGGAAATGTATGCTAGGATAACATAACTGATGTAAAGCTTGTGATTTAACTTTAAAAAGAGACACTGAAGTTATTGTAGAAGATACATGCAAATATAGAAAATGAAAATAATAGGCCACGGAGATGGAAATTAGTCAGAGAATGTATATTATGCTTAGATTGCTTTATTCCACCAATGATCGCCATACTAGGGGACTATGTTATTGTTCACAGCTTAAATACTTTAGTAGGAATTCAGAAGCAATGAACTATCTAGTTAAAAACTGAATGTTTTTATGTCTTAGTTGATAAGCCTTAATAAATACTTCTAAGTATTCTGGCCATATAGGAAAGAGAGCCCATTACCCTAAAACCAAGCAAAGAAAATCTCCCAATAGTAATGAAATGAAATATGACAATAATTAGGTACCTTCAGTTTTAATAATCAATATTAACAGGGCAGGATTAAAATATAACAGCTAGAAGCAAAGTAAAAAATAATTTCTACATGGCAACAGTGATTGACACCAGGCTGGGCACATAGGTGGTGTTCAATAATTCCTGGCTAACCACCCAACTGGCTAAAAATTGTTACAGGCACGTAACAGGTTACCAGAAGCCAAACCAAAATATTGACTGTCATCTTTATTACCCTAAATTATGAGTAGTTATAAGTTTTTAGAAAACTTACAACTTATCAGAAAAGAAAAGTTAAAATTCTGAGATAATAAAGTACAACATATAATACTGAAAGTATTTGGAAATCAAATATTTCAATTATTATGTTGATTTCTGAATTCTAAATAATACCCTAACAATTTTACTTTAAAGTTAAAATTATTTTGAGATTTTCCATTAATTATTTTCACCTACATTATTTTCTCTAGCATTCAGGTGATTTTAACAAATGGAATTCCTTTTATTAGGTCTCAATCCAGAATATGCATATAGTTGAGGTGGTTTTTCTTAAAAATATCTGTCCTGCCGAAACCGGTTTGGCTCAGTGGATAAAGCGTCAGCCTGCGGACTGAAAGGTCCCAGGTTCGATTCCGGTCAAGGGCATGTACCTGGGTTGCGGGCACATCCCCGGTGGAGGATGTGCAGGAGGCGGCTAATCGATGTTTCTCTCTCATCGATGTTTCTGACTCTCTATCTCTCTCCCTTCCTCTCTGTAAAAAATCAATAAAAATATATTTAAAAAAAAAAAAATCTGTCCTGAGTTCAATCATGGGCCTTCTTTTTTTAATGCTCCTTATATTTCCCATGGCTCAATTAATAGTGATTACTTAAGTTGCTTTGGACTTGGCATTTTAAAAACAAACAAATACATAGCATCAACGTAAGTCTTTTACTCAATAAGTCATAAGACTTTATATGAACACTAAAAACGACTAAAGACAATCCTCTTTTTTCCTGAGAAGAAAAAAAACCCCAGAAGCACAAGTTAGCATTTTCCTTATAAGACCTGCTCAATTATCGCTGACTGGGAAAAAAATATTTTAACTTTATTATACATCTTTCTTCAAATGACAGGGATATAAAAAAATATATTTAAAGTACATTATTCAGCTTTAGAAACAGATTTCCTCTCACGAGTTCTTAATGTAGTTTAATATTAAAATGATCCATGTTTAAGCAGGAAAAAAATAACAACAATTTTAATGGTACATATTTATATTATCAAAGAATCTAAGTGCTGAAGTTTCAAAAGAAAGGATGTAGATTTCAGCAAAAAGGAGATATATTTAGAAATAATGTATATGCTTGATGAATTATTTTCTGGAGACATTCATCATAAATCAATCGATTAACCAGGTAATGCTGAAAACGAAAAAAACCCAAAAACAACAACAACAAAAAAACACTACCGAAACTCATAACAAAATATTATTTCAATTTATCAAACTTTAAAAACATACAACATAATTTTAAAAATATAATAAAATTAACTTCATGAATATAAATTCTCTTCTAAGATTTAGGACCTTAAAAAAAACAAAACTATCTTGTGTAGTTTTAAGATAACAATTAAAAATGTACTTACCGGAAATTAAAGGTAATTCTGTAAGAAGAAAGAACATTCAGTTTGAATGTTAGAATTCTGGATTCACCTCAGTACACGGATAGGTGAAAATGAATGAGGAGGAGAGGTGGGATAACAATGCAGGTGGTATCTCAGACTAACTTAGTAAGGTGTGTGAATTTTATATAAAACATGAATGAATCCTTGCTTTCTGAGAAATGATTTCATACAATGACTACTAAACTAAAATGATATGTACTAGGATAATGACATACTTACAAGGCATGGAATAAAATGTAAGTGGAAATCACCATTATTTTTCCTACAAGCCTTTTACCTTTTCACAGGTTCTGTCTGTACCAGGGCAGCATCTAACATGGCTTTCATCCATAATTCCATCTCCTTTCCTGTATCAGTGCAGAAATAATAGGTCCGCATGTTTGGATGGGCTGCCTGATTGAAAATGACACGATCGCTTTAAATAGGAATATGGGATCTGTAAAAGGAAGAAAAAAAAAAGTGGTTTTGTGCATAGATCACTACTATGAAATTTCAAAAGAGCAGACTTATCATAAATACAGATATAGAAATAAATGATTTAAGAAAAATATAATTCAACCTTGAAATTGTATAAATATTAATTTTTCCTTTTAATTTTACAATTTTTCTTAAAAAAAAAAAAAAAAGAATGGGAAGGAAGGAGGCAAAAAATGTAGCACTTAGTTGTGTCTGTTCCATGTACAAGTCCCTAGCAATATCCATTTACTATAATTCATGCTTTATTCAAGAATGTACCGTACCAGGTCAGTGTGACTCAGTGGCTGAGCATTGACCTATGAACCAGGACGTCATGGTTTGATTCCCAGTCGTGGCACATGCCTGGGTTAAGGGCTTGGTCCCCAGTGTGGGGCTTGCAGGAAGCAGCTGATCAATGATTCTCTCTCATCATTGATATTTCTATCTCCTTCTCCCTTCCTCTCTAAAATAAATAAAAATACATAAAAAAAATTGTTCCAGAGAAACCAGCAACAAAATAAATATGTACATATCTTAGTATTTCCCCTTGTTAGACATTCCTTTAGTCCTCAAAAGGCACTACTGTTAAAGCATTTGTCTAATCCTTATAGACACCTATATATAAACATAACAGATGTATCAATAATCCCAAATGGTATGTACCTTCAACTTTTATTCTCAAGTTTCAGAGTTGAAATATAAATGTTTTGGGTTTGAGGAAAGAGGCCTATGTAAATGGTAAGTAGTGTTTGTTTGATTTTCTTCATGGTGGTTCAATGTGCCTCTATTCCAGAAACAGGAAAACAGAATGAAGAAGGTATTGATGAGGCTGCTACCCAAATTGTGAGCACTGAGCTCAGCTTAACCCAGGGGCTGATCAGGCAAAGATGGACAGCATCAGTAGTGACATCAAAGTAAAACAAAAAACAAAAGAAAAACAGGTCATGGTGGGGATTCTGTGGGGGAAGCATTCTTAATTTCCATTTGAAGATGCCCATTTGAAGTTTCCATTTGAAGTTTCTTATTAGACAATGAACAACAAGGAACAATAAATAAAGGCTATGTCAGAACAGAATGAGGCAAAGAGTACTAAGTATGTAGTTAGCCTGCAATATATAAAAAGATGAGAGAAATAAATCTGGAACCACAAACTTTATTCTAATATCTTGACTGTCTCGCTTTATTAACAATGTCAATTAACTTTAACATTTTTTCCAGAAAGCACCAGAATATAAATAAATTCAACAAAAACAATGATCAAAATAACTATATAATCAACAAATCTTACTTAACTATGTAAAAAATATAAAACTATAGAAATAACTCAAAAGAGCCTGGCTGGTGTGGCTCAGTGGTTGAGCATCTACCCATGAACTAAGAGGTCACAAATTTAATTCTTGGTCAGGGCATATGCCCAGGTTGCTGGCTTGGTCCCCGATAAGGGGCATGCAGGAGCAGCTGATTGATGTTTCTATCTCCCTTCCTCTCTTTCTAAAAAAAAAAAAAAAAAAAAAAAAATCAATAGAAAAACACACAAAAGAAATAGCTCAAATGCTGTATGTCGCTAAAATAATTAAAACCACCTGCCGAAACCGGTTTGGCTCAGTGGATAGAGCGTCAGCCTGCGGACTGAAAGGTCCCAGGTTCGATTCTGGTCAAGGGCATGTACCTGGGTTGCGGGCACATCCCCAGTGGGAGATGTGCAGGAGGCAGCTGATCGATGTTTCTCTCTCATCGATGTTTCTAACTTTCTATCTCTCTCCCTTCCTCTCTGTGAAAAATCAATAAAATATATTAAAAAAAAAAATAATTAAAACCACCACAAAGTGTAACTGGTGTGAGTGGAATTTTGGAGAAATAAATAAAGACCACTGCCTATATTTTGATCAATGGAAGGAAGACTGGCTGGTGCTAAGAAGACCCCATTGCAGCCCTGACTCAGACACTAACAAACCACGCTCGTGATTTGACAGGCTTGCCATCTATGAAATGGAAATATTTACTAGATGGTGGCAAAGTTCCCTATTGAGCTCTGAGTTCCACACACTGTTCAACAATTGTCTATGAAGTTTCTACTTACCATGGTGATGAGCAGTAGCATCACTGTCAACAGACTTAGTAGTAAAAGTGGCTCATACATTCAGAGGAAACATCACAGAAGAGAGGATTTGAAACAGAAATTACTATCATTGTTACAGATAAAATTTAAATTAAATCAAATAATTACAGAGAGTATACACTTAACAGTCACTTTTATTGCTATTTTAACATTCTAGTATTTTTTTTAAGAGTCTAAGAACCCAACAAAATGTCCTAGGAATAGTACAAATTCAACAAACCTTTGTCAAATTAATGAGCTAACAACAACAAAAAAAATCTAAACCCATGGTCAAATAACAGTGTCAGTGTCACACAGTTCTAAATGAATACTTTTTAACATGGAAGGGGGTGGTACACAGGTCTGCTAGATTTAATAATACATTTTACGTCTCAACTTAAATGTTTTCTCAAAAGTACCTGATGCTCACAATGTACTTAAGACTAAAAAAAAAAAAAGAAAAAAGAATCTTTGCAAATATTCTATAAGATCATAAATGTACATACTTATATTATGTTAAAAAACATAGTTAGTATCTTTTATAGTACTCTTCCCCCAAATTTATTATGAAAAATTCAAGCATATAGTAACATTTAAAAAATAGTAAAATTATCACCAGGACACTGATAGCTATATATTTACCAGTTATTAGCATTTTTACATATTTGCTTTATCTTGAACCATTTGAAAGTATAGACATAAAGCCACTTGACCCTAAATATATGACTTCCTAATTAAAGTGACATTCTCCTCTTCAATCACAAAACTATTAACATACTTAAATATAAAAAAGACTAATTGAAATAACTTTTTGTAATAATCTATGGGTCAATATCCATTTTTCAATCCATGCAAGATTCAAACAAAGAATTAAAAAGTATGACTATTTCCTTACCTTAAAAGCATATTTGCGGTTAATGTGATCCTCAGAGGTAAGCATAGCTATCTGAAAACTAGGCAACAGTATGCTTCCCAAGATACCCTCTTCTTTCTCATCTAAGAAATAATTGAATATCTGATTAGAATTTTAAATGTCCCCATGAAGCAGAATTAATTTTCTCAAAATTTATTTTGACCAAATCAAAAGGTTTTTACATATAAATGAACGGTATTCAAGTACTGTTTAGAGTAGTACTTTATAAGGTGTTTAGGGAAAATATTAAATAGCAGAAGCATATTCTTTACTTTCAACAAATTTCCCTCTCCTAAGCAAATCAAAATTGGCTCCACATGTCAGAGATATGTCAATTAGAAATAAAAGCATATATTTGTTTGGCATATATATGGAATTTTACAAAGTCCTCTGACATGTCAATTATTGAAAATATATATTACCATGTAAGAAATGACAGGACTTTATATACTTAATCTACCAACATTCCTATGAGGATTAAAAATGCCCAACAATTCTGAGCCCAGACAAATGCATGGCCCTCCTGCTAACAGTCTTGGCTCAAATGACTCACCAATAAGGCATTCCTTTACTCATTTTAAAATGCTTCCTAGAGCCCTTACTTCTTTCTGGAACTTTCATTACCTTCCACCCTCAATACCTCTGACATGCTACATGTTCTTATCTATCTATCTATCTATCTATCTATCTATCTATCTATCATCTATCAATCATGTATCTATCAATCAATCAATCAATCAATCATCTTTCTCTTCTCATTAGAATGCAAACTCCAAGTAGTTTTGAATAAATGATATACCTGGAAGTATACATTTTAAAGTATACTATAAAAATTCTATGCTTTTCAGGACATATAACCTTGACGGTTTGCTTTTACCAGTCATTCTGATATACAATAAAGTTGTGGGAATAAATTACAGGCCTACAAGGCAAGCACATAAAATAAACTTAGGAAAATAAAACATTTATCTTGGCATAGTATGGACTCATGTTATTAACTTTCTGTTTGGGGGCAGAGATGTTTATAAAACCTGAAATACACAGTTCGTTATTAGAGACCCATGAGACAAGTTAATAAGCTATGCATTAGGCTGATGAACTCATCAATGAAAGAGACCATTAGAAAATTTTTTTTATTTTGCTTGCCACATTTTTTTTTATTATCATAAACTTAACAAGAATAAATGGTGAACTTCCAAAATAAGAAGAGCTGCATTAAATAGATATTATTTCTATAGCTTGTCTAATAACATGGAACAAAATTTTGGTTTTGGAGGAGAACCAAGATGGCGGCATAGGTTAACGCAGGAGTTTGCTGCTTTGAACAACTACTTCAAAAGTGAAACTAAAAGACGGAAGGGACATCACCCAGAACCACAGGAACGCTGGCTGAGTGGAAGTCCTACAACTAGGAGGAAAGAGAAACGCATACGGACACTCAGAGGAGGCACAGTGCTGAAGTCAAATTCTGAGGTGCGGAGTGCGCGGAGCGGGCTGGCAGCGGAGGGCGCGGTTGGCGTTTTCAATCGGGAGGGAGTCGCAGACTCTGAGCTCCAGATACGGGCGAGTCTTTAGGGACCCAGACTCAAACGGGAGAAGCAGGACTGTCTGGCTTCGGTCAGAGCGAGTGCAGCTTTCTCTCCGAGCTTTGCAGCGGGTGCTGGGACTCAGAGAGGCAGAGCCCCTGGGGACAGGACTGAGAGCCGCCATAACTGCTCTCTCCGGCCCACCCTGTTGATCCTGTGCAACCCGCCCTGCCCAAGCCCTGCACACAGGCATTTGCCGGATAGCCTCAGGCAAAGCCTAGATTAGCACCTCCCTAGAGGACAGAAGTTCTCTCACTGCTGACACAGCTGATTCTCATAGCCACTTGGCCTGGAGGTCAAACCCTCCCTGGTATTAGCTACAACAATCAAGGTTTAACTATAAGACTGCCCACAAAGACCACTAGGGGGTGCACCAAGGAAGCATAACAAAATGCAGAGATAAAGAAACAGGACAAAATTGTCAATGGAAGATATAGAGTTCAGAACCACACTTTTAAGGTCTCTCAAGAACTGTTTAGAAGCCGCCGATAAACTTAATGAGATCTACAAGAAAACTAATGAGACCCTCGATGTTATATTGGGGAACCAACTAGAAATTAAGCATACACGGACTGAAATAACGAATATTATACAGACTCCCGACAGCAGACCAGAGGAGCGCAAGAATCAAGTCAATGATTTGAAATGCGAGGAAGCAAAAAACACCCAACCGGAAAAGCAAAATGAAAAAAGAATCCAAAAATGCGAGGATAGTGTAAGGAGCCTCTGGGACAGCTTCAAGCGTACCAACATCAGAATTATAGGGGTGCCAAAAGATGAGAGAGAGCAAGATATTGAAAACCTATTTGAAGAAATAATGACAGAAAACTTCCCCCACCTGGTGAAAGAAATGGACTTACAGGTCCAAGAAGCGCGGAGAACCCCAAACAAAAGGAATCCAAAGAGGACCACACCAAGACACATCATAATTAAAATGCCAAAAGCAAAAGATAAAGAGAGAATCTTAAAAACAGCAAGAGAAAGAAACTCAATTACCTACAAGGGAATACCCATACGACTGTCAGCTGATTTCTCAACAGAAACTTTGCAGGCCAGAAGGGAGTGGCAAGAAATATTCAAAGTGATGAATACCAAGAATCTACAACCAAGATTACTTTATCCAGCAAAGCTATCATTCAGAATTGAAGGTCAGATCAAGAGCTTTACAGATAAGGAAAAGCTAAAGGAGTTCACCACCACCAAACCAGGATTATATGAAATGCTGAAAGGTATCCTTTAAGAAGAGGAAGAGGAAGAAAAAGGTAAAGATACAAATTATGAACAACAAATATGCATCTATCAACAAGTGAATCTAAGAATCAAGTGAATAAATAATCTGGTGATTATAATAGAATGAACTGGTGATTATAATAGAATCAGGGACATAGAAAGGGAATGGACCGACTATTCTTGGGGGGGAAAGGGGTGTGGGAGATGCTGGAAGAGAATGGACAAAAATCGTGCACCTATGGATGAGGACAGTGGGTGGGGAGTGAGGGTGGAGGGTGGGGCGGGAACTGGGAGGAGGGGAGTTATGGGGGGGAAAAAGAGGAACAAATGTAATAATCTGAACAATAAAGATTTAATTAAAAAAATAAATAAATAAAAAGGAAAAAAATTAAAAAAAATTTTGGTTTTACTATACTGTGCTTATTCACGTGTAATTCACAGATATAAAGAAGAAAAAACAAAACTGCAGATTTAGTCTAAATGGTAAAAAGAAATACAAAGTAAGTCATCAATTATAGAGAATATGACAATTTAAAAAAATGAGTGACATTCTGATTTTAAATCCAATTTTATATTTATATAAAACAAATCAGAAACAGCTCATGAAGTCATCTTTAATAAAAAAATCATTATCAAATAATCCAGTCTTCTTATGGAATAAAATCGACTTTCCTGAAGTTATTTCAGGACATGCAGAGGGAACACAGCACAGGGCCACTTCCCTGTATGATCATGGATTGTTTCCCGGCAGAACGCTAAGTAGCTGTGAGGTCTCAGGCAAGTTATTGATGCTGTGTATCTCAGTTTCATCAACCAGCAATTTAAGGAAAACAGGACTTACCTCAAAGAATTGTTGTGAGGGCTAAGTCAGTTAATAGACATAAAGAACTCAATAATGCACTCCGTCCATATCAAGTGTTCAATAAATATTGCCATTATTATTATAAAGTTAAAGACTGCCTATAAAACCTTCATCCCCCCCCCCTTTTTTTTTTAAGATTTTTTAATTGATTTTTTTAGAGAGAGGGAGGCAAAGAGAGAGAAACATCAATGTGAGAGCAAAACTTCTATTGGCTGCCTCCTGGGATGACACCCAACCAATTGAGCCACACCGGCCAGAGCATCCACTACTAGATTCTTCTAATGTTCCCCATCAGGGCATTCTTCTGTTTGGTTCTCTCTCAAGCCCGACCTAAATCACTGCCTTACTTTCTGTCACCCAGAGGGCGTGATATACTGCCAAACGAAGGGCAGGTGGTGAACAATGTTTATAGATGAACAAACTCTCTGCGGGGCCCAGCTGAGCCTTTTTAAGGTTGCACCGCAGTGCAATTTCTCCCTCTGCTCCCTCCTACCTCCTTCCGGCAATAGGGAGAGGCCCCACAGATACTCCCCAATAAGCCATTAATCTCCATCATAGAGCTTGCTTCCTGGGAACATAAGCTGGGACAGGAACCACAGAATCTCATCAATTTGATTGGATTCAAGTGGCATTTTAAATACCCGATTTCTACTTCAGCTTTAAAGATGTTGGAGAACAAGATAAAGAATACATACAAACTTACTAGTTCTCATTCCTCACCTAGAATACTTCAATACTCTGTTAACTGGTCTCTTGGCTTCTGGTGTAAGTGCTTTTTTCTAAAATGTACACTGGTGATTTTAAGGTGATTTTTCTAAAATGTACACTCAAATCCTGGTGTTATTCTTGCAGTCAGACGGAGTTTAAACTCATTAGGATGGCAAACAAATGCCTTTTATGCTCTGATCTACTTTTTAGCCTTTACTTCCTGCCAGGTCTTCAGATATGGCCCTCATTCCAGCAATATAAGCCCTATGTGTAATTTTACACACATTCCATGTTCACCCATGCTAAGTCCTTTGCCTAGATCACCCTTCTTTCCTAATTCCTTCCTTGTACAGGCCTGGTCAACAGTTATTCAACCTAACTGAACACTATGACATTCTCTCTCACACTCCTTCAGCTAATGTGTGAGTTCCATAAGAAGAGGGGTTTACATGGTTCACTTCTGCAAGTGCTACCCAATAAGAGGTCTGACACATCAAAAGCTCACTGCTAACTACCACACTAGACCATCATCATTTCTACATAACAGCTCCTAATAGTCTCTGTTACCTTCCTTCCCCTTTATAATTCCTTCTCCAGTAGCAGTTTGAATCACTCTTATGCTTAAAAACATCCAATTGTTTCCTTACGGCCTTTAGGGTAGAATCAAGCTCCGATGAGAATCCTGCATCGGAGCGATCTCCATCTCTCCCATCCATCTCCTTCCTACTGCCAGCCCCTCAGCTTGGCACACTGGTTTCTTCCCGCTCCTTCAATATTCCCAACACTTAAAGCCTTTGCATTACTGCTCCTCCTGCCTGGAATACTGTGCTCCCTCCAGCTCCTCCTTGTAATTTAGACCTTGCCATTTAAAATATCTGCTGAGCCAGGCCGGAGTGGCTCAGCTAACTGAGTGTTGTCCTGTGCACTGAAAGGTTGCCTGTTCAATCCCTACTCGGGGCAAAAATGGAAGGCAACTAATTGATGTTTCTCCTCTTTTTTCCTTCTTCTCTCTAACCATGCCCTCCAGTGAGGACTGAAAAAACAACCACCACCACCCACCAAAATCTGCTCAGAGTACCAATCCAGAGACCTCTCCCCCAGGCCCAACTTTCATAATATGACTGTACTTTCCTAAAAGCATCTATCATGGTCTTTTTTTTTTTTTTTTTTTTTACTTCTCTGAGTTTATTTACTGTCTCTCTGACCTCTCTAGTAAGTAAGCTTCATGAGAGCTTTCTCTCACTGGTGTATTGACAGCACCTGAAATAAAGCAGGTCCTGCTCAATAAATATGTGGTGAATGAATTAAGTTCCCTGGTAAGTTTTGTCAATAGGCTGACTATAGCATAGAATAACCTAAGCGACTGATTGGAGCAGGTTCATGATCTGCCTGCTGTATTGCAAAGCGTAGTGGGAACCTGGGCTTCCATCTGGTATTTGTTGCCCAACCTATTGTAAAAAAAATAACAAATCACTTATTCTCTTTCATTTTCTTTATGTCTTATTTTCCCTATCTGTGAAACACAAACTGCTCTGTCAAAAAATTCTGACAGCACACTCTATGTGTTAGTATACCAGATGCTTTGAGAGATATGGAAAAATGAATGAGGCCAATGTATTCAGCATACAGGAGAGATCTGGGTTGGGCTAAAAACCTGTGATTAAGAGAAGCGCTTGGGTGATAATTCTGGCTCTGACACTTAGTAGTTGTGAGACCTCAGGCCACCAAACTGACCTTGCTGTCCCTTAGTTCCCTTTTGTATAAATGAGTACATGATGTCCCACCTTATCTAATGGCTGTGAGGAAGAGATGAAATAGAGCATCTATGTTATGTGCTTAAACACTCAAACAACAACACTGCAAACTGTTCTGATCATCTCACTAAAATCTGATAGCTTTTATGTAAAACCTGACATTTTCTGTTGATAAAATAGTAAAATTATATAACATCATATACTTCTTTCCAACCATCTGAAGAACAGAAATGAGTTAAATGTTCTTTCTTTCCTTACTGTCCCCTCCCCCCCCTTACATTCCTCCTGTCAGGGGGACCATATTAAAATTAATTAATACATTGCATGTAAAATGCATATGGAATCTCATCCTCAACATAGCTTCTGAACTTACCTTTATTTTTCTCAAATTAAGCAAAAAGTTTTTCTATTTTAATAAGTGATGATGAGCACATATCCATGGGCAATAACAATAGCAAATTACAAGGAATTCAGTGTTGTTTTTTGTTGCAATTTAACATTTAGAAATTTTTACATGAGAAGTAGTAACAAACATTTTCTTGTTCTCATTTAAAGCTCTAAACAGTCTATAAATATACTGAAAAGGAGAGGAAAGTACAAATTATAAGCTTAGGAATAAAGCCCGAATATCAACTCCTTACTTTCCTGAAAGAGTGGGGAAACCTTTAAGGAAAATTGTGGCGTATACTTGGCACTGAACTGAAGATAATACCAAAATTGCAGCCTGACCAACATCTCTACAACAAAATGAAAATTTATAGGTTTAGTTAATTCTGACTCAGCAGTACTTTTCAACCACAGTTTGCAGTGGGGTGGGGGGAAAAGATGAATATAAGTCTGGAAATTTCAGATTTTGAAGGTTAATATGCTTTATTATTGCTTTGATAGATGACTACAGAATTTTGCCACTATTTTTGGGTATAATCACAAAGTAAATTTTAAAAACTGCTGATTGGTCCTAAAATCTTGTCATATCTAGAATAGTTATAAATTACTAATTACATGTTGACAATCTAATTCTTTTGTGACTGTTTCTAACCCAACTTTAAAGTAGGGAAGAAGTGATTGCTCAGATTCATGATTTTATATGATAGTGGAAGCAGATTTCTATAGAGAGCACAGCCCATGTACACCTTTCATGGTTAGGTACCACCTCTGTAGTACGTAACAGATCCATACAGCATATGAACAGAAGCTCTGACTTCACACTCTACTAGTAATTTACTTAAAATTGTACTAATAATGCCGGGAGCCGGTCCATGCTTGCTGTTTCAAGGGACCTGGCATATATGGCATACTGTTCTTAATATGTTTGCTCACCTTCTTGGCACTATGTGTTTTAACCAAGGTCTCTGAGAAAGGTTGTTTCCCCAGGTAGGGATTTTCCCCTGAAGTTAGGGAGGGAATAAAACCTCTTAACTAAGTGCCAGGTGGGTAATTAATCACTTTAACTACGAACAATCATGCTTAAGCTACATAATCTTTACTCCCTGGAATGGAGATAAGAAACGCCCTAACCTTTGAAATAGAGATTGACAGGATTGGAATCAACTGGTATAAATACAGATGTAAGAAGACAGAACCAAGAGAGATAGAACCTAGGCACAGAACCTACACAGAACGTTCTCTAGAGACAGAACTTCGCTGGAGAGAACATGGCAAAAGTTCCCGGACAGAAACTGGCCTCAGAACCTAGAGACAGAACCTAGCGAGAGAACATGGCAAAAGATCCTGGACTGAACCTGACTACAGAAATTGGCAAGAGAACCTGACTAGAACCTGGTAACTGAACCTGGCTGGAGAACCTGGACAGAACCTGGCTGGAGAACCTAGCGAGGGAACTTGGCTACAGAACCTGGCTGGAGAACCTGGAGAACCTGGCTGGAGAACCTAGCAAGACAACATGGACACAGAACCTGGCTGGAGATCCTAACCAGAACTTCACTGGAGATCCTGACCAGAACTTGGCTAGAGATCCTGGCTAGGATCCTGAACGCTGTCTCCGTGTCATTCCTTCTTCGCCAACTCCGTCCACACCTTTGGGGACCCCTGGACCCGCTGGGGTTGGACCCCGGCATAATAATAGACAACACTTAAAGAAAAAAGGAGTTTATGATATCCAGACAGGGTCAATGAAGACTGCTACTCCACACCTAAGCCAATGCCTTTATTTCCTCTCCAGCAAGACTGATAGCCTGGCATGTATGCTACAACTTTCTCCATCTTTCAGGGAGTTGTCACTGTTTGTTGAAAAAAGGAGGGGAGGGGCAGGAAGGGATCAGAATGAATACATTTGTTTGTGATTTTTCAATTTGCCAATGCATCCAGTAGTCTTTGATATTCTAAAATCATTTGCTGGGGAGAACTGGGTGTTTAGTGGACCTACAGGAGACCTGATAGAGCTGACGCGCAAAAAGAATCTCATCAAACGAATGATTTTTATCTATTAGGCACTGTATTAAAGGATAACATGATACAGTGAAGATTCATATGCTCTTCACACAAAACAAATCAGATTAGCACCATTAGATTACAGAAATGGGACCAAAATTCAGACTAATCTGTTTGAAAAACTATAGCATATCATCTTCTGTTTTATCTCAAATGCTGGTATTATATGTCAATGAAAAATAGGTTTTCTTGATACTATTTTTTGACATAAAATAACAGATAGAACTGTAATGTTTTTCTCTTAAAAAAAAACTATCCTACACTTAACAAATCTTCTATTGCAATTATGAAATAACACACTAAGACAGTGGTAAACTCACCTCTATAATAAAAGAGACAAAGGTCAGAAAGCACGAACCAGCGTTTCTTCCACAGCTTCATGCCAGTGCTGTCCTGCATTCAATCAGCATAACAAAGAACTCTTTTTCATTTCAGGAAATTAAAACCCACTTCTGATGCATTTATTTAAAATAAGCTTTAAAAACGAGGTGTGTTTGATATTGCTACACAGAAATCTAACTAAAAAGCTAATAAAAATTTGGGGTAGTTTTCTAGGGGCTTGCATCATATAAAAATATTCCAAAGTACACTTGGTCTCTGAAGAGTAATACAGTCATGTAAAAGGAATACTGTTGAAGCAATCTGATTTGGTTTCACATTTTTAAACAATGTGAAATTCACTCTTCTGGAAACATGTCTGCGAGCCTGAGGATAATGGAACCATGAAGCAGTGCAGGCATTCTGGTAAACCAGATTTAATAAATATGTTAATCGTCAACAAGAAGGAAAATATGTGAGGTGATTTAAAATGACTGCATTAAAGAAACCTCAGCACATAAATACATTTCATAAACACAGTTTTCTTCTTACATATATGGTTTGCGTTTTGCTCATCCGGCAGGAAAGAGTGCCTATTTGGCAGCTCCTTCTAAATAATTTAGTTCATAAAAATACCAAGCTCAAACAAAATTACAATTTTAATAAAATATATCTTCCCACATGTCCCATATGCAAGAAAGCAAGATTGCAAGAAAATAGGAAACATGAACATGAAAAAGATGCAAGGGGAAAGAAAAGAGGCCAGTTTTGATGTTCTTCGATTAATATTTTTTAAATTTAGTTCTAATTGTGACCAGTATCTTATGATGACTTTGAACTAAGGAAATTGTATGGATGAAAATCTCTTTTAAGAAAAATATTTGTCCTTAAAACGGACAGCTATGTCAAAGAAAGGATAAAAAAAAATTAAAGTTACATAGTACTTTCAATTTCCTAATTATATTGTCCTTCTTGAGTACAGGCACTTTTTAAAAGATTTTTAGGCAGCTCTGCAAACAAATATTCTCTGTTAGTCACACACTTATTACAAAATAATAACTCATAAAAGAGAAATTGGTTGGTAACACTTTTGCAATACTAAATTAATTAAGGAATCAAGAAATAAGAACAAGACTCATTTTAAATAAAGAGTTCCATAACCTCTATTAGGCTCAATATTGCACTGAACTATTTATGCACATTATGTGGTCTCATTAGAAAGACTAGTTAAAAAAATCTTTTAACTTGGGTAAGTTTAAATATAAGATGGTTAAAATATAGAAAATGATCTTTAAATAAAAATGAAAACTTGAACCCAAGTTACATAGCCAATCAATTCAGTGAGAAATTGGAAAAAATAATTTGGAAATTCTTTGGATTTTTAAGATGGTCCTCTTCCAATACATTAGCTTAGCTGCTACCCATCCATCTTTCAGAGGGAGCAATGTTTAATGAATACTTCTTATCAAATTCATTATTAATTTTAAGAACACAATAATTAGGTCATCTGAAAACAATTAGCAATATTTGACAGAAAAAATATGTACCACCAATGAATTATTATTTAACTTATTCTGTATCACCTGTATACATGTAGAATCAGAGACAGAATAAAACCAGATAAAGGTCTTAAATGCCAAATATATCACCTCAGTTATCTGGTGGTCATTAAGCTGAAACCTAGCTGCAAACCAGAAATTAAATAAGAAAACAGCAGCCAATATGCAGTCAAAATAGATACGCATCCTTACTAATTCCAACACATATGACAAAGTTCCAAAAAAAAAATTAGTCATCAAGTTTCCCAGACAATAGAACAATATATAGCCCAACTTATCAGGATGTTAACCATGTTTGGGCAAACAGGAAAACAAGAAAAGAAAAAGAAAAAGAAAGAGAGAAATAAAACAAAAAACAGCATTAAGAAAGAGGCCTTGAGAGCACAGGCGCAAAAATCTGGAAGAAAATCAGAAAAGTCTTAAATTATGATCAGATTTCTCTATAAATTAAAGTATATAATTATATATTTCTCTAATGCTTTTAAAGGAACAGAAAAATGAACAATACCTCTGGATGGGTTTTTTCAGTTTAAAAAATATTTCTGGCCACCAAATTTTAGCATGTCATTCCTAACATTTCATACAGCATATATTTAACTTCAAATCTAGACCGACCTATAACAAACACACAGTCTCTGTTCTAACCATCATCCTTTTCTTGGCTCATCTGTTCCCCTAACATCCTTAGTGCTAACAGAAGTAAAAGAATCTGGGTGGCTCCTCGACAGGTCCTTCTCCATTTGGCATAACTGTCTCGGGAACATTCAACTGGAAAAGTCCCTTTTATTCTGTCCTTTTTCCACATCAAATAGGAAAAAAATAAATACCTGTTTATAAAGCCAACCTCGTCTGACCACTGGTGCATTAGGGTTCCTTTTAATTGAATTTGATCTCTTTCCAAAATTATGAACTTTTTTCGAAGCTCGTGAAGTCTAAATAGAAAAAAGCACAAAGTGGTATAAATGATTAGGTGTTTGAGTTTATTTTTCATCCTCACAATTTTAATCTCTTTTCAGATTCCTCTGAAACTTGCAGGACTTAAATCTTTTCAGGTGAATTATTGCAACTCTGCTTTTGCTGGCTTAGTTCTTCCAAGTGTAATAATTCTGCACAAAGACTTCTTCCCCCGGGATATTACAAAAGGATCACAGGTTTTACAATCTCTCCTTTAAAAGATGGACATACAATTTCTAAAAGGGCACTGGGGGTGGCAGTATTTTGTCCTACCTGCTACATAACTTGAATGAACCTTGAATAAAAATTATTAACAAATCTTGAAGAATAAACCAAAAGACAGAACTTTATGCGATATATCTGCATTGAAGTGTTGTTTCAATTACAGAAAATTAGCAGCAAGTCACAAGAGATATATTCAGATATAAAACACAAGCAAACAAATCACACATCAAGTCAAAACAAGGCTTAATGTCATAGACAAATCTGAACTTGAATGATACCAGACAGATGGTGTTTACTATAGTCTTAGAAGTACACATAAGGATATATAAACTTTTAAGATACTGCTGTGTTTAGCATCACGATTTATTTTGGCATAAATGGTAGTAGAAACCAACGAACATAAAAACAAGAAGCTGAATTTTAATTTCTGTATGAAAGTAAGTAATATCAAGTGATTTCTTATTTTCCAACTTAGAATCTTTGGGAAAGCTAGCTTATTAGAATTTTTTGTTTTACCTAAAGCATGTGTGTTTAAAAAAAAAAGTTTTAATTTGCTTTTAATATTTAAATATAATCTAAAACTCAAATGGTACAAAAAGATATACGAGGACCAGTCTACTTCTTTCTCAGCTCTAGACACCAGCACCCAAAGAATCACTGTGTGTGCATCTGTGTCTATCTACCTCAAATAACTGTTTTCATAGATATGGAATATCTCTCCCCCGTCAAATGATTTAATATATAATATCTACTTTTCTGTTCATCTATTTCTTGGAGCTCACTATATAAAGAAAATGGCTATTTATATTCTTATCTGTGCTATAAAACTTTTAAACTTTGTAAATCAGGTAAGTGAAAAAATGGTGTCCCTTTCTGGTTTTAACTGGCATTTTTTCATATTATGAAGGATCTGAGTACCTTTTTCACATATGTTTAAGAAAAAAAACTATTTTCCCCCCTCCAGTAAAGTGACTTTACATATTTGCCCATTTAAAAACTGGGTTTGTAAGCCTTTTTCTTACTGATTCATAGCATCGCTTTAATTATAAAGGAATTATTCTTTGTTACATGGATTGCAGATTTATGCATGCATGAAAATTTTCTATGGTTGAATCTCTCAATTTGAGTTCTGAGTTTTATATCATTTTTAGAAAGCCCATTCACATTCTGAGTTTGTTCTTTTCTTTCTTTCTTTAATATTTTTATAGATTTTTAGAGAGAGGGGAAGAGATAAGGAGGGAGAGAGAAACATCAATGTGAGAGTGAAGCACTGACTGTCTGCCTCCTGCACACCCTCTATCGGGGATTGAATTCAAAACCTGGGCAAGTGCTGGGACTTGAAATTAAACCAGCGACCTTCTCTCTCTCTCTCTCTCTCTCTCTCTCTCTCTCTCTCTCTCAACAAAACAAACAAATCTTTCATTGTTTTCTGTACTGCTTTTATAGTTTTAACATTTCAATACCTGACCTACTTGGAAAATTTTTGGTGTAAAGTACGAGGCACAGATCCAACTTTCTTTCTAGACCAGGGGTGGGCAAACTTTTTGACTCGAGGGCCACAATGGGTTCTTAAACTGGACCGGAGGGCCGGAACAAAAGCATGGATGGAGTGTTTGTGTGAACTAATATAAATTCAAAGTAAACATCATTATATAAAAGGGTATGGTCTTTTTTTTTTTAGTTTTATTCATTTCAAACGGGCTGGATCCGGCCCGCGGGCCGTAGTTTGCCCACGGCTGTTCTAGACGATGACTTGGTGGACCCTAATCCACCTATAATTTTTCTAGATTTTAATTAAAATTATTAATTAAGCATTATAATATTTAGTTATCTTACTAGCATTTTATATTATACTAGTGGACTGGTGCACGAAATTTGTGCGGGGGACGGGGGGGGGGGGAGGGGGAGAATACCTCAGTCCGGCCTGCACCCTTTCCAATCTGGGACCCCTCTCACAATTCGGGACTGCTGGCTCCTAACCGCTCACCTGCCTGCCTGCCTGATTGCCCCTAACCACTCTGCCTGCTGGCCTGCTCACCCCCAACTGACCCCCACTGATGACCTGCTCACCCCCAACTGAGCCCCCCTGCCAGCTTGCTCACCCCAAACTGTCCCCCCGCCAATCTGATCACCCCCAACGCCGCCCCCTCCCCCCCACTGGCCTGATCACCCACAACTGCCATACTATCCTGGCCTGATCACCCACAAGTGCCCTCCCCTCTTGGCACCTAACTGCCTCTACCTTGGCCCCACCACCATGGCTTGGTCCAGAAGATTGTCGGGAAGGTCTCCCAGTCTAATTAGCATATTACCCTTTTATTAGTATAGATAGAGGCCTGGTGCATGGCTGGGGGCCAGCTGGTTTGCCCTGAAGGGTGTCCCGGATCAGGGTGGGGGTTCCCCTGGATGGCAGGGCGGCCTGGGTGAGGGGCCTGTGCTGCTTTGCAGGCTAGCCATGCCCCCATTGGGGTGGAGGTCCCCAGTGGGGATGGTGCCAGGCTGGGCGAGGGGCTGGGGCAGTTTGCAGGCTGGCCACAACCCCTTCAGGGTGGGGGTCCCCGCTGGGGTGCCTGGCCAGCCTGGGTGAGAGGCTGATGGTTGTTTGCAGGCTGGCCAGGCACCCCAGCGGGACCCTCACTCCATGGGGTTGTGGTCAGCCTGGGTGAGGGGCTGAGGGCCATTTCCAGGCACCTCCCTCAGCAGCTGGCCCGGACGACCCAAGCCTCACGCGCACGCAGGCTGGCTCTGTGGCGGCCACCCACAAGCCCCTCCTTTGGCAGCTGGCCAGGGTGGGTGGGAAGCTTGGCTTCCTCCATCACCGGGGGCGACCCTAGCCTCCCACCTGCTCTGGCTGGCTCCTGCCATCATCTTTGTTCCACTAATTTGCATACTCACTCTTGATTGGCTGGTGGGCGTCACAAAGTAACGGTCAATTTACACATTTCTCTTTTATTAGTGTAGACAAGAATTACAAATTATTTACATTTTTAAAGAGTGTGAGACTGCTCACTCCAGGCATACTTAATAGAAATTTCTAGGCCATCATATTAATCTTCACCTTTAAAACTTACGTTGATTCAATAAATTGCTATTCTTTCACACAAACATCCATTACATTTGTAAAATTATTCAAAATCTGAACTCTATAATATTTTTAAAAATGTAAGCCATTGCACTATTAAAACATAATCTTATTACTTTATATTCCAAGCCATTGCTTATGTCAATTACTGCGAATATAATTAGATTCATGTAATAATAAAAATGAAATGATTATTCTGTAATTATAAAATCTACTGAGAGTCATAGTAAGATACTGACTACCAATTATACCAGCTATCAATAATTAACAGTAAGCAAAATAACTTACTCTGCCTACAGGGCTCATTGGATATACTGCGTAATCTGAAGTCATGTTATAGTTAGAAGCTTCGTTTGTCATACTTATAGATCGTTCCTTCTTGTCTTCAGATGTCATAGCTGGAACAGTCCTGAAAATATATGTCAGAATGCTAGAGCTTGCTGAGTATTTAAACTGCTTTACAACAAAGCTTACCTAGAGTTAACAATGCTGGAGTCCTACTTTCTCAAAAAAGGTGGATAGCCCTAACCGGTTTGGCTCAGTGGATAGAGCGTCAGCCTGCGGACTCAAGGGTCCCAGGTTCGATTCCGGTCAAGGGCATGTACCTTGGTTGCCGGCACATCCCCAGTAGAGAGTGTGCAGGAGGCAGCTGTTCGATGTTTCTCTCTCATTGATGTTTCTGACTCTCTATCCCTCTCCCTTCCTCTCTGTAAAAAATCAATAAAATATATTGACTGGTCAAACTAGACCAATCAATATAAAAAGAAAACAAAAAGGTGGATACTTAAGTAGAACTTAATAAGCTCTAGGCAGTGGTTCTCAACCTTCCTAATGCCGCGACCCTTTAATACAGTTCCTCATGTTGTGGTGACCCCCAACCATAAAATTATTTTCATTGCTACTTCATAACTGTAATTTTGCTACTGTTATGAATCGTAATGTAAATATCTGATATGCAGGATGTATTTTCATTGTTCGCGACCCACAGTTTGAGAACCGCTGCCTAGAGTCAGAACTACTTTACATATAATACTTCTCCTAATCACCACGCAAGTAAATATGTTTATTTTTATAAGCATTATTAGATACCCTATTGGTCATCTAAGAGTAAATTTAAAAATTTAGTTACAAGATTAGCTGTTTAATATTGAAAACAATAACAGCGATATCAATAACTAACATTTGTGAATAGATTTCTAGTATAAGATATTTCCACACATGTTTCATTTGATGCTTATAAAAATCCTGAGAAATGGTAATTACCACAATCTCTGATTTAATGATGAGAAAACTGAGCTCAAATCAGTTTAACAGTCTGACCAAGTTTACAGTTTCTGACCTTACACCTTGAGCTCTTGAAATACCTCTTTTTGAACGACTGGAAAAACATCTTTTGAAATTTCATTCCTTATAAAAACATTTTTGGTAATGTTTCTATACCACATATAATAAACAGATGTCATTCTGTTATTATACTTGACTGCACATATCCAGATAAGAAAACTGTTAAATTGTACTGCATTAAGTAAAATATGGGTAACAGCAATCTCAATGCTAATGCCATTTTGAACAGAGGCATTCCACGGAACTCTTTACTTACTGTTCATTCACTACAAAAATACAATTGTCCTGTGATGGTTGTCCTGTGACTGGGTGTTTACAGGTCACTTTCCTTTCATTATGGCTGAAAGAAAAGAGAAACAGAGAAAATGTATGTATGTACTTTCGTTATCACAAACATTTTTCTAATATTCTTATAGCAAAATAACCACTTCTATATTAAAACATTGAAGTCAGTGAATAAAAGATGAAATTCAAACCCATAGCTGTTGAAATATGCCTTTTTTACTATCCACTGTGTGTACACATGTAAATGCTACTTAGTTTTACAATGCAGATAAGCTCAACCCTCCAGTCTGACCTCAATTCTTTCTTCCCACTATTTTATAAATAAAGTTGACTTGTTTCCACGGTCACTGCATGTTACATTTGATAGGTAGGCCACAAAAGTAAGTACTAGTATCTACCCACCTCCATTACTTTGTGTCTCAATTTAAGCACGTAATGCTAAAATTCACATTTTGGGGAAAAATTAACAGTACTACTATAAGGGCACCAGCACATTAACAAATAGACAGTACCATTTGAAGAGCAGTAACTTATGGTGTTTTTGTTTTACAAAAGAATTGCTATATAAATAATGTAATGGGATTGCTTTTTGTGATACTTGAGGAAAATATGCTATAGAAAGGTGGAATCTGAAGGAGAAAATAAAAACCCCAAATAAAACGTGAAAACAGAAACAAAGAAAAAATCTACTTGTTATCTGTGCTGAAAAAAAGTTTGCTTTGAATTAAAGGGATGACATCACTACTACCCTTTTGGCTAAGATCAAGTGAATTAAAGAACGACTATATTTTTTGGAGAGTAAGACCTTTGCATAAGAAATACTGTTCTTTCAAGGTTGAGTGATAAGATTAGGTCTTCTACTATCTTCTTGAAATGAGAGTAGAAAATATCCCCAACTATTTACCTAGCTAAGCCAAAGATATTAGATGCCCAAAGTAATATGCAATATACACTGACATAGAAGACATATCATCATGTTAAAATTTTCATTTTTTCCATTGAGTTTTATCCATAAAACAACCTAACATTGGTATGTTTTAACTTAGAAGATTTACTTTCATTACGAAGAAAATTTTCAAAATGTTATATTGAATACTGCTTTTAAATCTTCAAAGATTATTACATGTGCGCTGAATTTTGGGAACTCTACAACCACAAGCCACAAACTTTCTGGCAAACTTTAGATACTTAAGTTCCTTTTCCAAATCCTAACTGCCATTAATATTTTACTGGTAACTCAGTATTTGAAACTCCAGACATTAAATAAAACTAAAACCATATAGAAGAAAAAGTACAGATACAGTTTTTTAAAAATTACACATTGACTGTTGCCATAGTAGAATGATTGGTAGACTATAATGAGTTTCTATTATTTCTTCAGTGAATTGGTCTACTAAGCGCATGTTACTATATCAGTTTTATTTTTTTTGTGGTGGTTTGTCTTTATACAAACATACCCAGTAAGTGTTAAGATTTAGTGGGTTTTAGATATTTATTTGAGTGGTATTTTTATTACATAAAAAATAAGCAAGTGCCTCTCTTACCTATTGATTTAAAAAAAGTACCATAGTGGAAATAAATTTATGTAATAAGCAATAAATTGGTAACAGAAAAACAAAGAAAGTATAGCCTCTGGAGATAATTGGAAAATACCGAAGTACTCAAATGTGATGACCATTATGAATGTGTCAAAATATGTAAATTCTGATATTTAAACAGTATAAAACATTATGGAAAGAAGAGGGAAAAGTAACCTGTGACAGAAATTAGATTCTCTAATAATGAAAAATGGAGAATAGCTATTTTTTCCTTAAAGCTTCTTCTTGGGAATGGGCACTAAAGAGCTAGAGTTGGCTCAGTGTTAGAACAGAAATATGAAAATTCTTTTTATGGAAAACCAATACTGTACAAAGAAAACAAACACCACCCCCGCCCCCCCACATATTGCATCATTTCCCCATGCTATGTCATATTACCTGGGAGGGATACAGTAGACTCTCATCCTAATATTCTAGAGGCTCTAAATCATAACAATATGGCTCTGCAGTAATTACTGGGCTAAGAGACTACAATGACTTCCTGAACACTAAATAGATTTAAGTAACCATTAGACAAGGTGTAGGACAATGAAGAAATCTAAATAAAGAACGAGTAAAACGGAGCCCAAACAGTCTCTTCCCTAAAAGTGGGCACTATTTCAATTAAATTGACATTTTTATCATCTCATCTTAAAGTAAAATTAAATAAAAATCTTAATATTCCATCTTAGTTAAAAGACCAGTGACTAAAACCAACATCAAATATGAAAATTTTTACATTCTTCTTCTACTACTTAATGTTCTTGTATTAAATTAACATAATTCATATAAAATCTCTAAGAACACTCTGAGGTCTTTTATTGTTTTTAATAAACAAAATAATCTTTCCTAATATATTTACCTAATTGCTAAAACATAGTAAACAAAGAAGTTTTCTGAAATGTTTACTCATTTGTTCTGACTTATACAATATTCCTAAAATCTGGCTCTTGGTTACTAATTAAAACGAACACACACACACACACACACACACACACACACACAAATGTGGTGCATTTTCTAAAATGTTAAATCCCAAAAATTTGTACAATGATATATTTTTAGTAATAGTTAGTCAAGATTACTAGAGGTTTCTATAAAATTCAAAATCAGAAGAACAAGATTTTACAGGCAATTAGAATAAACAAATTGCCATCTCCTGTAAAACATACTTACTAAATAGAAAAACCAGAGTAAACAGAAAAGCCAGAGTAGTATTTTCTAATTTTATCAAAATTTAATTAAAAATATTTTAAAATTTGAAAACCATTCCTTCTTATTATAATGGCATTTACACTTTGTTTCTATAGTACGTTGCATTTTTACTCACAATACCAAAGTATAAACATAATTTCTAAATCATTCACAGAAACTAAAAAATGAGTTAAATACTGACAGCCAATAAAAAAAAATCAATGTAAATAAAATCCAAGTGAGTCTGCGGAAAAAAATCTTCACCCTCCCGCCCCCTAAAAAAGGGCACCTGTTAGCCCTGACCGGTTTGGCTCAGTGGGTAGAGTGTCGGCCTGAAGACCGAAGGGTCCCGGGTTCAATTTCGGTCAAGGGCATGTACCTCGGTTGTGGGCACATCTCCAGTAGGGGGTGTGCAGGAGAAAGCTGATCAATGTTTCTCTCTCATCGATGTTTCTCTCTATCCCTCTCCCTTCCTCTCTGTAAAAATATCAATAAAAAGTATTTTAAAAAGGCACCTGTTAATGTATAAATTTTTTTTAACACCTAATACGCTACCTCTTTAATATGTATAGCCACAGGGCCCTAAGAGAGTTGGCTGGCCCACTATTACTGGTAAGTACCCAGTCATGACCACTGTCCCTGCACAAAGGAGGAGTGGCTGCCTGCTCAGGACCATGAGGGCCGGCAGGGAACACAATGAATGATTCCCGGCCTTTCCTCAATTCAACCAAAGTTTGTCCCCTCTGTTATTTACAAAGCATATGTTTTCCATCAGCCTAAACTTGCCATTCTTTTTGTAGTCACAAGTTTGGTTGTGGTAGGCTGTTTTTGAAGGGCCTCAAAATTCAGATCAGGAGTGCCATCAGTTTCACCCTAATACTTGTGCAGCAGTGTGTCCCAGTGTGATTCGTCTACTAGGGAACAATCTGAGCATCACATAAATTCCTTATTTGTTTGTGCATGAACCTGTCTGTGGGCAACTCCGGGAGAATGCAGAAAACTGCACCCAACAGAATCCCAGCCACATGGGTGCACACACATCACACAGCTGCACAACTTCAACCATTTCCAGCAACTTGAGGTCACTGCCTGTTTTATGAAGCACACTCATCCACACGGGATACCACTTTCTGTTTAATTCCATACTTCCCTACTTCCAACACTTCCCAATAACTCACAAGCTGAGGCCCTGGTCATGTCCATGTCCACAAGCAAACTGCAGGTCTTTTTCAAGGCAAAGTGTAATGGCAGTATTTTTGTATTTCCTATCCATTTAACGTGTGTGAAACGGTGCAACCACTTTTATTAGGTTCCTGTGTTTATTTATATGTGTGACTAATGAACTTTTTGAGTGGTATGCTCTGAAACCCATTTTTAACCGGAGTCCCATGCTTTTCATTGCCCAATTTTGTACAGTGGGGTGATTTTTAGGGACACATGTGTTGTGTTATTGCAAAACTGACTGTGCTACTATGCTAAGAAGTAACATACCTCTCTATGCTATTAGAAAATACATTTGAGGCTTTGCTAGACAAGGTGTCAGATTTAAAATCCTTGCCAGGGATTTTTACGCTTCATAAATGAAAAGGAAACACTGGAAGATACGGCTTTACATAAATTTGTGTTTCCAGAGGAATATGTACTTACAAAGAAGGTATGAAACTCAGGTCACGATATAAAACATACGGTCACAGAACAAACTAATTCCCATCTTGTCTCTGAACTCACTGTGGCACACCAAGAAGTCCAAACTTTTCTAAATATAACCCTAGGTGTTCAGCGACTTTTCCTTCCAGACATCTGTCTGCCCGTGAAATTTTAATACATAGGTTTAGATCCGTAGTTCCCAACTAGGAGTGATTTCATCTCTCAGGAGACACTTGGAAATATCTGGCAATAGTGCCGAATGTCACAACTGGGAAGTTACTACTGGTATAATGGGTAGAAGCCAGGGAGCTGCTAACCACCTTACAATGAACAGGGAAGTTTTCGACATGAGAGTAGTAGCCAGGTCGAACTAGGGCTGATGCTGGAAAACCCTGCACCAGGCTTTCACAGCCTTCTGATGATGAACTGTAATGAGTAAGCCACCTGCACTATTTCTCTAGAGACAACAGAGGCTGCAGGAAATAATGGCAGTTGAGAGTACAGGTTCTGGAGTCAGATCCTGGCACTTCCACTTACTAGCTATGTGGTGATCTTAGGCAAGTTACTTTATCTCTCTATACCTCACTTTCCTCAATTTAATAACCAACAACCTGTATCCTAGCTACTGTTAAGATTTTCAGAACTGCCCTACGTACTGGAGATAGGAGTGAACAAAACAAACAAAATTCCTTGCCCCCACTTTCTAGTGCAGATATTCATGAGGATTTAGAGTGAACGGTATAAACGTGCCCTGGAACACAAGTCTTCGATCATTATTTACTTTTATTATCAACTACAGAACAATCATCTTATGTCGTTGTCATTGGATTACTGCTCGTTAACTGTTTAAAGCAGTTTAAATAGCGCTTGCCCAAGTAATTGTTTAAAACCCATGCTATTCCACTCTACTCATTATATACAGGAAAAGAATACAGATGCGGTCTCTCTTGGTTTTCACGCTTCTGGTAAAAATACCTGCCCCTAATATGTCAAAAGGATAAAGAAAAGTAATCCATATATACAAAAGCCTAAGTAATCGAATAACAGAACAACTGGTCGACCGGCTGCAATAACGCACGCTGACCACCAGGGGGCAGACGCTCAATGCTGGAGCTGCCCCCTGGTGGTCAGTGTGCTCCCACAGTGGGAGCACCACTCAACTGACTGACCTGTCCTGGCAGCCCACCAGCCCAGCGGCAGCCACTCATTCCCTCAGTAGTCCTGCATGTCCAATCTCTGGAGAATGGGCCAGGCACCGACAGACCTGCGTTGCCTGCACGATCACTCGGGCAAAATGGCCGCATCCCCTCCCTAGACGCTCCGCAAGGAAGAAATGATATAAAAGCGGCTGCCAGGTGGCTCCCGACTACCCGTGTGAACATCAGCGGGCTGGATCTGGATCTGGATCCTGGGCCGGCAAGGGCATCCCACCATCCCGCCCAGAGGGCCGGTCGCTTTTTATCCCCCATTATCCCCCTCGGGACGGGCACCAGACACAGGGCTCATAGCTGGCAAGTGCTGCTGCGGCAGCGCAAGCCTCTCCCGATCAGGACTGACTGGGCGTTTGGAAATATCTGGCAATAGTTCTGAATGTCACAACTGGGAAGGCGCAGCATGGCTGGGATGAGCGGGAGTGGCAGGCGGCGCTGGACTGCTGGTTTCAGCCCAGTCCCCGCAGGCCACGCCGAGGGACCCCACCTGTGCACGAATTTGTGCACCGGGCCTCTAGTTCCCATATAAAAGCTCCGGAGGGATCATGTTTTTATGCTAGCAAAGGCAGTATGTGAGCAGGTTCTTAAATAGTGACAACACTTAAAAAAAAAAAGGACTCAGCTCTTTCAAGGAGTTCAGGTCTGAAGGAAATAGGTCATATTCACTAGCTCAGTCTGAGGATCATGCTGCAGCAAAGGCCCAGATACCAGGTGTACCAGTTAATAATGTGGATTTTTTTCAATACTGGTGAAAGGATGAAATCAATGCCAGTTTTAGAAAAGACATCAAGAAATTGACAAACAGCAACACGAATTGCTTGCTCTTTGGCATCATGCCCTCTTCACTATTTACTCCCAGACATTTAATCATTTGCTATAACTAGAAGATCAAAGGAAGAACCTGCTTATTTAAAGCCTCTATGGAAGTATTTCATTCAATAATAATTTGGTTTTAAAGGATCTGAAGATGAATAAATCAGTTGCGTATAAACCGGTATATATATTTCTATCAAGTTGCATACACAACAAATTAAAAAGGACATGTTTATCAGTGAGAGAAGTTCATTAGTCTACCCAATGGCTTTTCAAATTGTGTATGTGTGTGAATCAAACAGTAAATCACGTAGGTAACTACGAAAAGCAAAGCTAAGCTGTGCTACTTTGAAGCAGTTCTGAGCTTTCTGGTAGCCTACATAAAAAGGGAAAGCTGATCAACTACAGAGTTACTATAACCTATTTATGGAAATAGCAAGTTACTGCAATTCTAGTAGCAGGTGCTTTTATATAATAAATAAATTGCATGGCAGCGCTCTGAAGCTAGGGGAGGCCAGTATTTGTGTCCCTTCCAGGGTCATTGGAGTGAGACAACCTTTTGTTATTGTTTAGTCCACATCCAGCCTTCCCTCAGCAGAAGGCTTATAGAGGAGAATGACAATGACATCTCTATAGAAAGGAAAGACCCCACCCCCAATAGGTGCATAAAATGCACACAATGCACATTTCAAATATAAACCCCAATAAAAGGATGAGAGGAAAAAGCACTTACTCAATAATATATGGTATTTTAAATTTCTAGTAAAATGATAAAAGTCAGTGATACTTAAGTAACTATTTCATTCTTAAGTGCTCTTTCAAACTACTCTAGGGAAAAAAATGAAAGTATTCAATACAATTAACAATGGGCTGACTTATAATATGTGGTTTAAAAACTCCTGCTATCCAACAATAGGCCAAAAACTATGCAACCTTTATTCAGTGCAAGAAACCATAAATCATATAGGTAATATACCCTATAAGAAGTTTTTTAAAACATTAAGATATATATAATTTTTGCAAAAATAAATATGGTACCGAGTACTAGATCAGAAAATTACAATGAAAAAATGAGAGCAATGCTATACTGATTAGTACATATCATATTCTTTGAAACAAGTAGAGAAAGGAGCTAAGCCTGATTTAAAAAATAACAACATTACGACTTCAAGGAGATATGATTATTTATAAGCATGTCATATAGTAGCACTGATTGGCCTGTCTTATTTAGCCAGGCACCCTCACAGTTGTCGCAAACTGGCTGCTTCGGTCTAAAATATCATGGGCAGACCACAAGGTCCGAGAGCGAAATGAAAAGTTTCTCTTTACATATACATTTTCAAAAAACTTTCCCCAAATCTCCCTGGCCATCTTTTCCTAGAATGTCACTAGCCAGATGTATGAGTCTATGCCTAATCAAATCAATGGTAAGTGAACTTACGTCAATCAAGAGTCTCAACTTTGCCTGCTGCCCTCCTAGAGGAGTGTGAATAAAATAAGTTTCTATTATACCAGCAAGAAAAAGTTGGGAAGGGACAGGCTCATTGCAAAGGAAACACTTCATTTTTCATAGAGAGGGCAACGCACATATGTTCCAAGAAAACACTTACACTAGAATATTCAAAACTAGATTTCGCCATTCTTTAAAAGAAAAAAAAATGGGTTTATAAATTTTTTCCTTTGAGAAGCTTTGGAAAGGTAAAAAGGGCGATTTTACAGAAAGTCCAAGAACTCTTGAGGTTTTATTTCCACTCTCAGAAAATGTCTTAAAAAAATATTTTGGCCAATCAATAACTATGTCCTGGCAACTTCTTAGCAGTTCTCTCCTGTGAGAGTACTTGTATTTGTGCGTGTGTGTGTGCGTGCGTGTGCGTGTGTGTATTAAAAACACCTTTATGTTAGGGGTAACTTCAGTTACTGTTTTGCTACAAAATTCATTCTCTTTTCTAATTTAAGAAATAAATATTGAAATTGCTATTAATGTATTGTCAATAAGAACCAATATAATTCTTCTGAGTGGTATGTTAGACAAAGCAAGCTTTATTAGGTAGTGTTTTGTATGTGCAACCATAGCAATGAGGTTGAAAATTTATCCACTATGCATAAAAAAATATGCATTTTACAAACTCTGTCTGTCCCACAGAAGAAATTGTGGTTGCCTCTTATTAAACTCAAATGCAAACCATTTGCATGCTTTGCTCTGAATCACGTATTTCTCATGAGAAAGAAAGAGGACTTAATTTAGTAAAAGAAACATAGGGTATCACAGTGGTTTGGCAATTCTTCTGGCAACCCTGGGAATGAGGCCAGCATCATGACTTGGACTTCTACAAGGACCCAACCCATAAAAGCAGCCATATCCACAATGTTGTCAGGTTGGAACAAGGCAAAAGAGATGTGGCACTATGGAAGCTATTGTATTTCTCAAATTTAGGTAGAAAATTATAGAGCCAACAGTTCACATGTGTAGTTACAACTCTTGATTTCAGTACCCTTACACTCAAACCAAAAAAAGTATTGTATATTCTCAGTTTAGACTTGGTTTTATTATACTCTCAGTCAATTATACTCTCCAGCTTGTTTTAAAGTTGAATAGCTTTTATCAATTGAAATCATAAAGCCTTATCACTTTGAGACTCAAACAGTCTCAAATTAGGTAAAAAACAACAACAACAAAAACCAACAACACAAAAAGCCTTATTTGTAGCAGTGACTTAGTTATTAAATCAGTTATCTCATTTATTAGATCAACTGGCTTTATGGTAGTCCAAGTAACTCTAAAAAAAATGTTTGTATTGACTTTTAAAAAGAAAGGGGGGGGGGGAGAGAGAGAGAGAGAGAGAGAGAGAGAGAGAGAGAGAGAGAGAGAAACATAAATGATGAGAGAGAATCATTGATCAGCTGCCTCCTACAAGCCCCACACTGGAGACGGAGCCCGCAACCCGGGCAGGTGCCCTGACTGGAAATTGAACTGTGACCTCTTGGTTCATAGGTCAACACTCAACCACTGAGCCACACCAGTTGGACCAAGCAACTTTTAATAATACCGTTAAATGTAAAATTCATTAATGTTTTATACAGATAACTATTTTCATTTTTTAATAAAAAGGAGAAAACTGTTATGCTGAAATCTGACGACCACAATGACCATTCTTGCAAGTTATTTTTAAACTGAAAATATGATAGCATGAAAAGTTGTGCCGACAATTAAAGGCAATGTTTTAAGAACAAAAGAAAAACACTAAGAGCGCCCTGCCTTTTTTTTTTTTTTTTGAGAAACTGAATTCTTGAGCCTTGGTTATGTGAAGAAGCAACCACCAAGTTAGAAATCTACAAGATTGTAATTTTTTTTTTTTTTTTTGCAAAACATGAAAAGTGCATATGTCCTTTCCCCACATTTAGTTCTAAATGCCACTTGCCTTTAACTTAGAATTAACTGCTTCCAGACATCCTGCCCAAACCTCAGTGATTCATTTATCCACCATCTACAAATTCTCCTTAAGATCTTAACCCATTATCTTCTACCCTCTCTCCTCTCATCATTTAGAAAATGGATCATCTCAGATTTCCTGAGGGAAACTCAGGTGGGAGCACCTCACTGATGGAGCCTCCCTCCCAGCATTCAATTCTAAAATCATCACCTTAATAATTACCACTTGGGCATCACTCCCCGTGCTGCTCACACCCTCAGTTGTGTCACACACTGTACTTGAAACTTGACAATCAACCCTCATACAGACCCTTTGAGGCATTCCTATCTTCACTTTACACATGGGTACACTGGGCTCACAGCATCGACAACGTTGTCCAAGGCCTGAGCGGCATCCTTTTCGGATCCTCACCTTTCAAATGCTGCCCCTTCCCTGACCCTCATCGCAGCCAACAAGACTTTTTGGTTCTGCCCTACATTTTCTCCCATTTTCTGCTCAGTGGTAAAACAAAACAAAACGCCAAGCTTTCCTTAGAGGCCCTTCCCCTCTTCCACGGACCGCGAACATGAGCCTCCCTTGCTGTGCCTCTCCTCTCCTCCTCCCATGTCACTGCCAAGCATCACCCCACGTCTACGTCTATCTGAAGTACGGCAATGAAACCTTTCCTGATTCTAATTCCATTTTAAATCCACTATCTCTTTTCTATCTTCCTGTTCTCTACGGCTTCTCAATCATCTTCCACTCTTTGCTGCTCAGACAAAATTATCACAACATATTTACCAATGGTACTCCTCATTTCCCTGATTATAGGTACAAAAAATTTAAGTACAAATAACCACAAATGTAAAGCATGGGTTTTATAAAAGCACCCAACAGAAACTGAAAATATTGCTTTTCCCAGTGGGAAAATATCAATTTGAGGTGATGTTGCAAGTCCAAAGCTGAAAGCATTATTGCAGACTACAAACAATACAGATAGAAAATAAAAATGTCAAAATATGAGGCTCATGTACAAATTTATCTGTTTTAGTTTTTGGTTATTTATAATTTCTAAATCTCATGAAAAAAAAAAAAACACAACAAAAAACAAACCCACCACCTTCTTAAACAAAATCTACATACACATTTAGAATCTAAAAAACTAAACACTTGATAATAGATTTTAAATAATTTTTGGAAGTAACATAAGAAAAATTCAGTTAACACCATGCTAGTTACGAACAAAATGTAGTATCATAATTGTTATCCACCTGAGTGCTAGGCTTTGAGTAACAACAGACTTACGTATACAAAGTTTGTAATGTAAGTTTTGAATCAATGCATTTGCTCCACTCCTGTCATTTCAATTTCAAAATGATATAAAAATGATATAAAATTTTTTTTAACTCTGAAAAGGTCCTAATGCTAATGTACTTATGTGACGCACACGGCACTTAGTTAAGGCTCAGTTTAGTCAGCAAATAATTATCCCCAAGCACTGAGAAATTCCTCACTTACAGAAAAGGCAGAGTGAGACAGAACTCTGACCCAGAATAGCAGGGCAGACCCAGTTTCTATAGCAAAGACACAGCGAGCAGAGCCAGCAATGAAATCCAATGTCCACGGCAGTACACTGTGGAGGCAGTATTGTACCCCAGAGACACATTGCCTCGCCGAGGACGAGGCCATGGCGTGCTATTACTTGGTTAGGTAACTAAGAGGTTTTCACCAGCACAGTGAAGATGAATCCGTATAATACAAAGATCAAGATATTCTCCTCATTCATTTTATTTGCTTCATCAATTCATTTATTTATGCTCAAATATTTACTAAGCAGCTAATATACACAAGGTTTTGTGCTGTCCACCACTAGGAAACAAAAATACAGTTCAAGACTATATGCAGCTTAAAGAACACTACTTCATCTGAATTTATTAACCTAAATTCCAAACTTAAAGAATAAATAGCACAATTATACTTTCCCATCCGGCTTCAGGGTTGGTGGGAAGGGTTCCTCAAAGCATACTTTATTCATCAGAAAACAGACAAGCACTTTATCCTCGACTGCCTTAGTCCTGAGTAAAACCTTTACGTCAATTTCAGGTTATTCCCCCTGCAGCTCAGCTCATCCCCTTGTTTTTTGTTTGTTTTGGTTTGTTTTGCCAGATTTAATTTCCTGTCCATACAAAAAAGTTTTAAGTAGCTTCTCCTCACTTGAACTTTACTGGT
The DNA here is from genome assembly GCF_014108235.1 of Myotis myotis. Lineage (NCBI taxonomy): Eukaryota > Metazoa > Chordata > Mammalia > Chiroptera > Vespertilionidae > Myotis > Myotis myotis. The sequence goes on from NW_023416335.1 coordinate 183,722,761, forward strand.
TTTTAGGCCAGTGACTTCTGATGCCATAATGTCTCAAAAACATCCTTGTTTAAAATGTTCAGTGATGTATTCCAACTCATCATTACTATATAACTTACTGAGTTTAAAATATAAGCTATTTTAAAACCATGATAAAATATTTTAAGTGGATTCAAGATAAATTTTTAAAGGGAATAAAAATATGCATGAGTTCTCCATATACTTAAATATTCTAGCTTTGGGCACAATTTTCAGCTGGGAGCTGAAAATTCTGCAACCTAAGGGAAAAAAATGTGGATCTTGAATTAAGGCCGTCGAATCAAATAAAATGTACTTGAAACCCTACTTCTCTATTTCTTATGCTTCTAAATATAGAAATAGTATAATGTACTAAGAATCATAATAGGAGGCAGTAACTGCCAAATTCCTCAAATGTGCTATTTTTGCACATTCACATATAAAACGCGGATTTAGATCATTTTCAACACCTAACCATCTTATTCATATACAAAATATGTCTAACAAATCTTATTCTTTAATTGCTTCAGAAAACTGATCTGAAAATATTTAATATATTTATTAAGGATTTCCTATTGTTTTTTCCTCAACTAGACTTAAAAAGCAAAAGTGCCTGTTCTTTAAGAGAAAACTTTGTTTGAAATTTCCTCTAAAGGACCTTGAAATCACAAGGCTGCTACTGAATCTAAAATGGCAAAATGTAAAAAACTTTAAAGGCTTCAGTTTGGACCATATAAATAGTATGAAATTAAAATAATATCATTCATCCACTCAAAATGGAGAAAAAAAGTAATGAGCAAACAGCTACATGAAAAAATCTTACTCAATAACCTAACTTGTTAAACGAATGCTTTAAAAAACAACTAAATAAATTTACAATAGTGCAATTCAAAGAGACATGACTGAATATTGTTAAGAAATAAATCTTTAAAGGAATGTTACCCAGTCTTTACAATCAATAGTAATAATAACTTCCTTAATTTCTTTAAATGCCAAAATATTATCTGTAATAATCTCCTGTCATTATATTGCTCTTAAATTTTAGGTTAATGAGGATTCCTATTTTGAATCACCTTACTGAAACAGCCCAAATAATTAAAGAATCAAATAAATATCAGCAGCTTCAACAAAATGTTAATTAGTTTAGACTAATGTTAATACACTTTTAAATGAAAGCATGATATAATGATATTATTAGCATCTCCATAGGAACCTGAGAATCATTCACATAAGGTTCTCTTTATGAAAATAAAAAAATCAACAAGTTAAAAAAGAAACAGGATAAATTAAAATTTTTAAATGAAAATTTTTAGGCTTTAAAGCAATTTGCAACTACCATGCATTTATGTAGTTTAAAGGTAAGGAGAGACTAAGAAGATTACATCTTAAAATGCCCAAGTCATTTGAAAACTTAATCACGCATTACATTTCTACACCAATGTAATACTTCAGTTCTAGAAACATTTATAAAATGCAAACCCTTTGCAGGAGGCACTGTGCCTGGCACTGGGGCTGCAAAGATTATTTGCCACAGGATCATTAGCTGAGAAAAAAGAGGACTGCTGCTCACTTAGCCATTAGCTATTTATATATAAAAGTAACAAGAACTACTCACCAGCCTTCATCAAACTCACATTCGTAAACAGACATCCAACTACAGACAAAAAGGCTACTGGAATAAAAAAGACAGACTCAGCTCTTTTGTCTTTGAGCTTCTCCCAAACGAGCACTGGGGGGACTAAGCACTTGGGAAACGCACTGTGGCTGTCAGGCAGGCCTGCCACTTTGCGAGGCTGACACCAGACTGACGTCACACCCTCACATGTCACTGCAGCCGCAAATTAAGGCAGCTTCGTCAAGAAGAATTTGATGTGATAATGCATGCTTTCCAGCCCTAACAGAAAAATGCAACTTCAATTCCCTTACAGTTGGCAGACAGCAGAGGGGAACTATCAGCATCCAGGTCTGCAAAGAGCTCTTGAAGAAAACATTCAGTGAGAAACTTTAACCTGAGTTCAAAAAAATGTGTATTTCCTATTAAAACTGTAAACATACCAACTTAAAGGACTCCTTTAAAAATATGTTGTTATTGTTTCCAAAACTGATACACAGAGGGGCCTTGACTTATGAGTGTCCCGACTAACGAGTTTTTTGAGATACCAGCTGTCTCTCAGCCAATTTTTTGCATTGAGTTGATAGAGTAATTTGAGTTAACGAGCTCCTTAACGAGCTCGGTCTCAGAACAAATTAAACTCATAAGTCAAGGCCCCACTGTATACTTATTTCAAAAATTCTACTAATAAGGCTCTCCACCAGCCATATCTTTGATCACTAAGTTATACTGTCTAGCAGTAAAGATAACAGCTGTTAGCACTGGTGCACATTCTTTTAGACTATAGTTTGTATATATAATCATATATATATTCAACATAGGAAAATCAAACCACATATGTTGTTTTACAACCTACTTTTTTCATTCAACAATGTCATGAATAGTTTTCCATGTCAGTAATTATGTTCCTAACTTTTCCTTTTATTATTATTACTAGAGGCCCGGTGCACAAAAATTTGTGCACTAGGGGGGGAAAAAGTGGTCCCTCAGCCTGGCCTGTGCCCTCTCACAGTCTGAGACCCCTCAGGGGATGACCACCTGCTGGTTTAGGCCCGCTCCCCGGGGAATTGGGCCTAAGATGGCAATCAGACATCCCTCTGGCAGCCCGGGGGGATGTCCACTTGCCAGCGGGGAACAGGCCTAAACTGCAGTCGAATATCCTTAGCGCTGCTGAGGAGGCAGGAGAGGCTCCCACCACCACTGTTGTACTGGCAGCCATCAGCCTGGCTTGTGGCTGAGCAGAGCTCCTCCCATGTGAGAGCGCCCTGACCACCAGAGGGCAGCTCCTGCATTGAGTGTCTGCCCCCTGGTGGTCAGTGTGTGCCATAGTGACCAGTCATTCCCAGTCCTTCTGCTGTTAGCATATTACCTTTTTACTATATAGGATAGAGGCCTGGTGCACGGGTGGGGCTGGCTGGTTTGCCCTGAAGGGTGTCCCGGATCAGGGTGGGGGTCCCGCTTGGGAGCCTGGCCAGCCTGGATGAGGGGATGATGGCTGTTTGCAGCTGGTCACATCCCCTTCAGGGTGGGGGTCCCCACTGAGGTGCCTGGCCAGTCTGGGTGAGGGGCTGAGGGCTGTTTTCAGGCTGATGGGTGACTGAAGCTCCCAACCTCTCCTTTTATTCTTTCTTTTTTTTTATTCTGGGATTTATTTACCTTCTATGGCTGTCACTGGAACTGAGAGCCGGCTTTAGCTCTGAGGCTTGGCTCCAGCTCTGAGACCTCGGCTGCTGAAAGCAGGTATCTGGGTTTGTTTGGCTTCTATAATTGCAACATAGTTGCTTAGAGTGCAGCTCAGAGGCTGGCAGCGGCAGGTGGGGAACCTTGGCTCCCTCCATCACTGGAGCAAGCAAGCCTCCTGTTAGCTTCAGCTGCCTGGCTGCCGGCCGCCATCTTGGTTGGCAGTTAATTTGCATATCACCCTGATTAGCCAATGGGAAGCGTGTTGGAAGTATGGTCAGTTTGTATGTTTCTCTTTTATTAGATAGGATTTTTATTGTTAACCTCATCTGAGGAAATTTTTCCATTGATTTTTATAGAGTGGAAGGGGGAGAGACACATTGATTGGTTGCCTCCTACCCACCCCAACTGGGGCCGGAAATCAAGCCTGCAACCGAGGTATGTGCCCTTGACCAGAATCGAACCTGGGACCCTTCAGTCCACAGGCTGACGCTCTATCCACTGAGCCAAACCAGCTAGGGCCTAACTTTTCCTTTTATGATCACTGCCAATCACAACAATCTAAACCTGTTTACCGCCACACCTTTAATTTTAAATTTTTTGTTAATATGAACAATACTACATGTATATAACTGTCCAGACATACCTGTGCTTTGTGTGTTTAGCTGTGTAAGATAATTCTTAGAAGTGGGATTAACAGGTCAAAGCATGTGTGTGTTTTCCACATTTAAATGCTTTGTCCTCTAAAAAGAGGTCACAAGTTATATTTGTATCTCAATAGATTTGATTCCCATTTCCCCACATACTAGGCATTGATCATTATCTTTCTTTGCGAATCTAATAGAAAATGTATGCCATCACATAATTCTAGTTGTGTTTATGTGTTTTAATTGCAAGTGAGGTTGAGCCTTTCTCCATATATCTGTTCTCACAGGAGGCAGTCCAGCTTCATGGTCACAAGGATAAAGCTTCTAGTCTGATGACCTAAGTTCAAGCCCAGCTCTTCTCAATAGTCCCCTTACCACAGGCAAGTCGCGTAGTCTCTCCATGACTCACTTTCCTTATGAGAAATAAAGATAACTTAATCCTCATGGGATTTTGGTGAGAATTATATGAGAAAAACCATGTAAGCAATTGGGACAGTGCCCACCATATGTGTTTAATTAAATGTTAACTCATATTTAATAGCCAACTACATTTCTTCCGCATTTAATGCCCTTCACCCAAAATGATTACGGTACTAATCATGTAAAAATGTTCAGATACCTCAAAGTGAGTTGTCTCACAACTAAATCTGCCATGCAACTAATTTAACCAGTGTTAAAACACTCCTTTCATATGATACTGCTGTAACAAAGATTTAAAATAGCACCTCAAGCTGAAAAAACGAAATTGTTTCATCATGTAGTTTGAAATATAGACGGGCAAGCCAACACGGTTTGCTATAATCAGAAGGGTTTGCATATGTTTTAGAAAAGTAGTGATTCATGATCTTTCCCCAAAGTGAAGGTTTGGCTAGTCTCAGCTGTGTTCAGTTTAAACGTCTCTCACTAAAAAAACAAAACCCACTCTTGAAAACATCAACAGAACAAAACAACCTTTCCACAGTTCTAAAAGCATAGAACAGTGCCCCTTTCAAATGACCTAACAACCTACAAAAAGAATATATGATGGTTAAAATGTAGGAAGCTTATTATCCACACCCCCAAATCAATTTGACCTCTGTTATGTAATAGCCTTCAACTGCTTTCACCACAAGGAAAGTTATTATTCTTGCAGATCTGGTTTGGGTGTATTCATTGTTTCACATGCTGTGTAATTATCTCATGGAAAAGCAGACATTTCTGTAATATAATTGCAGCATAGTATGTTTGCAGAATCACACAGTGGTAAGGTGGTTCTGCATATTGCTGTCAGGAGAAAAACAATAATAATGAAGCAGCAGAGATCTGTCAAGAGACTATAAGAGACTACCAGAGATACTGAGGACTAACAAGTTGCCCAAGTGTCTGGTTTATGAAGTTACCAGCATCCTGCACTATTTCTCTAGGACCTGGGAGGCACAGGCCCCTTCCTCACCCACCCACTGAACACAGAGCGGTCAGGCAATGAGCATGAAAGGGGGAATCAGATAAGGTCCCTCCTCTCAAGGCCATAACAGCCTGGAACTGACAGTTTATTAGGGAAGAGAGAGCTGTAAACAGATCATTATAACATAACCCGATTTGTGCAGCACAGAAGAGGAAGAGGCAAAATGCCTGGGGGAAATCTGGAAAATGCTTATTAGCAAAGTAAATGACAGCTGACCTGACTATTTCAAGAAATTTCAGTTAGAGACAGCAGTAGCGGTACAAGTACAAATTTAAGATGCAATCTAAAATTTACACCTATAAAAGGTGTCCAATTAACAGAGAAATTATTAATTTAAGAAAAAAAAATGCATACCAACAGGGCAATTCTCACAAGTGCCTTAAAAAATTCTTCCCTGCTTTCCCCAAATGCCAGCAATGGATAGTTTAGCCTTCTCAGCTCTGCCCAAATCACATTTTAGGAAATGAAGGGGAGGCAGACATGGATGGATGCTCCACCTTTGCCGGAGCTAATAAACCTCTTTACATTGGCAGTGACCCTAAATCTCAATTTATCATTATTCTCTTTTCATGTATCTCCATGCTAAAAGGCAGGAATCATACTTCACTAAAAAGCCACAGAAAGAGAAGTCCAGGGAGGGCGTCCAAAGTAGTCGCCAAAAATAATGTTTCAGTGCATCCCTAGATATATCTGTGACTAGGACTGAGAACCAGTTGTGACAACTACCATTTTTCCGTTCTTACTCTTAGGTTACTTGACAATACCATCCTTGACCTTGACTTAGGTGACCTGGCTCCCCAGTGTTCACTTTGCATAACGGGCTGCAGTCCAAATGACTCAACCTAGTACCCAATAATTTGTCTCCATTATTTTGGTGGTAATTTATTCCTCACTAATACCCAAAGTAGAAGTTCTTTTAATGGTTAAGAAATAGATCTCCTACCAATCTCTTCCATACAGTGTCTAACAGTGCCGTATAATATGAAGCACTCAACTGCTGCATCAGTGGATTACTGACTTTTATTTCCTAGGTCACTGGGTAAAATTCTGTCAGATCAGAAAAATACTAGTACAGACTGTCGAACCTCAGAGGGAAGGCAGGGGAGGGTGGGGGTAAGGGGGAGAGATCAACCAAAGGACTTACATGCAAGCATATAGGCCTAACCAATGGACACAGACAACAGGGGGGTGAGGGCATGAGTCGGGGGGGATGGGGGGTAATGTGGGGATAAGGACACATATGTAATCTAATCTAATAAAAGAGAAACATGGTAATTGGCGTATGACCGCTACCCTTCCCATTGGCTAATCAGGGAGATATGCAAATTAACTGCCAGCCAAGATGGCAGCCGGCAGCCAGGCAGCTTGAAACTAACATGAGGCTTGCTTGCTTCAGTGACGGAGGAAACCAACGTTCCCCGCCTGCCTTGCAGGCCTCTGAGCCTGCAGTTTGAAACATTTTAACAAATATAGAAGATAAACAAAACCCCAGAAACCAGCTTTCAGCGAGCTGGGATCTCAGAGATGGAGTCAGAGCTGGAGTTATACATTGTTTCGATTACCTACTTTCAGCAGTGGAGGCCTAAGAGCTGGAGCCTCAGAGCTAAAGCTGGCCCAGAATTAAAAAAGAAAAAAGAAAAAAAGGAGCGGTTGGGAGCTTCCGTCACCTGCCAGCCTGAAAACAGCCCTCAGCCCCTCACCCAGACTGGCCAGGCACCCCAGTGGGGACCCCCACTCTGAAGGGTGTGTGACCAGCTGCAAACAGCCATCATCCCCTCACCCAGGCTGGCCAGGCAACCCCAGTGGGGACCCCCACCCTGATCCAGGACACCCTTCAGGGCAAACCAGCCAGCCCCACCCATGCACCAGGCCTCTATCCTCTATAGTAAAAGGGTAATATGCCTCCTGGCACCGGGATCAGCGTGACAGGGGACAGCGCCCAAACCCCCTGATCACCCTGCGGCTCTGTGACAGGGGGTGGGGCCACAACCTCCCTATCCGCCCTGCTCTGTTCGTGACAGGGGAAGGCGCCCCAACCTCCTGATCAGCCCTGCTCTGTGCCTGATACGGGAGAGCTCCCCAACCTCTGATCACCCTGCGGCTCTGTGTGTGATAGGGTGCGGCGCCCCAACCCCCTGATCGGCCCTGCTCTGTGTGTGACAGGGTGTGGCGCCCCAACCCTGTCCCCCCCCCCCCCACGGGCCCTGCTGTGTGTGTGACAGGGTAGAGCCATAACCTCTCCATCAGCCCTGCCCTGAGTGTGAGAGTGGCGGTGCCCCAACCCCCTGATCGGCCCTGCTCTGTGGGTGATAGAGGGCGGTGCCACAACCTCCACCCCTCCCACAGGCCCTGCTCTGTGTGTGATGGGGTAGAGCCATAACCTCCCCATCGGCCCTGCCCTGAGTGTGAGAGTGGTGGCGTCCCAACCCCCTGATCCGCCCTGCTCTGTGTGTGACAGGGGGCAGCGCCCCAACCCCCAGATTGGCCCTGCTCTGTGCGTGACAGGGGGTGGCGCCGCAACCTCCCCATCGACCCTGCCTTGAGTGTGACAGGGGGCGGTGCCCCAACCCCCCAATCGGCCCTACCCTGAGCGTGACTGGGGGTGGCATCGCAACCTCCCGATCTGCCTTGCTCTGTGCATGACAGGGGGCGGTGCCCCAACTCCCCAATCGGCCCTGCTCTGAGCCCGTCCAGGGGCTGCACCTAGGGATTGGGCCTGCCCTCTGCCACCCGGGAGCGGGCCTAAGCCAGCAGGTCGTTATCTCCCGAGGGGTCCCAGACTGCGAGAGGGCACAGGCCAAGCTGAGGGACCCCCCCCTTTCCCCCGAGTGCACAAAAATTTGTGCACTGGGCCTCTAGTCTATATTATAAAAGGCCCGTGGCCATAACGCTGTAACGCCGTAATGACCAATGACCAGACTCACCAGGAGGTGCACCGATGGGTTCACGGAGGAAGTCTAAGGTCCCGCGGCGCAGGGGGTCTGGGTCTTGCGCAATTTCGTGTGCTGGGCCTCTAGTATATATATAAAAGCCTAATATGCAAATGGTGGAACAACCAAACAACCAGTCGCTAGGAAGCACACAGGGAATATGGCAGGCATTGGCAGCAGGCAGCGGAACATGGCGGGCATCAGCTGCAGTGGGATGGTGGAGCAGGTGGGTGGGGGCACCAGACCAAGGCAGGGCGCTGGTTGCTGTCATTGCGGCGAGCCTCTGGTGGTTACTGAAAATTCTTTGCTCCTGTGAACCACTGCCCCACCAGGTGTTTGTTCCTGCTGCTGGCGCCAGCCCCGATCACTCAGTGCCGTCAGCAGGTGTGAGCGGCGACTGCCAGCCCAAATTGCCCCTGAGGGCTTCTCCACCTGCCCCCTGCTCCTGAGGGGCGATCAGGGCAGCAGCTGCCACTAGCACCTGCTGACGTCACTGGCCCTGCTCGCACCCACTGCTGGTGCCAGCCCAATTGCTTCACACTGTCAGCAGGTGCGAGTGGGGCCGACACCATCGGTGCGTGAAAGCAGTGGTGGCAGGGGATGGCTGCCGGCAGACAGGGAACCAGGGGCTGCGGCAGGAGGTGCTGGGCGAAGGCGCAGAGGATGGGCCGAGACCCACCCCTGTGCCCACCACAGCCTCGTGGCCCACAGTTCCTTTCAAGATGCACGAATTTGTGCGCCAGGCCCCTAGTATAGTATAAGGTAACAAGGGAAAAGGAACAACTAATGCGTGCAATTTTGTATTCAATTTAATTTTGCGTTAAATTTTATATTAAAACCCCATAATTAAAACTCTATCTTTGTCTAGAAATTTTACTTGTTTGCAAATTTTTAGATGTGGTAACCCAGTTCTTGCAATGTCCCAGAATCTCTGCCCCGAGCAAAGTAATGAAAGGAGTTGTACATTCTCCCCTGTGGTATGGAAGCTGGCTGGGGCTCGGGCAGCATTGTGTCGCTGCAAAGATGGAGCAGACAGGCGCAAGCAGTTCTGGGGCCCCTGAGTATTTAGATATTGAGATCCTCACCTTTAGGGAAATATACTGGAATCAGTAGTACAGGCAAAGTCAGGTACTGCGAGGCACTTCAGAGTGTGGAAGAAAGGGAATGAAGCCCAGCTGACATGGCTCAGCGGTTGAGCATTGACCTATGAACCAGGAGGTCATGGTTCGATTCCCTGTCAGGGCACATGCCTGGGTTGCGGGCTTGATCCCGTGTGGGAGGTATATAGGAGGCAGCCCATCGATGATTCTCTCATCAATGATGTTTCTCTCTCTTTCCCTCTCCCTTCCCCTCTGAAATAAAAAAATTAAAAAAATATATATATATTTTAAAAAGGGAATGCAAAACCTTTTTCATGGGTGTCTGTCACTTATTGTTCTAAAACTGTTACAACACTGGGGCTAAAAGAGAGATAACTCCATTTCTGACAGATTCTAATACATTTATAAAATATGAAGCATAGATATTTCATTAGTTAATGACATGAATTCTTTTAAAATGTACATATGTATTTGAAGTCATACTCTTTTGAAGTATAACCATGTTAACTTTACTGTATTAGAACACTGGTTGATAATTCCTGAAAATGCTTTAAGTGGAAACCGCCACTGAGGTAAACTGCCTATAATTCCATGTCAGTACTATTTATTTAGGAAAATTATATAAAACTCTCTAAAACTGAATAGCATTTAAGTTTATCTGCAACAAATTCTTTATAAAATCGCAGTTTTTATCTACTAGCTACATTTTTCTAACATAATGAACATTAAAATGAGAAAATTTTATTCATATACCACTATGTTACACTGTCATTAACGTTAAAATTCTTCACTATAAAGAGTGGAGCGAGATAATTTAATATATTAATATTAAATTCCCTATCAGCTATCCCCGCTCAAGGCACCTAAGACCATCACACAAGCACTTTGAACATCACTAAACTGTGTCACAGGCTCATTAGCTTCAAGGACGTTGGAAATATATATTTTTTTATGTTGAAATGAGGGGGATTCAAAGTATGTGGATGGCTAGAAGGTCCTTGCATAAAAAGAAGACAAAACCGTGGCTACCCCAGCAGCCAAACACCTTTGGAATAGAGGCTCGGAATAGAATTTCATTTGGTTCTTTGTTCCTCTCAGTGAGGCTTCTGCTGCCTGAACCGATTATGCAAGCTGATCGTCCCGTCAGAATATTTCATGTAAGGTGCTTACTAGGATGGCGAAAAAAGACACAAAGCAGGAGGGACTTTACTATTCTTACAGAAATAGGTTAAGTGACTGTTCCTGTACCCACTTACTAATAGAGTGTGTGTGCGGCAGAGTTCAGTCTTGGACTCGCTTTCGTGCTATCTGGTAGCAAAACTGTGTGGAAGGAAAATATGGGTCACAAAGGCGAAGGCCCAAACTGGCTTATCTCAGCTTCCAACATAACTAAAAACCATTTCATACGACCAGTGACATGGGTACCATGCTTTGAAACATGCCAAATTAAATCTTACATTTAAAAAAAGCGACTTTTAAATCTAACAAAGTAAACAATTATGGCTGCAAACTGACTCTCAGATGAGTGGTTGGTGTACAAAAGTAGTAGCACGCCATCTCCCAGTCAGAACAATTATACGAACAGGCTTGGAGTGTGTCCTGTTTCATTCCTTCTCAGAAGCACCTTTTATTTATTCTTATTTTTTATTTTATTTATTTATTTATTTATTTATTTATTTATTTATTTTACATAGAGGAAGGGAGAGGGATAGAGAGTTAGAAACATCGATCAGCTGCCTCCTGCACACCCCCTACTGGGGACGTGACCGCAACCAAGGTACATGCCCCCGACCGGAATTGAACCTGGGACCCCCCAGTCCGCAGGCCGACACTCTATCCACTGAGCCAAACCAGTCAGGGCTCAGAAGCATCTATTAAACCAACTTGAACAGCTCTGAAACTGGGAGGCTTCTGACATCGCATCGCATTTTATGATCGCTGTCCACCAGGTGGCGGTTGTGGTGTCATTTGTATTACCTGTGTACTCATTTGTCAGAAGCACAGTGTGTCAATAGCGTAGAATAAAACCCCAGAGGGAAAAAAAGCAAGCACACGTTTACCAGTGCTTGCGGGGTGAAGGCCCTCAGCAACATCTCAGAGGCAGGAATCAAAATTAGGCTAGGACTCTCCTCGGCTGTGACAGTTTCTCAGAGGTTATTTGCTTTTTAATTCAAGTGTTTATGTGCAATGTCTTTAGACTGAGTTTAGCTTTGTTCCAAAGTTACTTAGGTCAGCACCTTGTTGCCCATGTCTTCACGTAAGGTTGTGCCATAAATCTGTAGAAGAGTCTTTTGTCACAGTCTGAATTCCATCCTGGGATCCCTCGATTTCCTAAATGATTTTTTATTTTATTTATTTATTTAAAATATATTTTTACTGATTTTTAGAAAGAGAGAGAGGAATAGATAGAAACATCCATGAGAGAGAAACACCATCTCTGCACGCCCCCTACTGGGATCAAGCCCGAAATCCAGGCATGTGCTCTGACTGGGCATTGAACCAGTGACCTCTTGGTTCATGGGTTAATGCTCAACCACTGAGCCACACTGGCCGGGCCCTAAATGATTTTTTACATTTGCAAAGGGGTTTCACTCCTTTTGTTGTAAAGTTCATTGGGTTTTGACAAATACGTAGTGTCAAGTAACCACAAATACAGCAGCACACAGAACAGTTTCACCACCCAAAAGTCCCCTGTGCTTCACTGTTCAACCCTTCTTCCCTCCCCCCAATCCTCTGAGCCTTTTACTGTTTTTATAGTTTGCTATTGCAGAATGTCTGTGGGAATCCTACACAAGGCAGACTTTTTAGACTGGCTTCTTTCCTTCAGAAATGTGCATTCAATACCCACCTGTATTTCTTAGTGGCTTGGCCATTTCTATTTCCTGCTGAATAATATTCCATTATATGGATGTGCCACAGTTTGTTTATCCAGCCACCTAGTAAAGGATAGCTTCTTGGCTGCTTCTAGTTCTGGCCATTGTGAATCAAGCTGCTACAAATATTCATGTGCAAGTTTCTGTGTGGACGTAAGTTGTCAACTCATTTGAGTACATACCAAGGATCCTGATTGCAGGATGGTACGGTAAAACTAGGCTTAGCTTTTTAAGAGACTGCCAAGTGACCTATCAATTTTGTATTCCCACCAGCAATGAGTGTGGGTTCTTGTTGCTCCACAATATTGCCAGCAAACGGTATGGCCAGTTGTTTGGATTTTAGCCATTCCAATGTGTGTAGCGGTATTTCATTGTTAAGTTAATTTGTAGTTTCCCAATGATAAATATGCTGAGCATCTTTTTATGCTTATCAGCCATCTGTATATTTTCTTTGGTGAGGTGTCTGGTTAAATCTTTTGCTCATCATTTTAATTGGGTTGTTTGTTTTCTTACTGTTGAGTAAAGACATTTTTAATCAGGGCAGTATGGTTTTTTGGTGTGTGTGTGTTCAGATTTACAAAACTTACTAGAGAATAAATTGACACCATCTAACTCAACAAAAGTGGAACCAATAGCAAACTACTTGAGTCTTTGGCATTTTCTCCCTTTAAAAGCAGCACATAAAACTGAACAACCCAAATGTCACCAAATTATGGAGAAATGATGAAAGAAATTAAGGTACATACATAGAAACAGTGTACCACAGAGCTTTTAACATGCTCATTATAAATTCTGACCACATTTTGGCTTTAGGGTTGTACTATTTAAAATAGGAGCCATGTAAAGGACACAGCTGCCCACTATCAGGGCTTTGGCAAATATCCATGTTCATTTTCATACCTCAGTCAAGCTTAATGATACAGAGTGCAAGCTAGTTAACTGAGACGTTTTCTCAAGTGGTATTGGCCATTTTATTTGGAGATGTGGCTAATAACAATTTAAAGGGAATTATCTTCTCTATTTTCAATAGGAATTATAACTGCATTCAAGGAGTCGATGTGAAAGAAGCATTCAACCAAGGGTAAAAAATCAAAGAGCTTTTCTCACTTTCTCCTTGTGTGAATTATTTTGAGAAGAAAAACCTTTAGCAAGAGTATGTATTTACTGCTATTTTATAGGGTGTTTGACCCAACCAGAAATAAAAGTGTTTCTACTGTCCCCATTTTTAAATGCCTCCTCCCTTTCATAACCACCAAAACCAATTATATAAGTACACCTTAAACTTCCCCAATGTTACATGACAAAATGTATTTAATTTACAAAATTAAGGTTCCTTTCCCAAATGAGAATAAAACATGTTTTGGGGTTTAACACTCAAATCCTCATCCTGTAGTATTCTTGATAAACAGATTAAATATTTGTTTGGGTTTTTTTTTTTTAAAATCACAGGTATTCCCAATTTTTTTATTTCAAATGTAAAAAGCACTCAGTTCTTGCATCTTTCTACTTCTGCCAAACCTCTCCAGAAGTCTGCACCACGCATGCCACTAAAACTGCTTCCTCAAAGGGCAATCGATAGTCTCGTAATTGCTCCATCAATGGCCTCTGTTTCTTTCTCATCCCTTCGATGTCTACCCAGCTTTTGACAACTGGAAATCTTTACATCCTTGGCCTCCACAACACTGAATTCTCCTGAGTTCAGACCTGAGCTCTCTGCACTAATTTTCTGACTTACCTCATGAGCTACAACGTTACTCGTGTCCCTTAAGCACAGGCATTTCTCCAAGATTCTGATTCCAGTCCCCACCATTTTCTGCAATAGGTATGACAGCAACAGCATCAACCAGCACAACTGAAACCTATGAGCACTAATGTGTCTTATGCCATATCTTTACGTATCATATAGTTCATCCTATACACGTGTAGCCTTTCCATGAACCCTTTGGTGCCTAAACATACTCTGCAATTCTGGGCAATCTACCGCTTCAGTCAAGCTCTCTTCCCCTTTCCAGAAGTACACTGTATTCCAAATGCCTTCTCCTCTCGTTTACCATCATCTCTTCAGCGTTTTAGAACAGGGCTTGTGATAGAGATGTTTATGGAGCACAGGGTAGAATATTTATTGCACAAATGATTGGAAAACTCACACAGATCCCATCTCTCTCTTTTTAAAAAAATGTATTTTTATTGACTTCAGAGAGAAAGGGAGAGGGAGAGAGAGAGAGAGAGAAATATCAATGATGAGAATCACTGATTGGCTGCCTCCCGCACACCCTCTACTGGGGATTGAGTCGGAAACCTGGGCACGTGTCCTTGACCGGAATAGAACCCAGGACCCTTCAGTCTGTAGGCTGATGTTCTATCCACTGAGCCAAACCAGCGAGGGCCCATCTCTTTTTTGAGATAGGTTGGGCTACAATAAAAAATAGACTACTGGCCCTGGCCAGTTCGCTCAGTGGTTAGAGTGTTGGCCTGTGGACTGAAGGGTCATGGGTTTGATTCCTGGTTAAGGGCTCGTGCCTCGGTTTCAGGTTTGTTCTCCACACTGTCGAGGTGCAAGCAGGAGGCTACCAATAGATGTGTCTCTCTCTCACATCAATGTTTCTCCCCCTCAGCCTCTCCTAAAAAAAAGTATCCTCAGGTGAGGATTTAAAAACATATATACTGGTTTAGAGTAGTAGATGATGTGTTTTACCTTTTGCTGAGAAGATTTCCATAAGAAAGCAATATAAATAAACCCAAGAATACTAAACTCAAAATTATACAACCTTTTTGAGTACATCTTACTTATATAAAAGATGGGGACTAACTGTTAAAATTACCATTTTATCTTTGGAGATACAAATTTAGACAGAAACCCAAACCCAACACTTTGAGCTATATATGAGATCTACTAGATGAACTTGGTTCTTCAGTACCAATTGGTCAGAACAGACTTTTTTAAACTTGTTAGATAATTTGAGTTCTTTAAAATTGCTAAATAAATTTTAGAGTGGGTCTCAGGGATTAGGATTTGTCCTTTATATGACTTACGACATTTTTTCAGAAGAATATGGATATATGGTTTCAAATACAAAAATGCTTTACAAAATTTTAAATGTAATTTGAAGTAGGGTTGGGTGGATGTTGTTATCTCAACTTCTTATGTGCAACCCACACATGTGGCTAAAATTTCAGTTGTTGACATGTCAGAGTCCCTATTACCCTGGCCATCTCTGCATGTGAGAGAGCACTAAACAATAAATAGTTACTCAATATCTGGATTCTGTTATAGCTTCTGTATTATCTATAATACATAACATAGTTTTATATTTCACACAAAAATTTTCTGACTAACCTAAACAAGCTTAAACTGACAGGGATTCCAAGTATTGCAAAAGAAAAAAATAGTTTTTAGTAAGCAAACAAATTCTAGAAGACAAAAACAAAACAAAAAAGAAGAAAAAAATACAACGGCTTTTAAATGAAAGCCAGCATCTATCCAGAGGAAGGAGGAGGGAGAAGGAGAAGGAGGAGTAGGGGGACGTAGGGGGAGGAGGAGGAGGAGGAAGAAGAGGAGAAGGAGGAGGAGGAGAAAATATACACTGGCTTTTAAATGAAAGTCAGCATAAACAATTCCTGGTTTCCAGCTTCAGATGAGTTCTTAATACCACTTGGCAGGCAACTTTTTAATTTGCTTTCATTCTCCCTTTGGCAGCTATTCTAAAATTTTTAACCCTCCTTAAACCACCTACCCAATCCCTCCAGTGCCCCCAAGTAAACTTTTGTTGCCCTATAGCTCAAATCTTAACAGAAGTTAAGCCCATTCTTATTTCTTCCTTCAAGTCTTCAGAAGTGGAGATGCCTTCCCTCCGTTCTGTATCTCTGATCTGCCTTCCCAATTTCTCTGGGACCTTGTTCTAACAATTGGTTCTTCCTTTCTTGCAACGTCAATCTCTGCTGTACTGAGCTCCTACTTACCAGCTGAAAAAAATTTAGTTATTCCATTCTTTGATGCATCTTGTCAATTCATTTCTCTTTTCTTTCTTGGTCCAAAGACTAGCTCCCACTGGTTGGTTGTACTCCACTCCTTCCCACCCCCAATCACTCCTCCACTCACTGTGAAATTATTTCTGTCCTCCACACTCATGGTTGCTGATGTCTTCCTAATGGACAAATGTCCTCATCTTCGTCCTCCTTAGTCCTCACCCACAGGACTGATGTGTATGTACAGTTATGCTCCTGCTTCTCTCTCTTGGTTTCCTAATCTCACTCCGGTTCTCTGATGCTAACCATTTCTCCTAGGTTTCCTCTGCCCATCACCTAGCCATTGGGTTTCCTTTAAGGTTCTATCTTTGATGCTCTTTACACCTGCTATTCTTAAGTAATTTAATTCACTCTTCATTTAGTGACTCCTGTTATTATTCAAAAACAATATTGGTGTTTTAATCACACCTATACATTCTAATCTGCATCTGGCCCTAATACTTTTTTTTTTTGCTCTGTAGGAACCTAAAGATCTAATTTCTGCTATCTCAACAAAAGGAATATCCTATCCATATTTAGGATTCAAAATACCCAAACCTATTTACTCCCAGTTAAACCTGTTTATATCCTAAATTTCTCGTCTCAAATATACCCCAATTGTGGTGAGTAGTCAGCACTCAATGCTACTCTGATCTGTCTTCATTATTTGCCTAAGGCCCCTGTCCCCAAGCACCTCACACCCAATACTTGAGCAGCACTTAAGTAACTGTTCCTTGAAGAGATCTATAAGCCTTAGGTCTCACTGTTCACGGTTTGGAGTGCTATCCACCCCTGCTTAGCATATTCTTAGTCATCCTTCCAAACCCAACACAGACATCATCTGCTCGGGAAGCCGCCCACACACTCGGCTCCTTGGGTAGGAGGAGCTCCGCCCCCTCACATTGCACACTCCTCTCCTTGTCCTCAGCATGCCCCCGAGGGATGCGACCCTTCTTTGGAGATTTAGGCACCTGGGTCTGGACTTGGTAAATGGTCCCATGCATATTTAATTATTTACCAGAAATTACCTCTTTTTAGGCCATATTCCCTCTACTGGCTGGATTAAAACTGTCTGAGGCTCACCAGAATCTAGCACAGGGAATAAAATATTAAAAACACATAGAGTTCTTCAGGTTAGACATGAAGAATTTGGGAATTACACAGATCTGGGTTTAAATCCTGGTTCTGCTACTTATAAGCTAAGCTCTATGAACTTAAAAGAAGCACTCTCAAAAAAATATTTCCTTATTTCTAAAACTAATACCTTTCCCACAGAATACTGTGAGGATTATTTGAGATAACAGATCCTCAATAACCTTTAACATAAGTATATGTAATGTTTGGTGAATTTATGAACATGTTGGCCATGTAACATTTCAAGTCATAAATATTTAAGATTAAAACTAAACATAGGAGCACAGATTAATTTTTCAAAAAGCCACTTATTGCCCTAACCGGTTTGGCTCAGTGGATAGAGCGTCAGCCTGCGGACTGAAAGGTCCCAGGTTCGATTCCGGCCAAGGGCATGTACCTTGGTTGCGGGCACATCCCCAGTAGGAGGTGTGCAGGAGGCAGCTGATTGATGTTTCTCTCTCATCAATATTTCTAACTCTCTATCCCTCTCCTTTCCTCTCTGAAAAATCAATAAAATATATTTAAAAAAGCCACTTATTAATACATTTACTTAAAATTAACATTTTAACAGATGCTTTATATCTTTATTAAAACCAAACTTGAATTTGTTCTCTTTTTACTTTGGTTGGTAAATAGAGCTGCCCTCTATTTAAAATCTTTATAACCTTTACAATAATAGAAAAAAAAAGCATGAAATCACTAATTTCTATTTTTTCAAACTCAACATAACAGTTTCAATTACTTTCTCTACTTCACTACTCAGTAATTCTGGTGTTCTACAGTAAAATGAAAAAGTGATCCAAAGACAGACTAAGCTAATAGACATTAGAAAATTAGAAAAAAATAAACAAATATGTAAATTAGATATGAAAGTCATTTGAACTCGACAGCTATTATTATTCAACAGCAACAGTTTAAAGCTAAGCACAAAAATCAAGACCTATCAAAATATCAATAGTAAAACAGTAAGATCATGAATGCTTTTTATTTTATCCTTTTTACCTGTTAATTTTTTAATAAAACAATAAGCATGTATAACTTTTTACAATAAACTTTATTCCTGAATTTTTCTGAAAATGCTTAAAATAAGTTTTTAGGTGAAAAGGTAGAATTATAATATTGTATATTCATATGACTCCAATTAAAGGGTAAAATATGTATTCATGAGGTATACATAATGAAGAAAAAGGCAACATGCAAAAAATATTCTTAGTTTCTCTGGTAGGTGAAATTACTAGTAGTTTCTGTTGCCTTATTTATAGTTTTCTGTATTTTCCAATTTCTTCATAATGACCTAGTATTACTTTTTAAAAAAATAACAGCTTTTTTGGATTCAGATACCATAGAATTCAGCATTAAAGTATACAATTCAATGGTTTTTGATATATTCATAAAAATTGTACAATCATTACCACAATCAAATTTAGAACATTTTCATAACTCAAAAGAAAACCTGCATCCGATAAGCAGTCACTCCTCATCACACATCCCCTTAGCCCCCCCCCCCCCCCCCCCCCCCCCCCGGCATCCTCAATGAATTTATCTTCTGCCTCTATGGATTTGCCTATTCTGGGCATTTAATACAAGTGGAATCATACAATATGTAGTCCTTTATGAATGCTTTCTTTTACTTAACATGTTTTCTGGGTTCATTCATGGTGTAGCACGTATGAACACTTCGTTTCTTCTTGTCACCACACAACATTCCATTGTATGAATATACTACATTTTATTCACCCATTTATGAGTTGTCATTTGAGATGTTACTAATACCATTGTAATTAGTTAGTTATTAATAATAGAAAAGGAGCAAGAGGAAGGCCAGAGGTTATAGCATAGCCATTTGAGCAGCTTCACCAGGAAGCTGAAACTTTACATTCCCCAGGGAACCACCCGCCCATTCCCTGCAAACCTCTGGGGGAAGGGACTAGACAAAGGGAGATGTGTGCATGTGCGGTGAAGTTGGGGTGGCACAGGAAAGATGCCTGTCAGTCAAACCTGGGAACGGAGATCATGGGCCAGAGGTGGCAGGGCCACTACAAGCACATGAAAATTTGGGAATACAGTTACCTAATCAAGATCATGTTTTTTAACAGAAGAAAACATTACCTAGATTCAAATTTGTTATAACAAAAATTATAGTTTGTAGGAGGAAAACCCCCCGAATATATTGTTTTCTCTTAAAATTACTTAAAAATATTTGCTATAACTACAACAGTAGAGGAGGAATTTGGCATTTGATGTTAAATCACTCCTCAGCTACCTAAAAATAACTGAAATGTGCAATACAGTAATACTAAGTCTTATGAAGTTCAAGTATTTGTTTTGTCATACGCTAGATAGTGGGTATATATGGGTATCCCACTCATATCCTTTGTGTACGTGTAATATTTTTACAATATTATTTTATAATTTTTAAGTATTAAAGAGAAAAAGTACACAATGTAATCTTCCTCCATGAGCGCTAAAAAACAAGCAAAATGTGCTAAGCTTCATGTTAATGTCTAGAATTGCATCAATAACTATCAAATATCATTGTTAAAATCTATAAACAGATCAATTCTTTGATTATAAGAAAAATTCCTGCTTCCTTATAAACTCTTTAGGGAAGTGAGGAAAAGGAGTGAAAATGAGGTCTCTGACCACCCAGGAAACTGATACGCTGATAAAGTTTCCCAATGTTCACATCCTCTGCCCTATAATCTCTACTTGTTTATATAGAATGATTTCTACACCAGTTCCTAAGATTAAGTTATCCATACCCCAGATGGATTTTGCTGGTGAGCTGTTAACTGCTGCAATTCTCTCCCTTTCTTGCCATAAGCGACTTGTCCTCAAAGGAAAGATATGTTTCTGAAATACTTATCAAATCACTTTTAGTAAACAAATCATAGTTTCTCATTGATTTAAAGTGTAAAAAAGTGTCAAAAAGCTAGTTTCACAGAAAGCATACTGGAGAAGATAATGTACAACATCCATGGGCCTAACGATAGTATTCAAGGTGTTTTTCCAATACCGACCCATGTGCCCATTCAATTTCTGAAAACTGAACAAACCACCAAATTTTCATGTCCTTGTCATTTCACATTATCAGCTCATTTAAGGAGGTTATATAATGAAGTCTAATAATTTAAGTGTGTTTCTTAAATAATAAGAGTATGAAAGGGTTTTGTTTGTAAAGAACAGCAATCTTCACAAAAGTAGAGAACAAAGAAACAAAAAATAAGCTCTTAAATAGTTTTATTCATTGATATTGATTAAAAAACATAAAAAGAAAAATATTTAGCCCAAAGCAATCTATAAATTCAACGCACTTCCCATTAAAATACCAATGGCATATTTCACAGACCTAGAACGAACTCTCCAAAAATGTATCTGGAATAAAAAACGACCCCGAATAGCTGCAGCGATCCTGAGAAAGAACGAAGTAGGTGGGATCTCAATACCAGATATCAAGCTGTATTACAAAGCCACTGCTCTCAAAACTGCCTGGTACTGGCACAAGAACAGACATATAGATCAATGGAATAGAATAGAGAGCCCAGATATCAGCCCCAACCAATATGCTCAATTAATATTTGACAAAGGAGGCAAGAACATACAACGGAGTCAAGATAGTCTCTTCAATAAATGGTGTTGGGAAAATTGGACGGATATATGCAAGAAAATGAAACTAGACCACCAACTTACACCATACACAAAAATAAACTCAAAATGGATAAAGGACTTAAATAAACGACGGGAAACCATAAAAATACTAGAAGAATCCAAAGGCAACAAAATCTCAGACATATGCCGAAGCAATTTCTTCACCGATACAGATCCTAGGGCATTGGAAACTAAAGAGAAAATAAACAAATGGGACTACATCAAAATAAAAAGTTTCTGCACAGCAAAAGAAACCATCAACAAAACAACAAGAAAGCCCACTGCATGGGAGAACATATTTGCCAATGCTATCACTGATAAGGGTTTAACCTCCAACATTTATAGGGAACACATACAACTTAAAAGGAAGATAAACAATCCAATCAAAAAATGGGCAAAGGATCTAAATAGACACCTTTCAAAAGAGGACATTCAGAAAGCCAAGAGACATATGAAAACATGCTCAAAGTCGCTAATCATTCGAGAGATGCAAATCAAAACAACAATGAGGTACCATTTCACACTTGTCAGAATGGCTATCATCAACAATTCAACAAACGACAAGTGCTGGAGAGGATGTGGAGAAAAAGGAACACTTGTGCACTGCTGGTGGGAATGCAGACTGGTGCAGCCACTATGGAAGACAGCATGGAGTTTCCTCAAAAAACTAAAAATGGAACTCCCATTTGACCCTGTGATCCTACTTCTAGGAATATATCCCAAGAAACCAGAAACACCAGTCAGAAAGGATATATGCACCCCTATGTTCATAGCAGCACAATTTACCATAGCTAAGATTTGGAAACAGTGTAAGTGCCCGTCAGTAGATGAATGGATTAGAAAACTGTGGTACATCTACACGATGGAATACTATGCTGCTGTAAAAAAGAAGGAACTCTTACCATTTGCAACAGCATGGATGGAACTGGAGAGCATTATGCTAAGTGAAATAAGCCAGTCAATGAAGGAAAAATACCACATGATCTCACTCATTTCTGGATAATAAAGACCATTATAAACTTATGAACAAGCCGAAACCGGTTTGGCTCAGTGGATAGAGCGTCGGCCTGCGGACTGAAGGGTCCCAGGTTCGATTCCGGTCAAGGGCATGTACCTGGGTTGCGGGCACATCCCCAGTAGGAGATGTGCAGGAGGCAGCTGATCGATGTTTCTCTCTCATCGATGTTTCTGGCTCTCTATCTCTCTCCCTTTCTCTCTGTAAAAAATCAATAAAATATATTTAAAAAACAAAAAACAAAAAAAACTTATGAACAAAAATAGATACAGAGGCAGAGCTGCCTCGAAAAGACTGTCAAACTACAGCAGGAAGGTCGGGGAGGGTGGGAGGGCAGGAGGGGGGTGGGTAAGAGATCAACCGAAGGACTTGTATGCATGCATATAAAGCATAACCAATGGACATAAGACACTGGGGGGTAGGGGAGGCCAGGGGATTGTCAAGGGCGGGGGGAAAAAAAGGAGACATATGTAATACTCTTTGTAATACTTTAAGCAATAAAAAGAAAGAAAGAAAGAAAGAAAGAAAGAAAGAAAGAAAGAAAGAAAGAAAGAAAGAAAGAGAGAAAGAAAGAAAAGAAAAATATTTAGTTCCATAAACATTTAGTGAGTACCAACTGTGTGTTAGGCATTGCTAAATTCTACTAATTTAAAAGCTCATATTTCACTAAATGTGATTTTATTTATTTAAAATTGTATAGTGATAAAAACAAATTTGAGGCATTTCTTTAGCCAAAATACTTACCACTTTGTCAACCAGGCCCCAAACAGCTGGAATATGCAGATATTTATTTAGCCATTACTCTATTTATGAAAGTTGACTAAGCAATTGAGAGTTTTCCAACACTGTATCATTTATACATTCCGGCTTAAACAATCTATTATTATAAAAAGAATCTAAGTATATAATTATTTATAAATCGGCACCCATCTCTGACTCTAGTATTACAAATAGAAATTTATTTTTTAAATATATTTTATTGACTTTTTACAGAGAGGAAGGGAGAGGGACAGTTAGAAACACTGATGAGAGAGAAACATCGATCAGCTGCCTCCTGCACACTTCCTACTGGGGATGTGCCCGCAACCAAGGCACATGCCTTTGACCGGAATCGAACCCGGGACCTTTCAGTCCGCAGGCCAATGCTCTATCCACCGAGCCAAACCGGCTAGGGCTCAAATAGAACTTTAAAAAATGTTTAATACAGAAAAAACATAAATTTTTTAAAAATAAAAAGACAAACATTGAACATCTACTTTGTGACTACACATCATGCTAGGTTCTTTATATAAAATTCAATGCTCATAAATATAGAAGATATATATATTGATATTTCTGTTTACTATGAAAACAGACAACAAATCATAATAGACTAAATATATTAGAAAATAACTTTTAGTTAAAATTATTAAATTAGCTTTTCTAAAGAGTCATAGGTCCACCTGGAAGGTTATAGAATAAGGGTTTATATAAGGGCCTGCCTGGAAAGCAAGTTTCAGAAGGTATACTCTGCTTAAGGTAACGGAAGAATGCAGCCTTTTAAGCAAGAGACCACCTGGCCATAGTCATATAGACCCGAACGGAACGTTGTCAGAAGCTGAATAAATCGGATTGCTAAAGCTTGCATAGCAACTGACCAATCAACAGAGCTCATAACCCTGACCCCTTAACTCATGATTTTTGCCCTTAAAAGCCCCCAATTGTTAAGACATCGGGGAGTTTGGGCTTTAAGCTACCCAGCTTCCTATTCTTGCTTAGCACTCTGCAAATAAAACAACTCTAATTTCTCCACTGCAGAACTCGGGTTTAGTGTTTGGCTCTGCTGTGCAGCGGGAGGGACAAACCATTCGATTACATTATTGAAAACAAAGAGAATAGAGAAATGAAGATACTTAATGGTAAAAACCAGAACTCAGGTCCACTAGATTATAAATAAGTGATCACTTATTTCCCATTACAAACTATATTTTAAAAATTAATCTCTCTACAGGAGTAATCTAGGAGTAACTTTAAGAGAATGAATGGAAACTTGTGAGAATTATTAAACCTTTACATGGTAATCATGTGCCCCAAATTCTTCACATAGTATTCACTGCCTACACTTGTAGAGTAGGGGTTTTCAAAAATGCTAATTTTAGCTTATATCACTATTACTATCACTAAATCTAATCATGCCCTTTATATCCTATTTACATTGTAATTCTAAGATTGTTCTTGTAAATGAAAAAAGAACTGAGGCAGTTTTCTGGAAAATATAAGCAAATCCACCATTCTTTTCTCACCCAGATTTTATAAGAGTTGATATTCAGAATTAATAAAAAGACTTGATAAAATTTTAATATCATGTACTGTTTTTTTCTTTGCAAAAGTAAAGCATATTCCAGAGAAAACTAAGTTCTAGAATAAAGTTCTGAACCGGATATTTAAGGCCAAGAAGTTGTACTATAAAAAGCCCTTACAGCCCATTATTCCCCAAACCTACATGACTTACAGATCTCATTTTGAAATAAGATCTTGGGATCTTCAAGCATTATTTAACTTCATAAAATTTGGGAAATAAATGCTCCTTCATTGGCAAATGTTACGTTAAATAAGTGAGCTGATGAACGTAATGATTTAGAAATGAACAAAATATACAGTTGTGTACTTAATTTTTACAGACCTGGCAAAGAAATCCTTGTCATAAGTAATATTTCTTTTCATATCCCCTCTCCTTTCATTTTTCCAATATTTCTCAATATTTTTTTTCTACAAACTGCCATTGTTTATCTTTTTAATTGAATACACTGGACATAAAACATTGGTAAATTTAAGGCATACAACATGCCACCTTGATATATTTACACTAGAGGCCTGGTGCACAAAATTCGTGCACTGGGGGAGGGGGGGGGGGTGTCTCCCCTCAGCCCGGCCTGTACCCTCTCACACTGTGGTACCCCTCGCTCCTTAACGCTGTCGTGGAGGTGGAAGAGGCTCCTGCCACTGCCACTGCGCTTGCCAGCTGTGAGTCAGGCTTCTGGCTGAGCAGCACTCCGCCTGTGGGAGCGCACTGACCACCAGAGGGCAGCTCCTGTGTTAAGCGTCTGCCCCGCTGGTGGTCAGTGCACATCATAGCAACCGGTCATTCTGGTCATTCTGCCATAACGGTTGCTTAGGCTTTTATTATATAGATATTGTTATATACATAGTCTTTGCACCTATATTTATTAAATTATATAATTATAGTACAAAATTGCTGTCTGGTCATTTAGCTTCTATTGAATATCTATGATTAGAGGTAAATGGGACTAAATACATAAGAGAAAAACAATGTCAAGTATAATTTTGCCATGAAAATGTCATTATTATCCATAGTTTAGAATAAATACGGGGGGGGAATGGGGGAATTTAAAAAAATCTGTCATACTTTAATTACATACTATACATGAAATATGTATTTCTGCTAAATTAGTTTCAAAGACCACAGAGGGACTTACACATCTGAAATTTTTTAAATTAAAAATAAGAAAGCAGTTGATAAGATTCTGTAAAAGCAATACTTGTGTTCCCCCCCACCCCCACCCCAGCAGCTATCTGTGAATAACTTATGGCACCTCATAAATCTTTGCAACAGTCCAAGAAATAATCTTATTACTTTAGAAACCTTAAATAAACCTATTACCATGGTAAAATAATACATTAAAAAATGGAAGTAAACAGAGTGTGCATGCTGCCCAAGGTCACACAAGTGAGTCAGTATTTAGAAGTGGGAATAGATTTCTTGAGTATTATCACCTAGTTCTCATCTCTGTTAACCCTCCCTTTTCACGAATATACAAACTGAGTATACACCCACTTCCTTCTCATGTGCCAATCCTAGAAAATGGCATAGAGGGGGCAGTTCACAAAATAAAGATATTTCAGGAAACCATCACATAATTGCCTGGCATTTGAAGGCACCGAGCTTTTAGTATTCTCTTCCTATTCCTCCCACTCCTCTACATTATTTTTTCTAGAACTCTTTAAAGCACCTCAAATTCCCTACCTGACTTCTTGTTTCAAATACTATTTCCCCCCAAGGAAATAAATATGTTAATTTTTGCTTCCTTCAAATCTCCAAAAACACAAGGATTTATCTCAAGCAGAGTATGCAATTTTAATTTCCAAGAGAATACCCTGAAGATTTGGTTGCCAAGTTTGTGCGTTATAAATATATTTAAAAAATCATGTTCATTACAAAGTAATATGTAGATTTTAAATATCACTTGATACTATGAGAATATAATATGGGGGAAAATACACAAGATCTCCCTCACTTTAACTTCATGGAAGAACATGAACATTTTGGATAATAAAAATAATAAAAATAATCACAAAACATTTAAATAAAATTATCTCCCTAGTAATCACCATAATATGAGCTCAAGGGAAGTAAGAGCCCAAAACAGCAAAACTATTATTGTGCTCTAAACACTTCTGAAGCTAATTCAATATCTAAAAATAGAATAAATTATAAATACGAATGCTGAGTAATTGTAACATTTTACAAATATGCTGTCAATCTCATTTTACTTTAGAGTATTTTAAATGACCAATTATATTACAAAACCAACTTATTTTTGAGCTACCGTTTGAACAATATGTAGCTATTACTACAATATACCCTTTTCACTTTCTTTAAAGAATTCTTGCTCTTATACTAAGTGGGACTTAACCACTACTACTTTTTAGATTTAGCAAAGAAATGTAAAAGCAAACATTATAATTTCATTAAAACACAAGAACAAAAATGCTAAACTGTCCAAACTGACAAATCCTGTATTCCCTCAGCACATAATTCTGCCAGCATTATTCAGCAGCAGTGAACAAATGAAATTTGTGAGGAACATGAAGGAGGTGGCAGCATAGCAATTTATGAACTTGTCACCTAAGAAATGTAAAAATGTACTGAAAATATTTCAAAAGAAAGATCTGGACTGCAGAAACAATTTTCTCCTCATCCCAGCTAAGTTCCTTGCTACATAAAGCTTCAGCTCAGTATAAAACAAGCGGCAGATCTAAGTAAAGACATACACAGCCTTGCTAAGGATTATAAAAGTAGAACAAAACAGCTAATCAACTCACCAAACAGCCTTTTGCTAAGACCTGCGTTCTTCTTTTTATCTTAGGCTTCTGGTTTCCAAGACAAATTACATGCCCTCTAACAGAATGATGACAAAAGGGCACACCATGGTCTCTTTTCTGCTCTCTCCACAAAATAAAACTGAACTACACTGCAGTCTCCAAAAGTACTCCAAAAGTATGAGCATGCTCAGTATCTAATTTAAATGACTTGGTATTTCATCTCGGCATGAGATGGCCTACTTCCCAACAAACTCGGAGAGCTGCAAATTCAATCGAAGATGATTAACTGCAAAACACTACACAGAAACACCAAGTGGTAATTGATTTGTTTTTAACTTCCTGATTTCTGTGGTTCATTTAACTTGATGTGACTGGAAATGATTATTTCTACACTTTTATTAAAATAGATCCTTAGGTTTCTATATTTCACTATGTCAACATTAAGTATTCCAAAAAGTGCTGGCATGAACAGGAGAATTCAGGATATCCAAGATGTGTTCCCCACAAGTAAACCTGACCACTGAATAACAAAGCAAACTGTAAGCCATTCATATTTCATTTTTAACCCCTTGTCCTGTCCTCTTGCCTATTCAGCAAATAAAACAATCAGCAAACTATCTAGTAGTACTTTAGTTTCTCCTTGGGAAATATTAGTAAATATCAGTAAACTGAAATGTTCCGTACCTTTAGTAAAAATGCCAGCTACCTTTAAACCAGTGGTTCTCAACCTTCCTAATGCCACGACCCTTTAACATGGTTCCTCATGTTGTGGTGACCCCCAACCATAAAATTATTTTCGTTGTTACTTCATAACTGTAATTTTGCTACTGTCATGAATCGTAATGTAAATATCTGATATGCAGGATGTATTTTCATTGTTACAAATTGAACATAATTAAAGCATAGTGATTAATCACAAAAACAATATGTAATTATATATGTGTTTTCCGATGGCCTTAGGCGACCCTATGAAAGGGTTGTTTGACCCCCAAAGGGGTCGCGACCCACAGGTTGAGAACCGCTGCTTTAAATTATAGCAATAGAATATTTCATCTATAGCTTATACATAATAAATTATATGCGTATATAACAACAAGCCTCACCCAAATGTTGCTAAAGCTATAAACAGGAATAAATTTTTTTTTTTTGCATTTTGCGAAACAATTTTTACAACACACCACTCACTCACACTCAACCAGTTTACATGTGTATGTTTAAGTGATCAACTAACTAATTTTTCTGGTAAGTTGCTGCCAACACTGGAAATGTGGTGAACAACCTCATCCTCTGCTCTGTGATCATTTCAATGTTCCCGATATAGAAATCTGGCACAGCAGACAGAGCCCCACCAAAACCACCAGACAACTCTTAAAAATCCACTTCCCATTTTCACCTTGAGCAGACAAGCAAAAGCAGAAAGTGTTCATACACTCGACACACCAAGCTTGGGAGAGCAAACCGCCGCAGGAGTGGGGCTAACGCATCTTTAACCGGGCCCATATGCTAAGGCATGGCTTTCCTCTCTTAACAACCTTTCCTGGTTACTTCTATCACTTCCTTATTGTAAACTGCCTATCCACACCCCACACAAATATCTCATTTTATGAACAGTAGCCTTGTCTACCCCTTCTTCCCCACCTCCAAATTAACATGGAAGGCCTGGGAAAGCAAGAAGGCTTAGAAAAGAGAGAAATTCCACAGCAGCAGCTAAGTCAAGTCCCTCACAGATAATGGAACAAGATCATTAAGAAGTTTAGAGGTTGTAAAAAAGAAAATGTTAGAATTTTTTTTCAAAAACTACAGAGAACCATTTATGGAGCCACATTTAATTCCAACACCTTTCTAGGAAAAAAAAAAGTTAAGTTCAAAGAAAATTACCAACACAATTTTCTTTAACATTCTACCCAAGTAACTCATTCTTATTGATGAGTATTAAGGTAGGCATAACTGCAAGTTCTGTGGATTCTGTAGGCCATATAAGCATTCTAGCTCTAAAGAAAAAAAAAAAATGCCCAGGAAAGAGGGAGCACACAATAAAAACCAAGTACCAAGAGCTATAACTGTACCATGAAGTGTAAATATGCACCATGTTTCGTGTATTGTATGTGTGAAGGTGAGGATTCTGTAGAAAGAGTAGGTTACCTGGGGCACTCGAAAGCTCTAAATCTCTGAAAGAGAAAGAAAAAGTTCTTCATTGGAAAACAAACAAATCTACTTCTGATCTATAAACATGTATTGAGAACGTGTTATATATGAGGCATGGTGCAAGAGTGGGAAGAAAAACAAGGAGGACTTAGATCCAGAGACAAATGGGGGGGGCAGGTGGTTAGAGATCAACCAAAGGACTTGTCTGCATGCATATTAGCATAACCAAGGGACACAGACACTGGGGCAGTGGGGGCTTGTCCTTGGGAGTGGGAGGGGGGGGGTGTCAATCTGAGAAAAAGGAGACATATGTAAAACTTCAGACAATAAAAAAAAAAAAAATTTAAAAAAAGAAAGAAAAACAAGGAGGATGATCTCTTAAAAGAGCTCAGAGGCAAGCGTACATGTAACTAACACAAGATTATCCTGGCAAAAGAGCGGTGCTTCAGTGCTCTGCAGAGTGCAGAGGGAAGTGAGAGCACATTCTGATAGGGGAATCCAGGAAAGCTGTGTGAGGGGGTGGGCTCTTGGAAACGCCTGAAGACTGAGGATCTGGTCCAGGAACGAGAGGGAAGGAAGAGGAAGCAGCCAGGTGGGAGGCTGAGGAGGAGGACAGCAGGGGACCTGGGAGCTGGTGTGGGCACCAGAGAACTTGAGGCCCTGATGGTGTGAGTACTGGAAAGTGGAGGCTGTCAACCCTGGGAAGAGAAGCGAAGTCATCTGGGATGGAATTTGGAAGCAGATGGCAAGAAGCATTTTACACCCTGGATAGTAAGTAGGTCATACTAGTATGTTCAAGAGGGCCATGGCCAAACAGCAGCACGAAGGAATCGACTTTGGAAAGACAGATACAAAAGAGGTAAATGAGGCATTAGTACCAGCACCCTGGCATCAGAAGTCCCTTTTCGAATTCCATATCACTTAATACTCTCTAACCTGAATTCCCCCTCTCTCACATATTCAAATATAGCATTCTGATTTAAAATTGAGGCTGTCTCATTAATTACATTTATCCTTTTGATCTTAATTAGAAGTCCTATTTTAAAAATATCTTTATCTCTCATCACTTATTCTTTAATTTACTTGCTTATCCCTTTTCTAGTGACAAAACCTGATAAAATAGTTCCCAAATGCTGCTCTGATAAGAATGAATGGATATGTTAAAAAAAAAAAAAATCAAAGTAAGATATAACCTGTTTCTAAGGCAGGGATCCTGGTTGGGGCAACTGGGTGCAGTGAGGCCACTAACCAAGCCAGAAAATACAGGTGTAAAAGGCAGGAGGGAGCGTGAGTTCAGCAGAGGGAATGGGAACAGGAAAGGAGACTGCTGAGTTTCAAACAGGTGGACTTGAGGTAGCGGACAGTCGCCTGGTAATATCTGCGGCAGGTCAAAGGAAATACACATTGGGAGTTCAGGAAGAATCAGGGCCAACAACGCCTATTTACAGAAGAGGAGAAGCAAATGAAGCGATGGAGGATGCCCTCTCCTGTGGCAGAGAATAGACCCCGATGGCCCGGGAAGGGAGCTGAGAATGTGGGAATCACCCATCAGGAATAATAAGGAAATGCAGGGAAGAAACTTCAAGGACGTGGCCACCCGGTCAAGGACAGAATGAAAAAGGCTACTGGATTTACCTACTGGCTGCCACAACCCTAGTGAAAACTGTTTTGATAGTATCCTGGGTTCCAATGTCACCTTACAAAAGGCCGAGGCGGGCCCGAGTGCTAAAGAAGGACCCGATAATAAGCACTTAGCGCTTACTTTTGTCAGGCACTGTGCTGAAAACTTTATATGAATGACAGCACTTACCCAATGCAATAACTTTATTTAAAATGTCCAATAAAGCCCGAGAGCTTTGTTACATGTCTTCCCCAGGGTCCCACAGCTGGGAAGTGGCGGAGGTGTGCAAGGCCTCCACACTGCGGGGTCCAGTCTCTGTGCTCACCCCCACCTCACATACTGCCTCAAATGGCAATAAAAATAGCTAGCATTTATGGAAGGTTTCAGATATAGGGCTTCATTAAATAGTCACAACATCCCTGTGCAACAGATCCCGTTACTATTCTGCCTATTTTACACATTTGGAGACTGAAGCTTCGAGGCTCATAGATAATCGGTGTTGGAATTGGATCCAGACTTTGGATTCCAAAACCCATGATCTAAATGTGACCTAAAGGGCAATAAGCTCATGAAGGAGGTAAAAGTACTGAGAAAGGAGGGGGAGAATAATCGTGAAGGGAAGAACTGGTAAGCAAGAAGTAAGGAACCCAAGGCAAAGGGGGCAAATCCGGTTTTTTGTTTAGTTTTATTGCCGTTAAATTTACATTCAGAGAACCCACATATGGTAAGTGTACAACTCAATGTTTTTTAATAAATATACAGGCTGTGCAGGCATTACCACATCCAGTTTTAGACCATTTCCAACACCTTGAAAAATTCAGTAAGTCACGCCCATTTACAGTCAATTCCAACTCCCACCGCAGCCCCCAAGCAAGGGGATCTCGAAGATGAGAAATAAACCACAAGTTAGAAATAGCCGCGGCCACCACTGTCCCCACTGCCTTCTTCTTTGGGACAAACCGATGACAAACCTCAGTACAACACAGTAGCAATCAGTCACGAAGCACCAAGTCTCGTTGGTAAAGGATCCCCACTTATATTTTACTGCTTTCCCATTCAGACCTTTAGAAGGCATTAAAAAAACAAAGAAAAAAATTAGAAGCACTTTGATTTTTAAAACATTCGATTTAATAACTAACAAAATTAGGATATTTTTTCAAATATCGAGCAAGAAAGTAAAGCCCTGGGAAATATACAATGAAAAGGAAATAGTAACAGGAAGACAAAATCTGGGGCATACTATTTGCAAAAACCTTGGGCAAAGGAATAAACAAATTCTGCATAATTATTTGTTACTGTCTGACAGAAACTATTTATTTTAAATTTTACAATAGATTTTCATAGAATAAACTTAAATATCCCAGTGACTTTTAGTGCAGTGATAAACCCTTAGTATCTACTTAGCATGTGACAAGATAATGAATAGTCCTAATTATACATTATTTTGCCATTCAAACTGTCAATGCTTAGACTATAAGATTATCTCTTGTGCTTTACTAGAAAAACAAAGGCACACACACAATTTTGCTTCTAAATAAAGATATTATGAGGAAAATATTTTTGTAAGCACTGTACTGTGCAAAGAAAAGAAGAAATGAGGGCGAGGCAAGACTATTTTCCTGCTTTCAATTAAGGGACAGAACAATAAGAATTCCTTAGTGCCTCTTCCCCAAAACCAGAATAGTCAATTTCTTTCCATTCTGCCTAAGGAGATAATTAAAAAAAAAAAAAAAAATATATATATATATATATATATATATATATATTGATTTCAGAGAGAGGAAGGGAGAGGGAGAGAGAAACATCAATGATGAGAGAGAAACATTGACCAGCTGCCTCCTGAATGCCCCCTACTGGGGATCAAGCCCGCAATCCATTTATATGCCCTGACTGGGGATTGAATCGTGACCTCTTGGTTCATGGTCGATGCTCAATCACTGAACCACACTGGCTGGGCCTGCCCAAGGATACTCTTAATGGTTTACTTAAAATTTCATATTAAGTATTACAGAAATCTGTAACTTAAAAACACACACACACTGTGTACCCTTTGTTGTTTCATTCATTCATTCCACAAATATTTACTGAGCATAACCTCTGTGCCAGACACTTTTCTACTCACTAGGGACACAGTGGTAGAAAGGTCTATATGCCCATGGAGCTTACATCCTCATGGGGGGGGGGGGCGGGGAGCAATTTACAAAGACTATATAAGTTAGAGGGCAAAGGTTATGCCAAGAACTAAGATAGGCTAAGTGCCTGAGAGAATGGATGGTCAAGAAAATTGCTGAGGAGACAACATTTAAGCACTGGCTCAAACAATGACAGAACAGGGGGAAAAGGAATCCAGACAGAGTGCGTAGTAAGTGTAAAGGCTCTAAGACTGGCATCCCTAAAGAGAAGAAGGGGTGTGACTAAAGCACGGTGGGGTGAGGAGGAAACAGTTAAGAGATGAGGTTTGAGAAGTAGCCATTCAACTAGTGCTGGATTTTTTATAAGCCAGAGAAGGGACTTTGGATTTTATTCTAAGTGATACGGAAAGCCATTGGAAGGCTGTGATCTGATCTGATTTATATTTCTACATTTTAAGAAGACGCGTCTGTCTGAAGTGGGGAGAATGGAGGTGTAGAGGGTCAAGAAGCGGGGGAACAGTGAGAGGCCACTGCAATTGTTTGGCTGAGATAATGGTGGCAAAAATGGGAGGAATGGCAGAGATAGAGAAGTAGGTAGATTTGGGCTATATTTGGAAGGAGGAGGAGACGTCAACAGGGCCTACCGATCAACTGGAAGTTGGGGTTGGAGGGTGAGTAAAGGAAAGACAAAAATGAAGGACGGCTACCAAGTTTCCTGTCTGGTTGTGTCTAGTAGACACTGTGTGGAGAGATCCGTGAGGAGAGAAGTGGAAAAGGGTCTATGCTGGGGATACAGATTTATGGGTGACTGACATACGCTGCGCAAAGAACCTTGGTAGTAAATGAGGTGACCTAAAAGAGAATACATGATGCAGGCTTCATTAATCAGCAATGCCTACTATGAGCCAGGCCCTATGCTATGTGCTTAGTGTGAAGGGCAGATCCGTGCCCTCAAGGAGCTTACACTCTATCAGAGAAGACAAATATAAACATAATAAATAAGTAAACTGGATAGTATGATAAAAGGGCATGTGCCAGGGAAAAAACTAAAAAAGTAGAGGAGTTGGGGATGTGCGTAGGGGGATGGAGCTAAATGAGTGTCATGGTTAAGCCTCATTCAAAAGATGAGATGTGTGTGAAGAGCCCCGCAGAGGGAAAGGTCAGTGCAAAGGACTGAGGTAGGAATAAATGAGACCTGAAGTAGGTAGGACGAGCCCATCTGAAGAACAGCAAGACCAATATGGCTGAAGCAGAAGAAAAAAGGGCAGCAAAGGAGTGGCCAGAAAAGCAGCATGAAACCCACAAGCAGATGAAGACAAGGGGAAAGGTGGAGTAAGATGAGAACAGAGAGGTTCCTCCGAACGCTGGACGTGCCATGTGGAGTCAGTGGAGGAGACAGCCCTCTCTACAGGAGGGCAAGGAAGGAGGTCCAGCTGGCAGCACAACTTGGCTCTCAGGACTGAACTAAATTCTTGCTCTATTGCAACCAACAGGCAAGGGTTTGAACACTTTAATGGTGCCAACGTCATCAATCAACTCTGGAATCCAAAAAAGTCCATTTTGCTTATTTTCTCAATGATAAACCCACCCAAAAATCACAACTCTAAGCTATTTCTCAAAAAAGATTTAAAAAAAATAAAAAAGAACGCAGAGGGAAAAAAAAAGCTAAAAACGCATAAACCAGAGTTTCAGAAGCAAAACAGTACCAACTACCATTTGTTGAGAGTCATTCCAGGTAGAGTGGACAGATGACTGCTCTTTCATTTGTACGAGAATGCTGTCAGGTAGGTTTTACTGAGGAAAGGTTACCAGGATTTCACTACTACGAAACGAAGGGAATGGATTAGGAGTCTGTGTTTTCTACTCTGCCACAGATAAAATATAATCCTATATAACAGTGGTTCTCAACCTTCCTAATGCCATGACCCTTTAATACAGTTCCTCATGTTGTGGTGACCCCCAATTTTCATTGTTACAAATTGGACATAATTAAAGCATAGTGATTAATCACAAAAACAATATGTAATTATATATGTGTTTTCCGATGGTCTTAGGCAACCCCTGTGAAAGGGTCGTTCGACCCCCAAAGGGGTCGCAACCCACATGTTGAGAACCGCTGCTATATAACAACACCCTAATATGCAAATAGAACAAAAGGCATAATGACTGGTCGCTATGATATGCACTGACCACCAAGGGGCAGATGCTCAACACAGGAGCTGCTCCCTGGTGGTCAGTGCGCTCCCACAGGGAGAGCGCTGCTCAGCCAGAAGTAGGGCTCATGGCTGGTGAGCGCAGTGGCAGTGGCAGGAGCCTCTCCTGCCTTCGCTGCAGTTAAGGATTGAGGGGTGAGGGGTCTCGGACTGTGAGAGGGCGAGGGCAGGATGAGGGACACCCCCCCCTCAAGTGCACAAATTTTGTGCACTGGGCCTCTAGTATATTGATAACTGAGCAAAGGAGACAGATTCTTCAAGGAATTTAAGAAAGGTACACAAGACCTCATGATACAGAAACAAAACCCTACTCAAAAAAGTTAGACTCAATAGAATACCATTCAAGGTCATGGAAAGAATGTAACTATTGCTTTTAAAAATTATCTATATTGATAGATATACTTTGGTCATTTCCATTAGTGTAGGCAAGGCAAACATCAGATGCTCATTAGGCAAAGTTATATAAACAGCAACGAGGAAAGAAAACAAGATGCCAAAAATCAAGAGAATAATCAATAGGAATGGCCGCACAAATTAAAGTACACCTGTTCTATGAATCATGAAACATAGCAGTTAAAAATAATAAGGCAGGCCCTGACTGGTTTGGCTCAGTGGATGGAGCGCTGGCCTGAGGACTAGAGGGTCCCAGGTTCGGTTCCAGTCCAGGGCATGTACCTTGGTTGCGGGCACATCCCCAGTGGGGGGTGTGCAGGAGGCAGCTGATCGATGTTTCTCTCTCATCCATGTTTCTAACTCTCGGTCTCTCTCCCTTTCTCTCTGTAAAAAAAATCAATAAAATATTTTTTTAAAAAATAATAATATAGAACTGTGTGTCCTGGAAGAGATTTCCAGTATATGTATACTATCTTGAGTAAAAGAATAGGTAAGAAAACAGTACATATTAACAGTATGGATGAAAGCTACTTTTTTTTTTTTAACTTTATACTTTTGTTTGGTGCTAAGCATGTATTAGTTGTACAACTAACAATAAAAAAAGGAAATGGGAAAGGAAGAGGGGTGAGAAGAAGGTTAAAGGAAATGGAAAGGAAGACAGGAGCCAGGAACAAGGCGACAGGCTCATGGGCGAGCAGTGTGATGTGGGGAGAGACAGCGTGCGAGGTCCCAGATCCAAGTCCGAGCCCAGCTACTGCCTTCGGGCAGGTTAAACGCTCTAAGGCTCATTTTACTCATGTGTTGAGTGAGGATCACACTAGGTATTTCTTATCCATTGGAGTTACTGTGAACACGAAATGAGTTCCTTTTGAAACATGCCTAGCACAGTGCCTGGACCAGTGTAACTACCCAGTAAATGGTAGCTGGTGTTATTTTCTTGAATCGAAATGCTAAAATAATGTCATCTCTAAATCACTTCCTCTTTATATCACGTTCTTAAAGCATGTTTTATTTGATATGAACTCTTTTTACTAGTTTACAAAGAAGATTTTAATAACGACCACCAAACCAATCTAGTAGGAGAATATAAGCTGATGGCAATATTAGAAATACGGTTCATTCTTGTCCTTACTCATTCGACACTGAGCACTACACCTTGTGCTTCTTATTCAGAAACTTCACATTTCAATTTGTCTGCAGCATATCAAAGGACTGGTAGATAACCTGTCATTCTGCACTAGATGGGTAAATAAAGGTTATTAACTTAGGGGCATAACCTCAAGACTACATTTTCAAGTAAAAAAAAAAATCAAAACTCTAACCATAAACCAGAACAGATTTCAAAGTAGTAAATAATAAAATTCCTACTTTCCAATTTAGAGTAAGAAACTGATTAAAAATTTTATATTGCTTTTCCACAATAACCCAATTCCGTCAACATAATGTTCACATTTGCTATTCAAATGTTGGCTTCACGTGTTCCCACTGGGCCCTATTCAAAGCTCATGAATTATCTTAATAAACAAAGTCTTGCCTAATGAAGCATTATTATCGTGAATCTTATTCCTCTTCAAATTATTAAGACTCCAGAAAAAAAAAACCCCTATTAACACTGCACCTTCTTTTATGTTTAAAAGTTCACTTACATGCTACTGTGCTTGGATTTATGCATCTCATCAACACTCCAAAAACTTATCTTTTATTCAAAAGTCTAAAATCTAGAGTAGAGTTCAACAAACTTATTCTACAAAGGACAGTAAATATTTTGGCTTTGTGGAATGTCGTGGTCACAACTATTGCCTCTGTCTTTTTGTAATGAGAGAGCAGTCATAGACAATACATAGGCCAATGAGCTTTGCTATGTTCCAGTCAAACTTTATTTACAAAAATAGGCAGCAGGTTGAATTAGTTCTGCAGGTCACTGTTGCCAACTCCTAATCCATTATCTTTCCATCCTTTAAAAATTTGCTAACACATGTCTCTGACTACTTAGTTATTAAATTTATTTAGGGTCTTCCCAACATTTAAGTAATTTTTCCTAATTCTGTACTTAACCAAACAGAACTTGCTTAGTCATTTAGCATTTCCTCATGAATCCCATTTTCTAAAATTTATTTGTATGCATCTGAATACTCCCCAAATTTCCTGTGGAAAGTAGGAATGTCAGAATGGTGCAATTAAGTGCTTTATAAGATTGAAAAATAAATCAAGTATTTAGATTTTTTCTTTATGAAAAAGCCAAGGCAATTATGAATAAAGATACATATCCTTTTAAGGTAGGGTAGCCAGCCTGTGCGCTGGCCCCCAAGGATCCTCATCTCCTGGCATGCACACCCTGGTAGCATCCCCTCCATTGCAGCTTGTCTTGGTCTCCTGGATGGCTCACTCTGGACAAAGCCAGCTGCCATGTCAGGAGGGCCACATAATCCCGCGGAGAGGCCCACGTGGAGAGAAACCAGCTAGCCAGCCCCATCCTGCCAGCTGTGTGATCCTCCAGCTTTCAAGCTTTCAGACACTGAGGCCCCAGCCACTGCCCAACTACAGCCTCTGAGACACCCTCAGCCAGAAATGTCCAACCACGCAGCTCGAGAAGTCCTGCCCCACAGGAACTGGGAATGCTAAGGAATTATACCAAATTCCGGGGTGATTTGAGGCCACAGTGCATACCCCTCGCCCAACAAGGTTATGATTTAGCTCATGCTGTATCAATAAATATTTTGGTTGGTGGCAGCTGCCGTTGATAAACAAGCACCTCCTGACCTGCAGGAAGATGGGTTTAGGGGACCAGGCTGACATCAGCAACAACCAATCTGGCTGCACCGCAGTGAGGACTGCTATGCTGTTTGTTCACCTGCACTCAACATGAACTTGATATGTGCTCTGAGGAAAGGTCTGTGCCAGGCTAGCAAGACAGCCTGCTTTCTACACGAGGGCGCGTTGTCCACAATAACAGTTACATGCGGAAAAGCAATCCGTACTTCGCTTCCATTCTTGGCCCTGTAGCTCTCACTGCTGCACAGGGCAGTATTTTTAAACCCAGTCTATGGGATGCTTTCTACCAGCACTTTTAAATCAACAGAAGAGAAGGTACATATAATATAGTAAAGGGAAAGCACTTTTCTTTTTATTTTTATATAAAGAAATGTATTTGTATGTGAACCAGGGCTCATACAATAATATGTATTTCTTATCATGGATCATGGTCAAAAGTTTAAAACCAGTGACATTAAATACCAAATACATTAATGTTATAGAAAACTAAGGAGTTGCCACCATCTCCCAATTCTTACCCACCTCATTCTCCGTTTCCGACTTCTCTCTGCCTGCCTGTAAAATATCTGGGCTTCACTGCTCATTTTGTTTCCACATTGATATTTTTAAACCTCCGGGGAAACTGGTTCTGACCCAGTTGCTTTCTTCCTCATCTCAGTCCTGTCCATCTTAAGGGTTGAGAATAGAGAAGTCCCTTCTGCGTGGGGACACCCCTCTTAAAACACCATGTTTAGTGGTAGTCTCCCAAGAGTGGGGCAAGCAAGAAGAGGAAGATCATACAGGGAACCGGAAATGACCAAATTTCTGACTAACTGAGTCGTCTTCATTTCTCCAGCATGCTAAAAATAACTAGACATTACGCTGGCAGCTGATGGTTTTACATCGTAAGGTTGATTTTTTAAAATTTTATTTTATATTCTTATTGATTTCAGAGAGGATGGAGAGGGAAAAGAGAGATAGAAACATCAATGATGAGAGAGAATCATTGATCGCTGCCTCTTTCATGTCCCCTACTGGGATCGAACCTGCAACCTGGGCATGTGCCCTTGACTGGAATCGAACCTGGAACCCTTCAATCCACAGGCTGATGCTCTATCCACTGAGCCAAACCAGGGCTCATAAGGTTGATTTTTGACTCCATAATGTCCTAGCAACAATGATATCTTCCACCTGGACTTTCAGATTGTTATTACCTACTTACAGGCAGTAATAATGCTCCTTGCTTTTATGACAAGGGGTACAGATGTAGAAAGGATCTGGAGTGCAGGAAGTATATCCCAGCTCTTTTTTCTGTAGTGTCTGGCATAGACTTTACATTCAGTCAATAAATGAATGAATGAATACTAAGAAAACAGTATTTTGGGTGGGAATTAAAAAAAGAGAAATATTCATCTAATCAACTATAATCCATTTACTTACTTGTAATGCTTCAAGGGAAAGGCATTTTTCATAAGGAAGCTTTCCTAGCTTGAAGCCAGAATTCTGACCACTGAAAATATAGTGAAACATTTCCTAAAACTGTGTCATGACAGGAGGGAGG
The DNA here is from genome assembly GCF_014108235.1 of Myotis myotis. NCBI lineage: Eukaryota > Metazoa > Chordata > Mammalia > Chiroptera > Vespertilionidae > Myotis > Myotis myotis. Next base: position 183,762,765 of record NW_023416335.1, read on the forward strand.
ATTTCAAGATTACTCTGAAATGAGAGAATGAAGAGAAAAGGTCAGGGTGATGGTTCTAGTGTGTCCTGATGGTTTTCTATCAAAAGGGCACAGTGAAGCTCATGAAAGGCCGCGGAAAAAATGAGACTAGGAACAAGAGTCAGCTGACTAATAAATTCTAAAAAACACGCTACAAGGCGGAAATGGGGGATCAACATGTTGTGACCAGATCTCAACACTTAATAAGAAATTGGATTGATGTCTTTGGAATAGCACAGAAAGGCAAGTAACCAAATTCCCTCAGAATAAGATCAAGGGGGTGCGGGGGAGGGAGGGGACATTAAATCACAAAAAAGCTCCAATGAAAGGAAAACTCTGGCTCTTCCCAAAAGCCCTTTTTCTAAGCAACAATCCGGATTTTTTTTTTTTTAAATATATATTTTATTGATTTTTTACAGAGAGGAAGGGAGAGGGATAGAGAGTTAGAAACATCGATAAGACAGAAACATCGATCAGCTGCCTCCTGCACACCCCCCACTGGGGATGTGCCCGCAATCAAGGTACATGCCCTTGACCAGAATCGAACCCAGGGCCCCTGAGTCCGCAGGCCGACGCTCTATCCACTGAGCCAAACTGGCTAGGGCAATCCAGATTTTTATTAATTATTTAAAAAGTAGTTATTTTTCATGTCAATACAATTTTAGCGTAGTTATGTCATCCTAGTCCTATCACTGGTCCAAACAAGAATTAAAAATATGCACTACAGTCTGTTTATTGGCCTAAATCGTACAAATATGTGGACGTTGCCTAATTTATCTCTCTAACCCACTCCTAAGTTCCAGGCTAGTATACTCAACTGCCCACCTGAAATCTTCAGTTAGCTTCCCACGACCTCAACTTCCCCCAAACCAATCTCTTGATTTCCATCCTCCAACCCACAACTCCTCCCCGAGGCCCCACCTCATCCCACTTCCTGAAAGAACAAACCATTTGTCTCATTTCAAATATGGAACTTCCATCTAGCAACATATATCATAGAGCTGGAAATTATTCCTCCCATGTAACCCAATAAATCCTGTCCACTCTGCCCCACAAAATCTCTCTCCAACTAGTCTACTTTCCTCCATCTCTGCTGACATGCCCTCTATTCACCCACCACCTTTTCTCACTGGGAGAAATGCAAGAACTTCCTAACTATTCTCCTTTTTTCTACTCTAAATTTAACTCTTCACCCGGCAGCCAGAGGAATATGGAAAATGCAGTTCCTCTATTTAAAACCTTCAACAGTTTCCATCGCACCTGAAATAAAGTGCCAAGACCTTAATTGGGCTTCAAGGCCCTGCACCCTGTGGCCCCTGCCCTGTCTCCAGCTGCAATCAGCCGGGGAGACTCCCCCCTCACTCATTCCAGGCACCCGGGCTGCTTTCAGACCTTGTGACCACTGCAGCCTAGAAGGCTCTTCCCTCGCAAACTAACTCCCCTTACACATCGTTCTAGTCTCCACTTATTTAACTGTGTAATTACCGCTCTAATGTCCATGTCTCCTCTACACTGGCAGCTGCAAAAATTCAGGGACAGTCCCTGTTTTGTTCATCACTGTGAACCCAGAAGCCATCAGAGAGGCCCTGGTATAAAACGGACGCCCAACACATACTCGCTCCGAGAAAGCACTTTCTTTTAAATTTATCTCACTTAAATTCTCACTAAGTATATACAATGCCTTTACACATAACTTATACATGTAAATCATCACTATTTGTAAAGTAAATGATTCTCTAACCGTGATGCAGCACACCTGAAATAATACTGAATGTAAACTGTAATTGAAAAGTAAAAATTTTTAAAATAAAAAAAATCACAAGATAAAATAAGGATTACATTAAACTCATAAAAAAAGAATGCACTCTGAACAAAATATGTCCCAAAGGAAATAACCTCAATGTACTGTATAATGTATTACAAAGCTATCTTTTCGCTGTTGGGGATTACAAACTCATTAATATATTAATTTCGTAAGTCAAATTTGCAAAATAAGACTTTAGATAAACAGGCTGTTATAGTTATTCCATGGGAACGTTTACTCTAGGTTGGCCATTACCAGAAGCATCAATAAAAATTCAGAACCAGGAAAATCATTTCTAATACAATTTGTTCTAAAATGGTATTGAAACCATCATATGAAAAACAGATCGATATAAAATTTTAATCTTTTAAATTGCTTATTTCCTCTAATATTTTTTCTTTCTCATACATTCAAAATACTGAAAGCATCACTGTTGCATTTTCAAAGTTAACATACCAACCTGAAAACAGACTTTATCTTATGAAAAAAATGTATTAAGATAGGATGGAAAATAGGGGAGGAAAATACTTGCGGGGGAAGGCTGGTAGGAAGGAGACAGGACTAACAACTTTAATTCTCCTTTGTAAATTTACTTCAAAGGCCGGTCTAGACATTTTACCCTCAGCTCTGTTCATATATGTTCTTAAAAACCCAGCAATGTTTAACCCTGAACATGCATGAGGCACACTCCCCTGACCACCAAAACAACTGTCTTTTTTCCATTTTTCATCATGACCTTGATGAGACCAGCAGCATTCTGAGAGGATGCAGACCAAAAATGGTGCCCATTGCCCCAGGAAAAATATGTAAGTAATTTGACCACGAATCTCTGAAAAACAAGCAGCAGATGCATCTCTGTGAAGCTTGGTCAGCCATCACCTACTAGGCATTCTCTCTGCAGAAAGACTTTTCACCCCTGAGTGGCACAGAAAGGTAGGCTGTAATAGATCACATTAAAAAAATTATGATGTTCCATTCTCACTTTCATAAAAGAATGTTCTCATAAAACTCATTTCTATTACCGTTCTTTTCCTACTTCCCTAAGTGCTGCATTTAAAAATGTCAGCTTGGGAACACTGAGAACTTATTGACATTCTCCCAGGGGAATGAAGAATGGAAATTAACGTGAAGATGAGCTGGTCTAATGCTTCAATCCCCTATTTCACTCTAAAATACTTCCATTGGAAGATTTACTTGTGTCTTCATATGGGCCCACGTTCATTGACAGGTGCTTACAAACATAGGGTTACAATGTGTGGAAGGCGGTATACAAAGTGGCCCCCAATGATTCTTGGTATTCAGAAGCCAGTTATGTCAGCCCCTTGCACACTAAACAGATCCAATTTTTATACCCAACAGGATACTGTACGAATGACAAAAGCTTGACTTCTAAGGCTAGGTCATTGAAAACACTGTGGCATCCGTCTTGTTCTCTCTTGAGCCACTCACACCGAGTGAGGCCACGTACCATGACCTCAAGAACCGCGGCCTCCCGCCAACCAGAATCAACATGGAAGCAGATCTTCATGTCCTCAGGTGACTGCAGCCCTGACAGTATCTTGAGTGCAATCTCCTAAGAGACAGAGCCAGAACCACCCAGCTGAATCACTATCACAATTCCTGACTCACAGAAACTCTGAGAACATTTAGTGTTTAATATCTAGGCATACCAGAAGCAAGCTTTTGAAATTCCATTTGTAAGGCCTTGCATCTGTTAACCATTGCTACGGAAGGCCAGAATGCTACTACACCAGACAAGGCACCCTTCAAGCACTAACAAAGGCTGTCATACAGAAGATGCTCATTACATGCTTGATGAATCAGTGAACCAATCAATGCAGCAGAAATAACAGAAAGAGATGATGCCAAGGCTGGTAAGAGTCTTAGCACACATCTTTAGAATTGTTTTTTTGCAATGTCTCTTTCAACCACCAGAGGGCAAGCAAGGCATATTGTTCTTTGACCTTCTAGCACCTAAAGCCTAAAACATGTACATAGTAGGAAGAAAATAAAAATTCTGTACAAATGGAAGCAAGGAGAAAAGAAGAATGTTTGTTAAAAAAGCTTCTTGGCGTGTTAGTTCAGTTATAATACAAGACTTCAAGGGATGGATACTAATACATAAACGGTATTCTAGAGAATAAAGCAGAAAAGCACAGAGGCTTAATTAGCACATTTCAAGCAATATATGACAGAGCATAGGGAGTGTGGACTGGGACTCGACTTTTTTTGTTTTTACTCTCAATCCTTTTTTTTTTTTTTAACCTACTAATTAGAAATGAATTGACATTATTCTTTTTTCAACAGGTGGTTATAATTCAACATTTTTGCTTTATGTTAACCCAAAGGAAGCATTACTGTGTCCCTGTTGGAGTTACAGCTATTGCAGGTGTAGTGCTCAGAAAGAAAGCATCACCCTCTGTGACCAGTTTCACTAACTCACACCTATTAATTGACTGCAGGTCACATGCCCTCTGAAACCCTATTAGCATAGCAGCACTTTCCGACTGCCCTACTAATTTTAATGTTACCTTCTGGCAAACAGTCCCTATTAAATTATATTCTAAAATATCCAGGGTTATCTATTCAATTGGAAGCTTACTCCTAATGACAAATTTAGCAAAAGCATTTTCCTTTATCTTCAAATTACTTAACTTAGGTTCCAGTCAGGGACAACTTCACATTTTATGGGGGCCTTTGGCCAATTATATTGCTTTCATAGTATATGGTCTGATTCCTACACCTAAGGTTTGTGGTTAGCAAGAATATTTATAAGCCTATAGCGACAGATAATAAATAAAATGGATTTCAAAGAGGATATACTTGCTGAAAGAAACTGGAGATAAAGGGTTAACTCTTGATTAATCTAAAAGGCATTAACAAAAACATCTCATTTCCTTAACTACAATAAATAAAAAGATGTTATGTGTATGTCTATACCAAAGATCAAATTGTTCAAGGATGGCTATTAATTAGTTAATGATAACAATAATGGATCTAGATTTGTGGGGCAAATCCTGTTGATAATAATGCTGAAGAAATAAAGCAGAGGAATTTAATTCAGTTCAGTGGGCCCCTACATATCTGTAAACTCCTGAATCATTTGCATACCTTTAAATATATAAGTGCACAGGGCATTATTCAGGGGAATGAGACTCTTACAGCTTCAAATGATTAAAATCCAATTTAAAATAGCATAAGCAAAAGGTGAGAATTTACTGACTCAAATAACTGAAAAGTCCAGGAGTAAATTCAGGAATGGGTAGATTCAGAAACTCAATTCATATGGTAAAAATGTGTATCTGTCAGTCTCAGCCCCTTCCTCACCTCCCTCCCTCCCTTCTTTCTCCTCCTTTTCTGTCTCAGAGATAAACAGCGCTAGTACTTACACCTTTCCAGCTCCCCATTCAACAAAGAGAGAGTCCCTTCCTGCAGGGCCTAAGGAGAGCCCCAGCATCAGCCCATCTCATGGCCCAACTGGCATCATGTACGCTCTCCTGAACAATTACTGGGTTCAGGTCTACAACAAGCACCCCTGAGACCGGCCTGAGAGTGAGGAAGGAGTTACTTTACAAGGACAATACAGGTCAGACTTTTGAGAGGAAGGAGAGGATGATGGGCAGGGAACAAAATAAATGGATGGCATCTAGGCATGTCCATCATTTCAGAGGTCCCTGAATGCCCTCTCCAAAGTTAAGTGTAAACAGGTTTAGAGAATAAGTATAATACTAAAATGCTACCTGAAACCTAACATTGCTCTGCGCGTTCATATTCGAGTGAGTGATGTATCCTAATCAAATCCAGTGCCTGACTCCTCAACTCATAAGCACTGCATCTCCACATAATCATCTCTTCTTGAAACACCGTTTTCTGACTTTGAAAGCTTCCAGGAAATGCATTAGTCAGGGTCTACCTCTCTAACTTTTTTAGGCATTCCCTAGTCTCCTCCCTCTTTTTCCATCTTAACTAGCTAGGACTTGTAACCAAATGATTCTTGAATATTCAGGCACCCCCTCCCCAAATCCTTAAAAAGTCCACCCTGCTCCATTTGTAAAAGCCAAAAATATATACCCCCAAAACCTAGGAGCCATACCCCAAATATCAAAAATAAACATCTTTTAACAACTGCAGTCTTCCTCACTCCCAGTCACCTATCTGAGAAACCATCGATCACTTGTGCTTCTGGATTCACTCAGCTCAGAGATGACTTCTTCCGTCTCCCCAGGCCGGGTGTGTGCTCTCCCAGCACCCTGCCAGTGTCAGAGTACTTATCCCAATTCAGTCTAATGACTGGTTTACTTCCTGAGCCCTCACACTGGACTCGAAACGTAACAGCAAGGGCACAGCTGTGTCTTACATCTGTATCCAATATGCCAAGCAGAGTGGCTGACACACAGAAAGCTCCCAATGAATGCTTAATGAAAGAGAGACAAACATTTAATTCTTATTAAAGATCTGTAATTTTCCTAGTTTAAAATATTTACTATTTGCTAAACAGGACTGTCAGCAAAAAGACAAACAAACAAAAAAAAACATCTGTTTGGTTTACTATTCAGACAGACTTGAGTCTTGGTAAGGTCTAGACAACAAGACTGCCACCAAAATTCATACAATACAAACTCGGGGAACAGAAAGTAAAAAATAAAAATCACTACTTTCTTCTTCCCTTTTTCCTGGGAACCTGATGGGTTAAAAAAAGAAATGATGGCAGGTGAGAGATACTAGGAAACTCTTTCCTCTTTAAGGGACTAGTAACAACAGTCCCTCAATAGAACTAGATGTGCTTGCTGTTGGGGCCTTAACAAAGCTGCTATTCCTTGACATGCCAGCAGATGGCCCTTTGAGACAGACAGAGTGGACTGGGAACCTAACCCTTTTAACCCAAAGCCCTTGCTTGCTGAACACATCAAGTAACGTCTCTGAGCCGAAATTTCCTCCTCTTTAAAACGGGAATAGTAATACCTGCCTCATGAGGTTGTTGACAGGCACCTGAAGCATAGCTGGTGCTCATAAGAGGGGTAATGATGGCAGTGATTGCACTGCTCTCTGGCACTGACTAAGGACACGAAGGTTTGCTGGCTTTGCTCAGCTGACACCTCTTCCAGCGCCACCGGATAGCAGCTCTCGCTAACCTACTCCTGGAAAGTATTATTATTTGTACTCATCTTGTTATACAGCTGTTTAACATAATTCATTCCTTCTCATCACTCCTAAAATTGTGTTCAATTTTAAACAAACTTGCTCTCTGAACTCATCCCTGCTCATTTTCCACCCTTTTATTTTTTAAAGAGAGTGGAGGGGATGGAGGGAGTGGGGTGGAGAGAAACACATCGATGTGAGAGAGACACATCTATTGGTTGCCTCCTGCATGCGGGCCGACTGGGGCTAGGGATAGAGCCTGCAACCAAAGTATGTGCCTTTCAGTCCTCAGGCCAATACTCTAAGCCCTGAGCCAAACCCGGCAGGGCTCAATCCAGTTTTGTTTTGTTTTTTAAATCATGTAAAGAAAATCTAAAATTAAAGTCTTATTTAAGAAACCCCCAACAAAACGATTTAGAATTAGATTCTAGTATGTTAAAGTTTATTAAGTAGACCCATTACAATAAACCTCAACATTATTCTCTTTGCTTTTCTCATTACATTGTTCACATCAACACCAAATACTCCCAGTCTGTATTGTTTTTAATATCATTACCCGTAACCTTAGAAACCTCATCCTACTCAAGCTAGTCCTTGACAGCCATCATCACTAAAAATAAAGTTACACATGCTGCACTTCTGATATTTTACTTTAGGTGTTGGATTATCGTCCTTATTGTGTGTGTGTGTTTTAAGACAAAATATGTCTAATATTTTATTTCCTTTCCATTGCCTCTGAATGATTTTGATAGCACCACAAGAGACAGTGATTGAGTGTAAGATATTAGAAATCTAATGAGGAGGGGAGAAGAATGTAGTCAATGCCCCTTCATCATGCCACAAACTGAGAAAACTTACATTAGGGTTAAAAGTAAATTTCAACTTCTATTATTAATTATAAGCAAAACAAGGAATCACACATCCATTTTGTTTTCTTAAAACTACCTTGTTGCACAGAAATTTTATCATTCATTTTAAAGTTTTGTATATTTTTGCAAGAAACTGAAGCTTTTCCCTTCTGGGGAAAGATCAACGTATAAGAATACAACACAACCAAAACATTAAAAATGTCAAAACTATTTCTCTCACTGGCAATAATAACAGAAAGTAAGTAACAGCTTGGATGGGGAAAAACAAATCTGCTCCACAGCCCAAACTCCAGAAATGTAGAGAAAAAGTGCCCTCATCTGGCCAAACAAAAAACTTAACATTTTAGGCACACACATTAAGTCCTGTTCAAGAATAATTTTCAGGACTTTAGATGGTATATAAGTAAATGCGAAGATTAAAAAAAAAGTAGCAATCCAACAGTAGGAAATTTTTTTGTTGCCTTTTCATAATTTGCTGTTTAAAAATAACTATTGAAACCATAAACTACAAAGCAACTTATATAATACAAAATCTCCCCAACCAGATATAATCAAACAGTTCATTTTTGTCTTCCTGAGAACTTCTAAAAAAATAATATGCCACTTAAAATTAAATGTTGGTAAATGGCTTACATTATTAACAGCCTGACACCTCTGCCAAACAGACCCAGTAGCGCCCTGAATGGAAGCACAATTTTCAGTAGCATTGTGACATTAATGTCACCATTGAAATGTTAGGGATGAGCAATCCACCATTAACAGTAATAAATGATCACGAAAATGATTCTAATCACATCAGAAACGACTCAAATGTGAGCTATTTGAGAGGGAATATGGCACTATGGGAAGTAGGCAGCATACCCACCCACCTACCCATGTCCTAATCCTGGAATCTGTGGTTATCTTTCTAGGCAAAAGGGACTAAGGTGAGGAGATAAGATGGAGAGATTGTTATGAGGTTTCCGGGCAGAAGAGGGAAGGAGAAAAGCTAGAGCAGCGGTTCTCAACCTGTGGGTCCCGACTCCTTTGGTGGTCGAATGACCCTTTCACAGGGGTCGCCTAAGACCATCCTGCACATTACGATTCATAACAGTAGCAACATTACAGTTATAAAGTAGCAACGAAAATAATTTCATGGTTGGGTCACAACATGAGGAACTATATTTAAATGGCCAGAAGGTTGAGAACCACTGAGCTAGAGCGAGGTGTGGCTGTGGAAGAAGGGTTGAGAGATGCAAAACTGCTGGCCTTGAAGACGGAGAAGGGCAAAAAATATATATATATATATATTGTCCCCTAGCCTCAGGAAAGGAACACGGCCCAGCCACCACCTTGACTTTAGTCAGGGAGTCCCGGGTCAGACTTCTGACCTATAGGACTAGAAGGCAGGAAATCTGTGTTGTTTTTTTAAAAAATATATTTTTATTGATTTCAGAGAGGAAAGCAGAGGGAGAGAGAGAAACATCAATGATGAGAGAGAATCATCGATTGGCTGCCTCCTGCACGCCCCACACTGGGGATCGAGCTTGTAACCTGGGCATGTGCCCTAACCGAAAATCGAACCGTGACCTCTGGTTCATAAGTCGAAGCTCAACCACTGAGCCATGCCAGCCAGGCGAGATGTGTGTTGTTGTTTTTTAAAATATATTTTATTGATTTTTTACAGAGAGGAAGGGAGAGAGATAGAGAGTTAGAAACATCGATGAAAGAGAAGCATCGATTAGCTGCCTCCTGCACACCTCGCACTGAGGATGTGCCCGTAACCAAGGTACACGCCCTTGACCGGAATCGAACACGGGACTCTTCAGTCCCCAGGCCGATGCTCTATCCAGTGAGCCAAACCGGCTAGGGCCGAAGTGTGTGCTATTTTAAGGCACAAAATTTATGGTAAATTTTACAGCAGCGACGAATAACTAATACACTGTGCTAAAGATTCAGTTACTCTGCATTCTACGGAGGTAGGTATTACTAATCCTACTTTAGCTGGAGGAAGCTGACACTTAAACAGAGATACTGAGTTAACCTGAGGTCACAAGCTAGGTAAAATTCAGACTTGGCTCTGTCTATCTGATCTCTGCATCGTGCAAGGGTGATGACCACCTCTCTATATGACCGCCCTTAATCTCCAAACAAGACACTAATGACCTCTGGGTGCTGAATCCTCGCTGTCTGTCCAAATTGTTCCCTACCTGCTTGTTGCCAATTTAACACTCGCTTTCTGGATTCGTCCACACAACACAGCCCCCCGTGTTTTATTATTTTTGCGTGTGGGGTACGGGGTTAGTATGCCTCCTCCACAAGACAGACTCCTCTCAGGCTGATGGAGGAGCTTTCTGCTGCCCCTGTGATACATTGTTGAGAATGAAAACGCCCCTGATTACTGTCAAGTGACCTAGTCTTTCAGAGTAAAAATGTAAATCCCAATGGTGATTTAAAGTCTATATTCAGCTGTTCAGCCCTTTTGGACTCAAATAGCAGACACACATAATAAATCTCAAAGCTGACAGTTGGAGTTTTGCTTACAACCCTCGGGCACTTCCATACTCTAAAAAAAAAAAAAAAAAAAGTCATTGGCATACTGCACCCTGATGCAAAACATAAAATTAAATATAGTATTGATATATAAGGGGGGAGGCTCTGAAAGAGTTTTGCTTCAATAAATGCCATATTTTCATATAAATCTATCAAGTGACATTCTATCTCATTCTATTTATTTATTCTATTCATTTTTTTCCTGTTTCTCTCTTTCATAAAAAAATTATACCACTATTGTGTTACAAACAAGAGAATACATTCCAGCTACCCTGAAATTAACTTTATTGCAGTTACTACTGCAACAAGCCCATTTCTCTATTACACACTAGGGGAAAATCTATATTATGCCCTAAATTCTATATTTAATTAACATGTCATTTTTTTGCAATTCCAATTATTTTTCAGGTTCCCCTCCAGTCTTCGGCCTTACATATAAATTTACCAAATTGCAATCACAGTGTATCACAATTGTTTCTTCTATTTTAATATAAATAATAATGTAAAACACAGGCCTTAACAAAAATGCATGAGGCCTTTGAAAGTAATGAATAGGGTAAAAAAAAAAAAGGAATCGAAATCATTCAATAGTTGCATACAATAGTTAATTTCATGTTAAAAAACAACACATACCAACATGTACCCAAAAAACTGATTTCAGTGCCAAGAAATTAAAGGTCTTTCTTTAAAATGTGATCACCAGAGTCTTGAGAATCATAAGAAACTCAGAGGCAGTGTGTGTCTGCAATTAAAATGACACATAAACAAGATTTTACCTTCTTTCTTCTAAGTATCTGGTTTCTATTCCCAAGAAGAATAAACCAGGTAAGATATGCATGAATTTCTATATTTCAACTAATCAGACTATCATATATCACTTCTCACTATAAATAATTCTGCTTCTTTTTAAAGGTTCTTTTGCCTTTTTAAAAGAAAGCAAGTAGCAAACATCACCACATTTGGGCCCATGCCTCCTCTGTAGAGATGAGGAAACCATGAAAGTGATGATGCAGTGGGAAGGACGGAAGCCTGGGTCCTACCACTTCCTGCCCAGGATAAGTCTGCATCCACCAGAAACCCCTCCAAACCAAGGTGAGGAGGCTCCAAAAGCTACTGGTTGCTAACAATGCTACCTCTGTGCAACTTCATGACAATTGATGTCATCACGTGGATTTTGTAACTTCAATCGTGAAAATTAAGAATGAAATTAACTACCCACTTAGAGAACGTGGGCAAGCACTTCCGGCCGGTCCCACCTCAGGTAAGCCCACTGTCACCGCCTGTCTCTCCAGGTCTTGGTGTCCTTGTGTTTCTATAAACTGCGTGTGCTGGCCTAGAATAATCCCTGAATACGCTCACGTCTTCAACTAATGATGGGATCAAGTTTGACGGTTAGGCTCTCTCTGCCGCATTCGCCTGGGGAATAATCAATTCTGAACAAAATGTAATGCATGATGAAAACGGAACCAATCTCTGTTACACTTTTGTAAATACGTAGTTTGATAGCAGTGCTTCCTCAACTTTCTTCATGTCATACTACACAAAGGAAATGCTGATACTCAGGAAGCACACTGGGCTAACAGGCCAAGGAGACTGCTGGGGGGTGGTGGGGGAGGTTCAGGACTGAGATCAGGGACATGGTGGGGTGGGTTGCTCAATGGCTCCTGAAACCTGGCCCCGGCACACCGGGGCTGTGGAAGCTGTGTGCTGGAGTGTGGGCATGATGATGGCACTACCACAGGCGCAGCTGCCACAGTGAAAGATCCGCTCACTTACAAAGAAAGGGCCTACACCTCTGGAGTTATCTCACAACGACGCCCAATTTGTCAGACAGACACTGATCATCAATCAGCATCGGCTAACTCACAGAAAACTACAATGGCAGCAAAGACAATCAAGTGTTTTTGAGTAGGGAAATCATTTATTATTTAATTATCCTGAGAATTACAATTGGGTGTGTAAATTACAGTGATAAGAGTATATACAAGTAGATAAATCAGCACAGGTTTGATTATTCTCAACTGTAAGTTGGAAATGGGGTGTGAGTGGGGGGGGGGAGCCACCACTTGGCATCCCAGAGTTAACACTGGCTCCAGGTCCATTCTTGGTGCTCTTTAAAACCAGGATTGGTTAGTGAAGCATTACTGCCAACAGAAGAGCGCAGAACTTCTTCCTCAGGCGCAGCATGGTGCCGAGTGGGTGCACTGAAGTAGGAGCTGAGGGCTAGCACTGGGGTTTCAAAACAAAGCTCTTCTACATGACAACTGCTAACTCTCTCCGCCCCACGTTTCCGTTTTGTCAAGTAGGGGCAATATTATCTTCCTTATCAGGTTTTTGTGAGGATTAAAGGTAATATATAGGAAAACTGGTTTCTACCATGCATGTCTGATATTCAAATGCATTAAAAAAAAATCATTATTGTAACCACAGATCCTATTTTTGTATTTATGCATTTCTTAACATTAATCCCTGTGTCTTTTTAAAAAAAAATTTAAATTGATTTTAGAGAAAGAGGAAGGGAGAGAGAGATAGAAACATCGATGAGAGAAACATCGATTGGCTGCCTCCTGCACACCCTCTCCTGGGGATCAAACCAGCAACACAGGTATCGAACCAGTGAACTCTTGGTGAATGGGTTGATGCTCAACCACTGAGTCACACCAGCTGGGCAAATCCCTGTATCTTTTTTGCAAGTACTTTCACAATATCTGTGTCAAATATTTTTCAAGGCTACATAATATTCTACCCTGTTATCTCATGGTTTAGTCAACAGGAGTCAACTGCTAGATATTTGTTGTACATTCATTTTGTACTGTTATAAAGATTTTTAATTTTATTTCTTTAGCATCTAGACCCCAAAATAAAGAATATAATTACCTTTATAGCTTTTGGTATATGTACTCCTTAGATGTCTATCTTCCTAAATTAAAACTGGGATGTAGGGTACGAGTGAGGTAGAATCCTACTGGTTTTGAAACTTTGCTGGTTGGATCTCCATTAATTGAATTTTGGAACTAGATATGCTTTTTCAAGAGAAATGAAATTAAAACCACTTCAACAATGAACACACCTTACTGTTTTAAATTTTCTTTAACAAATGCAACATATGTGCATAGTGTGTTTATCTTTTTTCACAAACTACAGAAGGATTTAAAGTCTCTACTCCTCAATAGTCCTCATTAAAACTCAATGAAACCCAGTCATTAACATTTTAATTTGTATCCTACCAAAATTTTAAATATCAAAAGCATAAATATGTATACCTCTATTAGTATACAAACTAATTGTGTGGGTTTTTTTCCCCTCTAACAAGTTTTGGACTTCAATATACGTACACAGATCTATTACTACATATATTCTATTATTTTTTACTATCCTATAATTTATACAGCTAGCTCATTATTAAGATACTTGAGCAATGATCAGTTTTTGCTGTTTTTGTGTGTGTATAAAAAACAAAACTTCAATAATCATCCTGTTACATCATTATAAACTACATGAAAGTTCAACCTTCTATTAATACTATTATACTTGTAGGACAAAGTTGTAGTTAGGAAATTGATGAGTCAAAAGAAACGTATGACCATTTTGTATTTGACCATTTTCAGCAGTTTATAGTCCTGCCAGTAGTAAGAGTAACCACTTCCCTCTGTCTTCACTAATACGAGGTATTACCACACTTAATCTTTGCCAATCTGATTAGCAAATAAGGTATCATATTCTAGCCAGCATTTTTTAAGTGTCCATTTGTATTTCTCTTGGTGTGGGCTGACTTTCATTGTTCCCGTCTTTTATCCACATTTTCTACTAGTTGCTTATTCTTATTGGAAATCAAATATTTAAAAATGCTACATATTCAATGTCACGCGATAAAATTTCCCTCATGACAAAAATAATTCTGAAAACCGACTGTAGTTTCCTTATGCTGTGTGAAATGCTTTTATTTACTCCTGTCCAAGTCCAGCAGAGATGACTGCCTGCAGATGTGTTTCTACATGCAGAAACCTACTGTGAAGATCCATATAAAAATGCAACCAAGGGGCGCTCCGGTGTGGAAGAAACTGACAAGGACACAGCATCATGCAGGCGAAAGGCCCAGAGGCCAGGGCCCAGCAGTTCTGGTCTCAGCTCTGCCACCGGAAGCTGAACAACCCAGAGGCGTTACCCCTCAATCAATAAATGGCAAAGTTGGGCAGAATGGTCCCTACCGCTGTTCCCAAGTATAAAGCCCACAAGTCTAAGAGGTTCCAACATTTTTCTTAGGATCATGAAACACCTATAGTAGGACAGAACTTGATCATTTTAAAGTGTAAAAAAAAAAAAAGAATAGTAAATATAAATAATAAAAAATAAGTATGTTTTTAAAAATAAAACTAACTCATTCTTTTAAGTTCTTAGACATTTGCTATTAGGACTTAGGAAAACATACACATATACTGAATATATCCAAAGCATTCCATGTGATTGTCTGGTAATCACTGTATCGGCAGTTTAGCAGAAATGAAAAATAAACCTACTGAAGAGCCCACTGCTATTAAAACCTGCTTGCTGCTGGAATGACAGTGACATTCATGTTATTTTAATTTTTCAACTCTTGGTTTGAAAGAGCTACATATACAAATCAAATGAGACTTGTATTTGGGTTTATATGCTCCCACCCTTGAAATCAACTGAGATCTGTGATCAAATTTTCATGTTTCCACTCATGAAAATATTAACTTTCTCTCATTTTAAGTATTTCAAGGCCACCATGCCTACGCGTATTCATTTTATAGTTTTAAAAACTGCATTTAAGAAAAAAACTGTATAAAACACAAATTTTATGTAGGTGGAAAAATCATTGCCTAGCAACAGTAGCTTTCAGTTTATGAGAACTGAAAGGTGAAAACTGCACATTTCCAACACTTCACTTAATTATTTGATGTTTGATGGCTGTGGGTACAGAGTGGTAGGTACTTCCTGACCTTTCAGTATGATTATCATGAACTGGATCCCAATGTGACCTGGCCAGTTTGGCTCAGTGAATAGAGCATCAGCCCACGGACTAAAGGGTCTTAGGTTCAATTCTGGTCAAGGAAATGTACCTCAGAGGCAACCAATCCATGTGTCTCTCTCATATGGCTGTTTCTCTCTCTCTTTTTCTCTGCTCCTTCCCCCCCCCTCCGCCGGCCCCTTCCACTGTCTCTAAAAATCAATGGAAGCCTGGCAGGCGTGGTTGAGTGTCCACCTATGAACCAGGAGGTCGGGAGCATGCCCAAGTTGCTCGGTGTGGGCTGTGCAGGAGGCAGCCGGTCAACAATTCTCTCTCATCATTGATGTTTCTATCTCTCTCTTCCTCTCCCTTACTCTCTTGAATATCAGACATGCATGGTAGAAACCAGTTTTCCTATATATTACCAATAAAAAATATATATATTTTAAAAATAATAAATGGGCCGAAACCGCTTTGGCTTAGTGGATAGAGCGACGGCCTGCGGACTGAAAGGTCCCAGGTTCGATTCCGGTCAAGGGCATGTACCTGGGTTGCAGGCACATCCCCAGTAGGAGATGTGCAGGAGGCAGCTGATCGATGTTTCTCTCTCATCGATGTTTCTGACTCTCTATCTCTCTCCCTTCCTCTCTGTAAAAAAATCAATAAAATATATTTAAAAAAATAATAATAAATGGAAAAATATCTTATCCTTGGGTAAGGATAAAAAAACAAACAAAAAATGGAACATATTCAGTGCCTTCTTTAATTATAAGAGATAAAACTATAACTCAATCACAACATTTTAGGCCATCTCCCAGGCTGTTTTCTATCTCCTGTTTCCAGGGAACCAAAGGAGTTAGTTGGGACAGTGACAGCATGAAATGGTTAAGTGATTTGTGCACCTTTGAGGAATTGTTACTAAAGAAAGCATTAGCACCATGCTATCACCTAGTGGTGGGGGGATGGGGGTGCAGCCAGAACTGGTATCTCCACCCTCCTCTTTCCTGAGCCTCCTTTCCTTATTATTCTGATGTGCAGAGGTTAAAAACTGGCAACCGAAAGAAATTAAAACCGTATTTTTCTATAAACAGATGGTCAAAATATGTAGGACTGTATGTATGTAAGAAAGGAAAATCAGGAGCAGTTTTCTTAAACCACCCCCCACCTCCCCATTGTAATGTCCAGGTGCAACGTGTACCCCGGGCACAAGGGGAATGATCACCACCACTAATTTATCCCAATAGTACCTGCCCCACTGAACATGGTGAGGTAATACAGCATTTGTGTGATTCTGTAATATTTTCCTGGCTCTGCCATTTACTAGTTGTTCGACTGTGGCCAATTTATTCATGCCTCAGGTCCGTCATCTGAAAACCTGGATGATGGTGGTGGTGTTCTTATAGCTGTGCTACTAAGATCAAATGAGTTCATATATGTAAAGCACTGAGAACTGCTGCTGGCACATGGTAAACACTTATTAAAGGAATAATTATGTTCACTGCTTTGAGTCCTTCCAATAGATATGCAGTGGTACCTAACTGTGGTTTTAATTCGCATTTCCTGAAAGACTGCTGATGTTGCTGAGCCTCTTTTCATGTCTTTATTGGTAATCTGTATAATATGTTCTTACTTGAAAAGAGTTTTCAAATCTTTTGCCCACTGGATGGTCTGTCTTCTTATTGCTGAGTTTTGCCGGGAGCCGGTCCATCCTTGCTGTTTCAAGGGACCTGGCATATATGGCATACTGTTCTTAATATGTCTGCTCACCTTCTTGGCACTATGTGTTTTAACCAAGGTCTCTGAGAAAGGTTGTTTCCCCAGGTAGGGATTTTCCCCTGAAGTTAGGGAGGGAATAAAAAACCTCTTAACTAAGTGCCAGGCGGGTAATTAATCACTTTAACTACGAACAATCATGCTTAAGCTACATAATCTTTACTCCCTGGAATGGAGATAAGAACCGCCCTAACCTTTGGAATAGAGATTGATAGGATTGGAATCAACTGGTATAAATACAGTTGTAACAAGACAACAGCAGACAGAACTTAGAAGACAGAACTTAGAAGACAGAACCTACACAGAACTAGAGACAGCAGAACTTCGCTGGAGATCCAGACCAGAACTTGGCTGGAGATCCTGGCTAGGCTGCTGATCAACTGAACGCTGCCTCTGTGTCATTCCTTCTTCGCCGACTCCATCCACACCTTTGGGGACCCCTGGACCTGCTGGGGTTGGACTCCGGCAGAGTTTGAAGAGTTCTTTATGTTATTTCGATACAATTCCTTTGCCAGATGTAGGATCTGCAACTATTTTCTTCCAGTCAGCTACTTGTCTCTTCTTTCCCTTAGCAGTCTTGCACAGAGCAAAACGGCTTTAATTTTGATAAAGTTCAATTTATCAATTTTTTCTTTTTGTAGATTATGCTTTTGCTATCATCTCTAAGAAATCTTCACCTAACCCAAGAGCACAAAGACTGTCAACTATGTTTTTTTATGGTTTTAAAATTAGGTCTATTGCCCAGCTGGTGTGGCTCAGTGGATTGAGCGTTGTCCCTGCACTGGTTCGATTCTCGGTCAGGGCACATGCCAGGGTTGCTGGCTTGATCCCCAGTAGGGAATCTGCAGGGGCCGCCAATTGATGATTCTCTCTCACTGATATTTCTCTCTCTCCTCCTCTTTTCCTATCTAAAAATCAATAAAAACATATTTAAAAAATTTAGGTCTATGATCTCTTTTGATTTTTATGTTGTGGACAAAGGGAGGGGGGAAGTATACCCTCAGAGGGTGATCTGAACACAAATTCCTAACTGGGCAGGTTATGGTGGGTAGTCACAACCCAGGCACATGACTTTTTAGTAAAAGGTTTATATTTGCCTTAGGCAAGCCCTGCCCACTGTTTTTGTGCATGTAGGTTAACACACCTTTGGAACTCCAGAAGCAATACCCCTGGAAGGGGCAATTAACCCTCCAGAGGGCACATAACCTTGTTAACTGTTCTGGATTCCAGCACCACCTTGCTTTCTCCCACCTCCATGTGCGGTGTCTCCTTAATTTCAAATATATAAAAGAAGCTGCAAAACTGTTGTTCTCGGGAGCATTTGAGATCGCGCTCTTCGGCATATGTTGTATTTGGCTCAAATAAACTCATAAAAATTCTCTGTAAATTTCTCACGTGGAAATATAAAGTATAAAGTGAGTCAAAGTTCTCTCTCTCTTTTTTCACATGTGAACATCCAATTGTCCCAGCACCACTTGTTAAAAAGACTAACCTTTCTCCATGCAGTACTTTTGCGCCTTTGTCAAAAAAAAAAATAAAATAGAAAAAAAGAAATCAATTAACCATTTTGATGGGTCTATTTCTAGATTCTATTTTGTTCCATTGTTGTCGTGTGTGTGTGTGTGTGTGTGTGTGTGTGTGTGTATGTGTGTGACCCCTTTGATGCCACACTGTCTTGATTACTGTGGCTTAATAGTGAGTCTTAAAATCAGATAGCATGAGTCTTCCTCCTTTGTTCTTCTCTTTAAAAATAGTTCTGGCTATATAAATAAGCATGTAAATATAAATAAATCCACATAAATTTTAGAATAGCTTACCAAGCTTTCTTAAGCAGGGTAAATCCATACTTAGAGCAGCTATTCTTACAGGCTGCTGTTGGAGCGCAGAGGCAATACTCAGTGTCTCTAAATCCTTATAGTAAAAGAAACACCAAAATCTTCCCAGGGGCTGATGACGGAGCTGATCTCCATGTTTCCCAAACCATTTATCAAAGTCTTGTGACAGGCTTTAAGTGCTCATTCCCTCCATCGATTTCTTCTTAATAATCTCAGTCTTTTTAGGCATAACTTGATGCCACAGTCCTCAAGCTATAAATAAAGCCGTCTCTCAGTAGCAAGCCCCCTTATAAGTCAAACCAGGCTGTTCGGGGTTTCTCTCTGGAGTAGAGGAAAAGGAAAAGGCTAGGAAATCTTTCTATCTCTATTCTAGCTACTATTCGCATTTTACATCTCCAACTGCAGAAACATGTTCAGTTGATTAAGATTTTATGAACTTCTTGCAATTATTTTATTAGCCAAATACCATAAAACGTCAGAAATCAGCAAAAGTATCAGACTATAATTATAAATGGGGACTTTCCAATTGTGGTTTTATAAAGCATATGGGCTGTGACACAGTCATCTTCCCAAGTAATTCAGCTACCTTCCCAGTATATAAGGAAAGACAGCCAGTATAAAAATAATATGTAAATTCCAGAAATGAAGGACGATAAATTATTTATAAAATCACTGCAGGCAGATTTCAATCTCATTTTGTATAGGAAGTTACTGATCTATATGAACAGGGTTTAAATGCCCTAAAACAAAACCTTATGACATAGCCATAGATGACATTTTCCCCTTTACAGTTTGTTTACGGGGTGGGGGTGGGGGTGGGAGGCAGGAGATGGGGGATGCTCTGTAAATATATAGAACTGAAAAATCAAAACTTAAAACACACAAGAAAGCCATTAAATTATTCATTTAATATGTTTAAGGCCAGGTTTAAAATTCACCTCTATAAATATATACCATACCACCTACAGTAAGTCAGACAGGCTGTCCATCTTCCTATTTTCCACCTCAGAGGTTAAGAACAAACCTTAACAGAACAGAGTGCAATTATGTCATTTCTGACCTGAGATTCCTACTATTTAATTAAGCTAAAGCCAATGACAAATATAAAAATGCTGTCACTGAGTTTTCTGAATTGCTGCCTCACAAATCTCCCACATACAATGAAGAGTTTTTACCTCACTCCTGCCTATGTTTTCAATTCCAATTTAGAAACAAAATACTTGCAGAAACTTCAGTACCCCAGCATAGGTTTAGTACAGGGTTTATTTTTTAACTTAAGGGGGGAAAAAGAAACACTCCGGATAAGCCAACCCTAAGATTTTTTGGATCTATGGCTATGGTCATACACTTGAATTTCACCAATAAATGAAAACAGACAAGAGAGGGAGTTCGCAACACTGGGAGCAGGTATGCACCCGATCTTGCTTCATATTTTCATGCAGGGTTTCTATGCAGCCTACTTCCTGAAATGGTTCACTCAGGGCTAGAGGTTGCTAGGCAGCTCTAGACCAGACAGAACACACACTGTTAACAATGCATCGTAAATACTGATAAAATATTAATTTCTTTTACATATTGCTTCTTCTCTACATATAGAGCTTAACATTCATTTCTTACTGGGTAAGGAATGAAAGACTACAAAAAGGTGAACTATCATGGGGGATGGTGATGACAGGGGAGGCTATGCATGTGTACAGACAAGAGTTATGTGGAAAAACCTCTGCACCTTCCTCCTGATTTGGCTGGGAGCCTAAAGTTGCTCTAAAAAAGAAAGTCTTAAAAAAAAGAGCGGAGAAAGTTACACAAAGTAGAAGAAAAAGAGCTCAAGTTATCAGTAATGGCCCAGAAAGATGTTCAGTCCAAGCTCTGTCTACCAGACTGAGGCCCAATTAAACCTTGACCTGGTTTTACCCAGACTCTTTACAGGGAGCCATGATGGTTCAATAGGATGCAGACGACCTTGATTGTACCAAAACATTCAAGGTCACAAAAGATTTACTAATATGTTCTTCAAATTACATATTTCCTGGGTTTATATATTTTTTCCACATTTTAATGTTTATGAAATTGGATTCATCTATATTCAATGTGTGCATTTAATATAGTTGTTTATTTTAACCCTAAACTACTGAAAAATCTTTCAATCAAAGTGCCTTCAGAAGGCAATGTGAAACTGAAATCTACCACTGTAGGTAGAGGCGGCCAATTAGCACTGTCACCTAAATCACTGTATACTGGCTGAGTGAAGGCCAGTACTGGACAGAGAGAGCCAGCTCTGATTCCCTTCCATGCAGTATCACTGGAAGGCAACTAGGCAAGCGACACTAACTTCATTCATCTGTGGCGGCTTTAGTTTACAACCATCACTTTCTTTCTTTTTTAAGAAATAGCAATGAAAAGACCTTTACTAAGGTCCAACGATAAAACCAGGTTAGTCAGTCACCTGGGTCCAAAATGCTATCCAACATTAGCAAAGCTATTAAACCTGCTACTAATAACTCAATTTTTCTTTAAGGGTAAAAAAAGAAGGAGGGGGGAGGGAGAGATTGCACAAGCTTTCTAGGAGTACGATCAAGCAATTAAATCAAGAAATTTGTTTTACCTTTGATAAAGTTTTTCAAAATAATAACTATTATATTTTATTATTTACCTATCTACTACTATGTGCCAGGAACTTAAAAGTGTTATTTTAATCTTATATGGTAGCTGTTAATCTCACTTTACAGAGAAAGAAACAAGAGACTCAAAGAGGTTGTTTGGCTAGAATCAGGCCTGGGATTCAAAGCCAAGTCTGGCTGATTCCAAAGCCCAACTCTTTCCACTTCATCAAGTTGCCTCCAGCATATTGACTTACTTGATCCCCATCATTCATTTACCTTTAACTGTGTCTCTGAATATAACACAATCTCAAAATTTGGCATTACCCACTATTATTATACTCTTTCCATCATTTAGAGCTTTCTTATTGACGTGGTTGTTTCTAATAAAGCATTATGAAAATGAGAATGTGTGCATATGTGTGTGCAGGCATGTGGATGGGGAAAAGGGAATGCAAGGGAAGATGCAGAATTTTAAGTAAATTTACTATGTAATCAAACAAAGGCAAAGGTATTGGTATCAATTTTTTATTTCTCCCTCCCAAAAGAAATTGCTGGATAAACTACTTCTTTGTGAATCACGGCAATAAAGTGCCTTCAATTCACAGTCTTGTGGTTTCCACAAATGTACTTGCCACAATTGATTTGTTTCACCCATGGCATAAATGTGGCATAACTCACTTTGGCTGCAGAAACTCTGAAGTTTATTTTGTATTAGAATAGCCAATTTACACACAAAATAGAATATTGTTTTTGTCCCACCAATAGAATCCAAATACATAATTTCAATGAAAAGTAAATCTCGAAAACCATTATGTCAGCCAAAGACAATGCTTCAAAAGAAATGAAGCCAAACAGCAGCCAAAAGATGGTTCCTTCTGTTTATCTGAGAAAGTTTATATCCCGAAGACAATCAAAAAAGCTATCTCTAGTCAAAAGACATGGCTTTAATGGATTGAACTCTATGACTCAAACTAATCAAGAACTCCTTCAGGGCTGGCTGGAGGTAGGGAAATAGAAGCTTTCAACTAGTGTGAACTACTATGAAGCAGTAGTCTCTCCACTAATTAACTGTACTCCATACTGTTTGACCAGAATGGTTACACCGCCCTGCAGTGAAGTACAGAATTATCAATGATCAGAAGGAAGGCATACAAACACGGCTGCCTTACCGCAGGATGAGGACTAGGGAAATCTCAAGCTATCCAATGACAAGCAGTCAAGGGCCATGTCAAGAGTTGTGTCCTTCAGTGGGTGGGGAGTGAGGGCGGAGGGTGGGGCGGGAACTGGGAGGAGGGGAGTTATGGGGGGAAAAGAGAGGAACAAATGTAATAATCTGAACAATAAAGATTTAATTAAAAAAACAAAACAAAAAACAATGGTCAAAAAAAAAAAAAAGAGTTGTGTCCTTTTCCCCAGCAGTATTTCATTTTCTTGCACAGGGAAACTGGTCCGGGGTTGGGGTTTTTTGGGGGGTGTAGCAAAATGGGAAAGAGTATGAGGAAAGCAAGATTCCTGGAATTGAGAAGATCAAAG
Source organism: Myotis myotis (assembly GCF_014108235.1). Taxonomy (NCBI): domain Eukaryota; kingdom Metazoa; phylum Chordata; class Mammalia; order Chiroptera; family Vespertilionidae; genus Myotis; species Myotis myotis. The sequence continues at coordinate 183,785,840 of NW_023416335.1, forward strand.
GAACATGTAGTAGACATTAGTTGGGGATGCTCACCACTTCACAATTCTCCTAACACTAAGGGAGCCCAAAAGCTATGTCTGTACTGCTAAGGTGAAATTTCAAATTGCTTTTGCAATATGGCAGAACAATCCAATACCCACAAATGAATATGATTCAGTCTACTCCTCTACCCTCCCATCCATCAAGCCGTAAGATTCTCTCTCTTGGGAATCTGAGACTTGAGTGAAGAGATGGTCAGAGCTGTGTCCCCTTAATGAAAGCACTCCGGAGACGGTTCAGGCTCCCACTGCTCAACGCCCTAGGTTCCCGCCCTGCCCAGTTTAGCTGTGCAGCAATTCCTTTACCACTGCAAGCATTCCAAGAACCCTTTCAATAACCAGTTATAACAAATAACTTCTGACTCTGCAACCCAAGGAACCTAAATAAATATTTATCATTAGAGGCTGGATGCACAAAATTTGTGCACAGGTGCAGTCCCTAGGTCTGTCCGGTGATTGAAACGCGAGCGCCTGGTGTGGAAGGGCAGGTCCCAGCTGACCTCTGGGCCCTGGGCAGCACCTGGGCCCCTGGGCCCCGCACACCCCCCTCCGCCTGAGTCATCGGGCCCCTGAGTCTGCAGGGCAATTGGGCCCCCACCTGCCTCCCACAGTGCCTGGGAGCCAGCCCTGCCCCCTGCCGCCACGGCTGTCACCATCTGCAGGGCAATCCGCGGGGTGATGGGGGGCCTGGCTCCCTCAGTGCCTGGGAGCCGGCGGCGGCCCCGCCCCCCTGCCATTGCTGGTCACCATCAGCGGGGCGATTGGGCCCCGCTCACACCAGCCTTGGCCTGGTGCCACCCGCTCACCTGCTCCACCATCTCGCCACGGTCCCACTCTCATCAGGGCCCACCAGGGCCCGCAGCGCCTCCACTGCCGCTCGCTGCCAGTGTGCTGTGTTGCTGATGCCTGATATGTTCCTCGCCACCCCCTGGTGGTCAGCGCATGTCATAGCGAGTGGTCAAACTCCCGGTCGAGGGGACAATTTGCATATTAGGCTTTTATGTTCCACTGGACAGCACAGCAAGCAACAAGAAAGGTTCCCTCTTTCTTCTTTTGGAGACCTTAGAATTGTTGCACATATACGGACTTACTCGAAGCATGTTATGTAAACTGACGGAGAAAATGATGTTACTGACATGCATAGTGACACTCGAGGACTTTAGTTACTTTTAATGGTAACTTAAAAAATTAAAATAATATAAAGTGCTCATTTTTAAAAAAGTCTCTAAAATTATCATGATCTTGATTTCCACTAAAAAGAACCTATTTTAGCTTCAATCAGCACTCAGCCTGGCAGGAATACTCACCTGCCCCGACTCAGTGTGAGATGGCACAGGGTACAGGGACTAGCAGCCAACAGAAACTCAGATAAATCAGTTGTAAACCTGTATAATTGGGGACCAGCTAGGAGTAGAGAGGATTGTCCAAATCTCAAGCATGCCACGTCCTCCGGGCCGATAAAAGGGGCCTCACCTTCTCAATGACACAGGGTTTAAAGCTGAATGGTGCTGCCTTTGTTTATGGCAGTGGCTCTCTGCTTCAAGTAGCCCAGAGAATCGATACTTTCGACCTTACACCATCCTAATCACTAATTATAAGGATATTTTAAAATACTTTGTAGTAGTTTTAGATACGTTCACACATTGCTATGTATTAAAAGCAGCAACAACTAATGCTGCTGGGACAACTAACCAACAGCTTGGCAAAAAATAAGATTCTATATGCAAAATAATTTCCAGATGAACTAGGAATGTAAATATGAAGAACAAAAACATAATCATATCAAAGGAAATACAGCTATAGCCATGTTTATAATCTAAGGGTAAATCCAGGTATGATCAAAAAAGGGAAAAGACCAAGATTTCACTACAACAAAAGAAAACTTCTCTGGGAATAAATACATGACAGCCAAAACAAATTAAAAACATATTTCATAGTGATAAGAAAATGACTAAACATAATGAACAAAAATGGACATGGAGAGCAATTAATCTGGAGACCAATATAGGAATGTGTATTAAAACCTTAAAAATGGGCTAACATCTTTTTTACCATCAAATTCCACTCCTAATAATTCACCCTACAAAAACAATTCTCTTATCGAGGATATTCACTTCAGTATTGTAATAGAAAAAACCAAAATCCACCAACATAAGCCCGTTAAATTATATTCCATCTGCTCAATGAAATAATCTATTGCCATAAAAAAAAAGAAAACTGAATGAGATCTATATTCACGGACAATGATAAACAACCACAATGTACTATATTATGTGGAAGAAAAAAAAGAGATTACAAAACAGCAAGACAAGGGTCATGGCTAGCCCACTATCAAAGTACGTTCTTCCTGGGCACATAGACTATATTTCCACCCTCATCCCTCCTGCCAACACTCTCATTGTGCTGTGTCATGTGGTTATGTTCTCCACAACAGACCATGAGCAGAGAACGTGTAACCTTGGAGCTAGACTCTAAAGACAGCAGTGATAACCCTGGCCTGAGTTCCTGAAAGACGGCAAGGAGTTGGAAATAGCCCCTCACCCTGATACCAACCTGGAACCCTGAGCCCTTGTGTGAGAGAAAAATAAATTTCTGTTGTGTTTGTGCCATTCCATTTTGAGTCTCTATTCAGTAGTGTGGACTATTCTAACTAGTACAGTAGAATACCAGTAATTTTGCTTTTTAAAGAAATCTATATGTGCATATAAATATTTTTAAAGGTCTGCCAAGATATGCAGCAAAACTTATCTTTTATGATATTTAAGCCCCCAGTTGCATGCACTTGCAGACTACTTATTCTCATTGCTGCAAAGTGTTCCATTGTGTGAATATGCCATGATTTATTTACCTACTACTACTGATGGGCATTTGGGTAGTTTCCAGTTTTTGCTCTTATACAGCTACACCATGAATAGTCTTGTACATGTCTTTTGGTAAACATAATTTGTTGGGTACTTTTACTTAAAAGAGGAATTATTGGATCACAGGACATGCATAGGTTCAGCTACAGTAGATACTACCAAACGGTATTTTGAAGCGATGGTACCAATTCTGCACTCTCACCAGCAGTCGATGAGAGTCCTGGTTGCTCTATGTCCTTGTCAACACTTGCTATTTCCTTTTCTCATTATCATTCTGGTGGGTAAGTACTTTTACTTATTCTCAACATAAAATACTTTATTAGCTAAAATTAAAGAAATTTCATTAATTATAGAGCACCTCTACAATGAAATACTGTGACTTCAACACTAAATATAAAAAGTGTTCTCAATGCTGTAAAATAATGTCTAGAACACACAAAAGGAAAATGAGTGGCCACTCTGAAAAGTGGACTGTAGACAACGGCAACCTGACCTTCCTTAACTGAAAAGGAAACCGCCCTCCTGATGCCTGCAACTCCCTGGGAAACAGCACGTGGGCTCTGGCGTTCGAGTGCCTGGGCTGGAGTCCCGCTTCCACGACATGCTGTGCAATAACCTCTCTAACCCGCCACTTCAGCCCTCACCCCTTAAAGAAACAGCTTGGGCTCCAGAAGTAAACCGCCTGAATTCAAACGCTGTTCTGCAGTGCCATCAGTCTCTCGGGGCCTCGTACCCACCTTCTAAGGAGAGAAAGTAAAGGTCACCCCACCTCGCGGGGCCATATGAAAAAGAAATAGCTGTGTATATGCGAGCACTCAGGACGGTGTCAGACACATAAACTATGCATTTGCTACCATCACTGTTACCGCTGCAGCAATTACCACTGCCACCACCATGAGTCTCACATCTAAGGGGGGGGGGGGGGGGAAGCAAGCCAATGAAATCATCAGGCAAGATAGCACTTGGACACCAATTCACCTGAGCTTATTCTGTAAAACTGACAGCTGACCATCAGACCAAGTGGCCAGATAGCTAGGGCGCTCTCCCATAACCTTTACCTTCACTTACTTCCAAGTGGACTCAAGGTCCTCTGCAAGGCAGATGACAAGCTTCTACCATGCAAATCCCAAATACAAAACGCAAAGACGGCAAAATAAGGACATAATTTTTATATCTGAAAATTCATTAAAATGCCATGTCCAAAAGCCTCCTAACTAATTTCCCTACATCCATTCAGGCCTATCTAATCCCTTTTCACAGGATGAGTTTTCAGAAAAGCGTGGTCTTGGCCCCCTTTTGCTTCGAGGGTAAACACGAAATTCTTTAACATGGCCTTCACGGTTCTGTGCTTGGTATGTCACGGACCTAATTCTCCCGCCTCAGCTTGCCCCAGACTTCTCCGTCTACACACTCCTGACACACAGGCCTTCCTTGAGTTCTGCAACCCACCATGCTTCCTCCCAGAAGGCCTTTTGGCCAACTATTCCCTATGCAGACAATAAACGGCCTTTCCTTCTTTGCCCGAGTAATCCCCATATATCCTGTGGGTCTGGATCTCAATTCAGTCAGAATGGGTCTTATGACACTGTGAGCCTCTCCTTCACTAGGCTTTTCACAATCATAAGTTTGCACTGATTTGTGCGGCAACTGGTTTAGTGACTGTCTCCCTCACTAACACGAAGACTCCATAAGGACACCTGTGTTTGCTCACCACCGTAACCCCCAGGGAAGAACCCACCACCTTGTGCAATGTAGAGGCAGAATAAACATCTTTTGGTTGACTGCATGAATAAAATGAATGGAAGAAATGAGAATGAGAAGTAACAGGTCAAACCAGTAGGGAAAAGATAGGATTTCAAAACCTCAAAGTTATCAGCAAAGCTAAGAATTGCAAAAAAATTATCTCAGCATTAAGACTGAATCTTCCCACAGCCATGTTTCCAAAGCAAAAAAAAAAAAAAAATTGTGTGTGTGTGTGTGTTTTGGGGGGGGGGGGAGATGTGTTAGGGGGACAACGACAACTCTCAAAAGACTTGCAGAGTCCTAAGTTGGATGCCAACACCAAAATCAAGACCACTTTTTGCATAGCTTCTTAAAACAAATAAATGAGTGCTTCTGCTGCCACTGTTGTCCATGTTATGAGTAAGTAGCTACATTCAGTTCACCTCTTTTCATAGGTACACACTCTTAGCACTTGCTGGTTTCCAGGAGAATCTGAAATCAGATTACTGCTCCAAGGTTACCCTGGAGATTGCTTTCATCACTGATCTATATGCAAAGTATAGATTGCAAAAGGGAAACGATCTCCTAAACAGATATAACAATTGGGTAAGCAAGGAGGTGGGAAAGGCGGGGCTTTGGTGAGTGAATAGTATCAGTCTGTTAAATTCACAGGCAGCAGGTAGTATATGTCTCAAACATATGCTAACAACTTCTTTCGAAACACTTTTTATTTTTTGGTGGTGGAAAGATTATAGAAAAGAAGTTTAAAAGCCAATAGCTTATAAAATAAACTTGTTAATTCCATTTAAACAAAATGTAATGTTGACCATATAAGATGAGTCACAAAAAAAGTGACATATCAAAGGTCAAATGGTCCAAATAATTAGGAAAAACTACATTTATGTTTCCATGGTCACCACTACCTTCAAAAGAAAAAGAAAAAAAGGGGGGGGGGGAAACATACAGGTGGGTTTTTTTAAGTTCAGCTTATCATTGTCTACCCATAATAGCTACAAACATGGAAACTTGATATTTAGTAAATTGCAAAGACCAGTGAAGTCATAACCTGGAACTTGCCCTGGACTGCTGACAACCTTTGCATAGATGCCAGGGAGGTGAATCCCTGGACCATAGCCACTAGTCAGCTAAGGTAATAGGTGGCAGACCATTCAGGGGTAATAATCAATACTATGTGTGCAAGTTGAGTACAGACACAAAGATCCTACCCAGGAAAAGATAGCCAGACACTCATATGAAAGAGAGGCAAAAGCAGCCAGAGGTAATGAGGCAACACTGTTATCTTTTGCCATTTAAGTATAAAACATTAGGTACAAGACATTTGATGTGTTTGCGTAACTGTACTGTTTCAATGAGATCAATATTACCTGGAATAAGCTAGATAAAATTAAGTCAAGTGTTAAATTTAGCTTATACATTCTTCAACCCTGCTCTAATTCAGTACTTTTTTCTTTTATGTTTTGACACCAGAAAAGAACTGCTACTACTTTTTTTTAAGCCCACACACAATTTATAGGGGGGGAAAAGAGCATAGAAGAGAGGCTGCATAGTGCAGCATTAAGAATAAGGACTTTAGCCCAGCCAGTGTGGTTCAGCTTGAGCGTCGACCAGGAGGTCATGGTTCGATTCCTGGTCAGGGCATGTGCCCTGGTTGTGGGCTTGATTCCCACTTGGGGGCATGCAGGAGGCAGCTGAGGAATAATTCTCTCTCATTACTGATGTTTCTATCTCTCACTCCCTCTCCCTCTCTCTGAAATCAATAAAAATATATAGGAAAAAATAAAAAATAAATAAAAAGAATAAGGACTTTAGAGTCAGATCCCAATTCCACCACTTGCTACCTGTGTGACCTTGGGCAATCACCGGTCTTTTTGCCTCAGTTTCCTTCTGTAAAATATCCCAAATAATAATCTCAATTTCACTGGCACAAGGATTAAGTGAACTAATATTTGTGAAAGTACAAAGACCTGGAAGACGGAATGCCTTATATGTTTCTATTAAGTAAGTACCATTTGCATTCCTTGCTCCCTTTAATTAGAATTCTAAAACTCCACCATGTCATAAAACACATGAAACAGCTTAAGTATTTAAGAGACCAATTTTTTCATACCTTTATAATAAATTCTATAAAAAAGTGTACATATTTTACTTTGATTCAATATAAAGGAATGCCCCCTCCCAAAAGCTATCGCTTACTGAGTACTTAATTTGTACAATACATGTTGTTATGTAGCCCTTACAACTAACCATCCTATAAATTAGATGTGTCCCCATTTCACAGATGAGAAAACTGAGATTCAGAGAGGTTAAATGATTTGCTGAAGGACATCTATCTATCTATATAAAAGCCTAAGAGACAATTTGACTGGTAGCTATGACATGCACTGACCACTAGGGGGCAGATGCTCAAAGCACAGGCATGGAAACATGGAACAGACTGATGAATCTCAGAGGGAAAAGGGGAGGGGGAAGGGCGTGAAGTGATTAACCAAAGATCTTATATGGATACTAGAGGCCTGGTGCATGGATTCGTGCACTGGTTGGGGTCCCTCAGCCTGGCCTGCAGGGATAGGGCTGAAACTGGCAGACCGACACCTTCTAATCTAAGGGGTACTGGATTGCAAGAGGGCGAAACCATGCACCAGGCCTATTCTACACTAATAAAAGACAAACATGCAAATTGACTGTACCTTCGCTATGCCTTAAGCCACGCCCACCAGCCAATCACAGCGACTATATGCAAATTAACCCAACCAAGATGGTGGCCGGCAGCCATGGAGCTGGAGCAAGCAGGAGGCTTGGTTGCCCCAATGATGGAGGAAGCCAAGCTTCCCGCCTGCCGCAGTGGCTCTAAGCTCCACTCAAAGCAATAAAGTTTCAATTATAGAAGGTAAATAAACCCCAGATACCTGCTTTCAGCTGGCCATGTCCACGGAGCTGGAGCAAGCAGGAGGCTGGGTTGCCCCTGGCGATGGAGGAAGCCAAGCTTCCCTCCCGCCCACCCTGGCCGGCTCTGAGCTCCTCTCAAGGCTACAAAGTTTCAATTATAGAAGGTAAATAAACCCCAGAATAAAAAAGAAAAAAAGGAGAGGCTGGGAGCTTCCGCCACCCTAAAGGGGGGGCTTGGCCAGCCTGAAAACAGCCCTCAGCCCCTCACTTAGACTGGCTAAACCTCCATGGGGTGAGGGTCCCCACTGGAGGGGGCTTGACCAGCCTGCAAACAGCCATCAGCCCCTCACCCAGGCTGGCCAGGCACCCCAGTGGGGACCCCCACCCTGATCTGGGACACCCCTCAGGACAAACCAGCCAACCCCTACCCATGCACCAGGCCTCTATCCTATATAATAAAAGGGTAATATGCAAACTGACCCTAACAGCAGAACAACTGGGAATGACTGGTCACTATGACACACACGGACCACCAGGGGGCAGATGCTCAATGCAGGAGCTGCCTCCTGGTGGTCAGTGCGCTCCCACAGGGGGAGCTCTGCTCAGCTACAAGCCAGGCTGATGTCTGCCAGTACAGTGGTGGTGGTGGGAGCCTCTCCCGCCTCCTCAGCAGCACTAAGGATGTCGGACTGCAGCTTAGGCCTGCTCCCCGCTGGCAAGTGGACATCCCCGGAGGGCTCCTGGGCTGCCAAAGGTATGTCTGATTGCCAGCTTAGACCCAATCCCCCGGGGAGCGGGCCTAAGCCAGCAGGTGGTCACCCCCTGAGGGGTCCCAGACTGTGAGAGAGCACAGGCTGGGCTGAGGGCCCCCCTCCCTCCCCAAGTGCACAAATTTTTGTGCAGTGGGCCTCTAGTGTTTAATAAAGATAAAACTGGAATACAGACCCAGGGTATTTCTGATTCCAAAGTCTGTCTTCATAATCCCTTAGTATCTTGTTCTAAAAGTAGCTTTGTTATCTACCTGAGTACAATAGCTTTTAAGTATTTAGCTTAATCATACGTAGACTTTCAAAAAAGATTAGATTACCTTAATAAAAACTATGTTTTTAAATAGTAAACAGGTGTTACAAAGCACTAGTTCCACATCTTATAACAACTTCCAAAATCAAACTGATCAACTGAAAAATCCTTGCATTATAACAAGTCCCACAACAGAAAGTTAAAAATGCTGGGAACAACAATTTCAGAATATTATTTCTGGGAAGCATGGAAGGGAATTCTTAATTCTGACTTGGATAAACAGGGCCCACTAATTGGCTTCCTCTCAATACTTGAATAAGAGGAGTCCTTTTGTCCAGGCTCAATATTAATTTAGTTGCTGTCAATATAAAGCAAAATGTTGGAATTAGGATGCATAATTTCTGGATCATATTTTTATGTTCAAATGGGCCATTCATGTACAATGTAAAAATAATTATAATAGGGACATTATCCACAACTGCTAAGATTCCATTCTTCTTTTAAAGGAAGTAAAGGAGTGGTAGGAGGGGCAATGCAAAAACCAGGAAGTAAGCCTTGGGGATCCAGGGCGTATAACCTCTGGTATTTTGGTGAGCAATGGACAGACAGGTTTGGATTTACACTAGATCATCCTGGTTAACCACTTGCTCAGGATAAAATCGTTTCTCAATTAAATCCAGTTTCCTAATCTGTAAACTCGTCTAGCACATGCATGCCCCTTGGGAACGGGGCCTTTTATTCGATGCTGTATTCTCTAAGGAGCCTATCATAGTGCCTCCAGAGTGGGCCTTCAATAAGTCTTGGCTACTGAAGTGAAAAGCTATTAAATCTTCCACAATCCTGTACACTGCGCAAATGGAAACCAAAGTTAAATAATGGTACTTAGGACAGTACCAATTATTTTCCCTTTTGTGAGCCCTCTTCAAACTGCTCACAGTACAACTACGAAGTAACCACGCCCCCTTAAATGGCTTCTGTGTTTGAATAGTCTGACCAGAATATACAGTAGTTTTAAAGGATAAAAGAAATTACAAACCACTTAGAGTAGGAAGCTCCCCAAGGTGGATCCTGTAGAGAATCTGCCCCATCGTAGTTAAAACACAGGCTGAGCAGGTATTACTGGTTTCTAGTTTGAACTCGTCTTCTTTACTCACACTTCAGACCTCGTTTCTGAGTGTCAAAGATTTTATCTCTGCCAATTTAAAACTGATTAAGAATGTGGGTGAACTAAACGTTGTCCAAAGATCTGTAAAAATGATGTCTAGGATGCTGACATAAAAGGTTCCTATCCAGAGGTAAGATTTTTTTTTAAAATCCCAAATTTACTATATGAACTGAAACTTGGGTGAAACAACCAAGAAGGAAGGTATTTATATCTTAGGTTTATAAGGAAAACAAAAAAATTCCACTGAGAACGACCCTTTCACAGGGGTCGCCTAAGACCATCCTGCATATCAGATATTTACATTACGATTCATAACAGTAGCAACATTACAGTGATGAAGTAGCAACGAAAATAATTTTATGGTTGGGTCACAACATGAGGAACTGTATTTAAAGGACCAGAAGGTTGAGAACCACTGCTTTAGGTCAAGTATGCATAAGGTCAAGTATGGTCTAGTATGCATATAAGATCTTTGGTTAATCACTTCACATCCCCCCAGCCCCCCACCCCCTTCCCTCTGAGATTCACCAGCACAAACCAGGCATAAAGATGCATGTGTGAAAGCTTGACCTAAAGCAGTGGTTCTCAACCTTCTGGCTCTTTAAATACAGTTCCTCATGTTGTGACCCAACCATAAAATTATTTTCGTTGCCGGAACCGGTTTGGCTCAGTGGATAGAGCGTCGGCCTGCGGACTGAAAGGTCCCAGGTTTGATTCCGGTCAAGGGCATGTACCTGGGTTGCGGGCACATCTCCAGTAGGAGATGTGCAGGAGGCAGCTGATCGATGTTTCTCTCTCATCGATGTTTCTAACTATCTCTCTCCCTTTCTCTCTGTAAAAAATCAATAAAATATATTTAAAAAAAAATTATTTTCGTTGCTACTTCATAACTGTAATGTTGCTACTGTTATGAATCATAATGTAAATATCTTATATGCAGGATGGTCTTAGGCGACCCCTGTGAAAGGGTCGTTCGACCGCCAAAGGGGTCGCGACCCACAGGTTGAGAACCGCTGATTTAAAGGGTCACTGAATATTATTACTGAGGACGCAGGCGAGAGTTGGAAATTAGGTATTCATAATGGCCCCAAACGGCAGAGTTACTTTATTTTTCCCAAGAAAACAGAAAAGAGCAGATGGGCATTTAGCTGGTGCACACACAAAAAAACTAGGAATAGAAAACATGAACAAGAAGTCAACACCAGTTTTCCAGAGAACACAAACTCATTAGCAATAAACATCAGAGAGAAACTACCTGGAGGCATACAACCTCCTCTGAGACACAGTATGACAGAAAGATCAAATATAAGTGGTTTCAAATACTGGTTCCTGGTCAACTAGCTATGATGTTGGTCAAGCTACTGTTTTTTTGTCAGTCATGAAAAAGGGGATAGGAGCTTGTAATGCCTACCTTTACCCAACTATTTTGAGTATTAATGAAGATAACATATGAAAAGACCCAGTTTGTGATACTTAATAGGTACTAAGTAAATAAGGGGTTATATATTTTTTTTTCTGCAAAAAATGAGGACATAAGACCAGGCTAGAATCCCATCCACTGTGAAATCTGTCTTAGATTTAGTTGTGTTGGCACCTTTGATTTTTGTAAGTTCCTTTACACCACCACCACCAGGACTAATAATGGTGCCATCTTATGTTTGACTTGTAAGGTGCTTTGTAGTTTAAAAAGCACTTGCTTTCATTATCTCACTCATTAGTCCTGACAACAACCATCTGAGGTAGACAGAACAGTTAACTGCCATCAATTTGTGTATGAGGAGACTGAGAGGCAGGGAATTAAATGACTTGTCCTAGAGACCTAGACCAATTTAATGCTCATTTGTTCATTTGGTTATCTTTGTTCTATAAAGTTGCTGAAGTTCATTAAAAAGAAAGATGGCCTGTCCCTGTATAGAAAATAGGCTCCCTTTGCTTGTTTTCTTAAACGTTGGTTTTATTTGTATCTTATTTTGAATTGTGCTTTAATTTGCCACATCTTTTTTAAAAGGCACAAGTTAAACACTAACCCATAAATCAGAGAAAACATCTAAAATCAGATAAAGTACATAAAAGTATACTGATGGGATGTTTGTTGATAGGCAAAACACCTTCTGATGGAGTCCTAAATATTCCTCAATAATTTAATACATATGAGAATCTTTCCTGCATTCTATATTTACAGGTATAATTTATTTCACTGAGGTGGGGCTACAATTTTTACGTGAAAAATAGCCTCTAAGTTGCTTTCTTCTCTACGTACAAATAGTACCCCAAGGAATCGGGGGGGAATATACAGAGATCAGAGGGTGAAATTCAGAAAAATCTATTCAGGTAGGAAAGAAAATATCCTTCATCTTCACTGATCTCCAACAGAAATTTAGCATTTCCTTCAATTATGAATGAATGCAAATAAGAAGCCACACTTGTATTAGCAGTATCTCTGATTTTTATCACCAAGAGAATTCAGATATTCTATATCATATTATAGTCATTGCAGATGTCTTGGAATGTTTACACTCATCAACACTTCAAAATTACCATAGTTATCAGACTCACCTCTAGACTTTATTTAATGTTAACAAAGAAGCAGATACTGCTATTTCAATAATTTGTTTAAAAACTGTCATATCTATATTTCAATCCGATTGGCCTGCTTTGTAAATATGTGTGCTTGTAATATAAATCTTAAAAGATTAAAAACTTCTGCTTCAAAGGATGGCTAAGACTCCGGAGAATTTCCCTCTTCATGCTCTAAAATTCAAGAGATTTCCTCCTCCTCGCCCAATTCATCCACTCTGCCTGGTTTCAAATGCAATGAACTCAAAAACAGAAAATGCGAAGAGTAAAATGTATGGCCAATTCTGTATTCTATATCCCTTTTTTCCCCTCTCCTCAAATATGGACACAATGATTATTATTTACATCCGCTGCCTCTAAATCCATTTCCTCTCCTAAACTCCGAAATGTTCTCTTTGCTCCCTAAACCCTAAAACCACTATCAGTGATAAAATGTCTACGGTAGACAAACTACAGCTTTTTAATACCCAAAGACCCATAATCTGTGTGGCTATACAATTGCTAGAACATGGTCTACCAAAATAAGAGAAAACAGCCAGGATAGGGAGGTGGGTGGGGGATGGAGGAAATGGGCTGGGGAAGGAAGGTGGACTATTCGAAAGAGCTTGGATTTCTCATCTTCCTAGCAATTAGAAGGAAACAAGGAATGAAGGAAGGAAAACATGGACATACACATTCACACCCATGAAAACCACCACGTGGGTTGTGACACTGCTTTGGAAGGCAGAAGAAATAAGCGAGAGCGTGTCCCTAATGGAAGAAAAGATGCACAGGCTGAACTGAGAAAACAGTGAACAAAGAAGACAGGCTGGTTGGTTTTTGATAGAAGACAGCCAAGCACATAGTTCAAGTGTCCAAATAGGAAGCCCAGGGTTCCTCATATTCATATAGCTCTTCTCCCCAGCTTCCACACATCCAGAACTGGAGGCCCTCCCCTAAGCCATAGGGGCTATCTTCAGAAGCTCAGAGCTAGAGACACTTCCTCACACTTGCTTAAGAAGTGAGGAGGAAGGCAAGATTACAGTAGAGTGATGTATCCGTCCAAATAAATAATTGCAAATGAATTTAAGTTTTCCAGTATTGTCAGTGCTGGTTTATATAGGCTGGCTGATTTAAGGACAGGCTTGCCTACACAATATTGTTTCTAAGGGAAAATGTACTGCAAGTTCTATACCAATGATTTACATAAAGTCTTAACATGACTCATGACTGAAAACTACTTAAAAAAAAAATTTGTTTTCATTGATTTTTAGAGAAAGGGAGAGGGGGAAAGAGAAAGAAACATCAATCGGCTGCCTCCTGCATGCCCCCGATCGGGGAACAAACCTGCAACCTGGGCATGTGCCCTGACTGGAACTGAACCAGCAGCCTTTCAGTACGCAGGATGACACCCAACCAACTGAGCCACGCGGGCCACGGCCTGAGAACTACTTTTATTATTCTCAAAGTGCCAAACAGATGACAAATGCAGCAACAAATTTAAAACAGTAAAAGCTTAAGAAATGATAAAAACATTAAGACAGTGGTAAATCTATTTTAAAAGAAATTAACAGGAATTACTTCGATATTTTACACAAATTTTAGTTGGGTACACTTCAAGTTATTAAACACTAGGATACACAAAGCATAAGTCAAGCTTAAATTTGATATATAAATTCAATGCTTTAAGATAAAATTTAAAACACACAGATGTGGGCTATTTTTCTATGCTATTCCTCTATAAAAACTTTTTCTGGTTCATAGGTTGATGCTCAACCACTGAGCCACAACGGCTGGGCATAAAAAACTTTTTCTAATAAAAAGCCTTCTTTTCCTTTTTATACATAAAACACATTCTCAACCAGAAAATCAAAATAAGAAACAGTATTTACATGATATAATGTTATTCTTTTAAAAGATACAGCAAAAACTGTGTAGGTATGGCTTCTAAAATGTAAAATTAGAGTATTTTTACTGACTTATGAGCAAAAATTAGCTTTAAAAAACATTTTGTTATTCTATAATTAATGTTCAAATAAGAATGTAACAGCTTACTGCTACTTCAAAATACTAGATGAAATGACACATCAAGACTGTAAACACTAAAATTAAAAGGCCTACTATATTTTTCCAAAGTAACTGTGGAGGTTGACCCTTCTATACTTCCTAAATTATTACTTGCCTAATTATACCATCTTATTTTCACCCCCTCTATAATTTCAAGTACTATTTCAACACACTCTTCCTAATATAATATTTGGAATAAAATTTCTACCCAACATTTTTTGTAAGGTCCACATTCTTATAAGAGGAAATATTTAAGTGCTTTGTACCTTACATTCACAAAGCAATCTGAAAAAAAAGGTAATTAGATCCAAAACCTGAATGGCTGGACTAGATAGTACATATAGAGAAGCTTCTTTATAATTTTGGTTTCTTTACATCTTAAAATTATACTATAAGAAAAAAAAGTCTTCATAAAAATGAGTTGAAGGAATGAATTAATTATATCCAGCAATTCCACATTCAAGAAAAATCGATTTACCCACAAATAACCCATTTTCTTTGCCTAATTGCCTCAACAGAAAATATTTTCTCCCAAAGTGTTCAATATAACACTCTTATAAGAAAGAGGAGTAAAAATTAAGAAATCCATTTCTTATCCTATCTGATAAAAGGGTAATATGCAAATTAACCATCACTCCGCCACAAAGATGGTGACGCCCAGTCCCCTCAGCCCTGCCGCTGGAGTGTCCGGTCCTGTCCTGTCAGCCCCACCGGGGGGGAGGGGAGGAAGCGGCGGCGGCCGAGCAGCACAGCTGGATCCGCCCTCAGGCGACGAGCCCCAGTGTCCCGCGCGCCCCAGTCCGCAGAGGGAGGGAGGGATGGCGGGTGGGCAGGCCTCAGGTCAGAGGCCGGCTGGGGTGCGGGACGCTGGCATCGTTGCAGGCCGGGCTGAGGGACCCCACCTTACCCGCCCCCCCCCCTCCCCCCAGTGCACGAATTTCATGCACTGGGCCTCTAGTGAAAGAATAATGGAATGGGAGAACCAAGATGGCGGCATAGGTTAACGCCGGAGTTTGCTGCCTTGAACAACTACTTCAAAAGTGAAACTAAAAAACGGAACGGACATCACCCAGAACCACAGGAACGCTGGCTGAGTGGAAGTCCTACAACTAGGAGGAAAGAGAAACGCATACGGACACTCAGAGGAGGCGCAGTGCTGAAGTCAAATTCTGAGGTGCGGAGTGCGCGGAGCGGGCTGGCAGCAGAGGGCGCGGTTGGCGTTTTCAATCGGGAGGGAGTCGCAGACTCTGAGCTCCAGATACAGGCAAGTCTTTAGGGACCCAGACTCAAACGGGAGAAGCGGGACTGTCCGGCGTCGGTCAGAGCGAGTGCAGCTTTCTCTCCGAGGTTTGCAGCGGGTGCTGGGACTCAGAGAGGCAGAGCCCCTGGGGACAGGACTGAGAGCCGCCATAACTGCTCTCTCCGGCCCACCCTGTTGATCCTGTGCAACCTGCCCCGCCCAAGCCCTGCACAGAGGCATTTGCCAGATAGCCTCAGGCAAACGCCAGATTAGCACCTCCCTAGAGGTCAGAAGTTCTCTCACTGCAAACACAGCTGATTCTCATAGCCACTTGGCCTGGAGGTCAAACCCTCCCTGGTATTAGCTACAACAATCAAGATTTAACTATAAGACTGTGCACAAAGACCACTAGGGGGTGCACCAAGGAAGCATAACAAAATGCGGATACAAAGAAACAGGACAAAATTGTCAATGGAAGATATAGAGTTCAGAACCACACTTTTAAGGTCTCTCAAGAACTGTTTAGAAGCCGCCGATAAACTTAATGAGATACAAGAAAACTAATGAGACCCTCGATGTTATGATGGGGAACCAACTAGAAATTAAGCATACACGGACTGAAATAACGAATATTATACAGACTCCCGACAGCAGACCAGAGGAGCGCAAGAATCAAGTCAATGATTTGAAATGCGAGGAAGCAAAAAACACCCAACCGGAAAAGCAAAATGAAAAAAGAATCCAAAAATGCGAGGATAGTGTAAGGAGCCTCTGGGACAGCTTCAAGCATACCAACATCAGAATTATAGGAGTGCCAGAAGATGAGAGAGAGCAAGATATTGAAAACCTATTTGAAGAAATAATGACAGAAAACTTCCCCCACCTGGTGAAAGAAATGGACTTACAGGTCCAAGAAGCACGGAGAACCCCAAACAAAAGGAATCCAAAGGGGACCACACCAAGACACATCATAATTAAAATGCCAAGAGCAAAAGACAAAGAGAGAATCTTAAAAACAGCAAGAGAAAGAAACTCAGTTACCTACAAGGGAATACCCATACGACTGTCAGCTGATTTCTCAACAGAAACTTTGCAGGCCAGAAGGGAGTGGCAAGAAATATTCAAAGTGATGAATACCAAGAACCTACAACCAAGATTACTTTATCCAGCAAAGCTATCATTCAGAATTGAAGGTCAGATAAAGAGCTTCACAGATAAGGAAAAGCTAAAGGAGTTCATCACCACCAAACCAGGATTATATGAAATGCTGAAAGGTATCCTTTAAGAAGAGGAAGAGGAAGAAAAAGGTAAAGATACAAATTATGAACAACAAATATGCATCTATCAACAAGTGAATCTAAGAATCAAGTGAATAAGTAATCTGATGAACAGAATGAACTGGTGATTATAATAGAATCAGGGACATAGAAAGGGAATGGACTGACTATTCTTGGGGGGGAAAGGGGTGTGGGAGATGCGGGAAGAGACTGGACAAAAATCGTGCACCTATGGATGAGGACAGTGGGTGGGGAGTGAGGGAGGAGGGTGGGGCGGGAACTGGGAGGAGGGGAGTTATGGGGGGGGAAAAAGAGGAACAAATGTAATAATCTGAACAATAAAGATTTAATTTAAAAAAAAAGAAAAGAAAGAATAATGGAATGAATTAGTGGTCATCTTTTTAAAATAATCTACCAAGATGCTGGCAGAAAAAAAAAAGTTCACCTGGCACATAATAGAAGCTCAATAAGCAATTGTTGAATAAAGGCATTTAGTGCTGAAAAACTTCCAGTGGGAATAAAATGAAAGTTGGAATAGCAACTTGTTCCTCTCATTCAAATTACTTAAATATAAGTTGTGTATTAAGGAAAAACTTAAACTAAGGCAAATGTATACTAATTCCATTATACATTAAAATAAGCTTGTATTTTGATGTAAAAATAAAGCAATTGCTAAAACAATAAACCTAACTGTAAACTTCCTGCATTTCCCCCAAATAATTGCATCAGAATAAAATTGCTTTTCAGAAGTTAAAAGATCTGATTTACATTAGATGAATAATGTTTTTTGGGGTAATTGTTCTACCCCCTCCCCATTTACTTGAGTGTGTGCATATCTTTATTATGGGAACAAAAGACTACCTTATGAGCCCAGGAAAATCTACTCATTTTGTTTTTTAAAAGGGATATCTAATTTGAATATCAGGATTATATTTCTTTCCTTTGCCCTGAAGGAAAGAGCATTTTCAGTTTTGTAGCTGGCACTCACATACTCAATCTTGGTTAATTTCCAAAAGCACATATGTTATAGTAAATCCTCTTCTTTCAATGCCAGAAGTTTTTGCTCTCAGAAATTGTTTTACTGGCACATTCTCAACATAGTATTTCAATACCTGCTAATCCTGGAGAAACAAGAATGGCCAACACACTTTTAGAAAAGTAAATGTTCCATTTTAAATCTATAAAAGGGGTTGACTTTTTCTTTGAACAAGATCCTATCTGTTAAATCTAAGAGTTTAAAAATAGTTCTCAATCTTGGGTGCACATTAGCATCATGGAGAGAGAAAGAGGTGTTCATTGTGTGTTTTAATACATAGCTATTAAACCTATTAGCTCTTAATACATAAAGGATTTTCTTACAAATAAGGTAACAACATTTTGGTCTTAGAAAAGACAAGAGAAACATATTTTGGTCAATTCAAATCAAACTTTCATGACATTTACTGAAATATTCTCCAGTGAAAACCAATGATTCACTGAAACTATAAGAGAGCGTGCCAGCCAGAGAGTGAGAGAGAGGCACAAGAGTGCGGAAATTTGCTTTTTTCTTCCTTTAAAAAAATGGGGTTAAGTGAAAGACTAAAAGGAAAAAATTCCATCAAAATACTTAAGTTTTTCCACTCTCTTTCTTAGGGAATGTACTAAACATTTCTAACATAAAATATTAATATATCCCTGATAATAAGGAACGTGAATCTTTAAAAGCTTAAATAGGTTTTTAAAAGATACAATGCAATATACAGGTCACATATTTTAGAACTGAACACTTGAAATCTATATAATCTTATTAACCAATGTCACCCCAATAAATTCATTAAAATTTAAAAAACAACCAAGAGCCAGACATTTCAATGAAAGAATGACGCTTCCATAATAAATCTTTGATTTAAATGAAAACAAAACCTTACTGCTATTTTTATAAATGCAAGCTATTATCATTAATGCTAATATTATTGATTTTATTTTAGTGTTTATTCATAAAATCTGAGTCACAAAAATATGATTCTTAGCACAATATTAAGATTATTTTTGTGCCCACCCAAAATTAAAGTTCAATCTATAAAGACCTCATTATAAAATGTCAAAAATTTAAAATTCATACAAGTTGACCCATCAATTCTACACCTGTGAACTTATCTGAAAAAAAATGCCTTAAGGAATTTATGTTCAAGGATGTTTTTCATAGAACTAAATTATCTTAATAACAAAAGAATTATTTGGTATATTATTTATTAACTAACCACTGAAAACAGAAAGCTAGTGGAATATATAATGATATACCTTTATAATACAAAACTGCATAGTCATCTATCTATATAAACAGGGAATATGCTAATTAGCCAAGCATCATGAACGCTCAGGAGAGCTGAGCGCAGATGGGTGGGAGGGGACTGCGTGCTGCCCCCACCCCAAAGGCTGCAGGGAGGCTGGGGCTGGGGGCGGGCCAGAGTGGAGACACAACACACAGGGGAGCCTGCCCCACCCCAGCGGACACGTGGCGGCCAGTGCTACGTGGGTGAGGCGAGGGTCCCGGCCCCCCACGGGGTGCCTCCTCGAGCGATTTCAATCAGGAGCTGGGCCTCTAGTCTATATATAGTCTAGAGGCCCGGTGCACAAAAATTTGTGCACTGGGGGGGGGGGGGGTCCCTCGCCCAGCCTGTGCCCTCTCGCAATCTGGGACTCCTCGGGAGATAACAACCTGCTGGCTTAGGCCTGCTCCCGGGTGGCAGAGGGCAGGCCCAATCCCTAGGTGCAGCCCCTGGTCGGGCTCAGGGCAGGGCAGACTGGGGAGTTGGGGTGCCTTCCCCTGTCATGCACAGAGCAGGGCAGATCAGGAGGTTGCGATGCCACCCTCAGTCACGCTCAGGGTAGGGCCGATTGGGGGGATGGGGCACCGCCCCCGTCACACTCAAGGCAGAGTCGATGGGGAGGTTGCGGCACCACCCCCTGTCACGCACAGAGCAGGGCCCATCAGGGGGGTTGGGGCGCTGCCCCCTGTCACGCACAGAGCAGGGCCCATCAGGGGGGTTGGGGCTCCGTACCCTGTCACGCACAGAGCAGGGTCAATCAGGGAGTTGGGGAGCTCCCCCCTGTCACTCACAGAATAGGGCCGATAGGGGAATTGGGGCACCACCCCCTGTCACACTCAGGGCAGGGCGGATCAGGGGGTTGGGGTGCCGCCCTCTATCACCCACAGAGCAGGGCCGATCAGGGGGTTGGGGCGCTGCCACTCTCACACTCAGGGCAGGGCCGATGGGGGGGGTATGGCTCTACCCCGTCACACACAGAGCAGGGCCCGTGGGGGGGGGGGGGGGGGGAGGGGTTGGGGCACCGCACCCTGTCACACACAGAGCAGGGCCGATCAGGGGATTGGGGAGCTCCCCCTATCAGGCACAGAGCAGAGCTGATGAGGAGGTTGGGGCGCCTTCCCCTGTCACAAACAGAGCAGGGTGGATAGGGAGGTTGTGGCCCCGCCCCCTGTCACACACCAAGCCACAGGGCGATCAGGGGGTTAGGGCGCTGCCCCTGTCACGCTGATCCAGGTGCCGGGAGGCCTCTTGGCTCCGCTGATCCCGGTGCTGGGAGGCATATTACCCTTTTACTATATAGGATAGAGGCTTGGTGCATGGGTGGGGCTGGCTGGTTTGCCCTGAAGGGTTTCCTGGATCAGGGTGAGGGTCCCCACTGGGAGGCCTGGCCAGCCTGGGTGAGGGAATGATGGCTGTTTTCAGGCTGGCGGGTGACTGAAGCTCCCAACTGCTCCTTTTTTTCTTTCTTTTTTTTTTATTCTGGGCCAGCTTTAGCTCTGGCTCTAGCTCTGAGGCCTCTGATGCTGAAATCAGGTATCTGGTTTGTTTGTGTTCTATAATCGAAACAATGTATAACTACAGCTCTGAGATCCCGGGCTCGCTGAAAGCAGGTTTCTGGGGTTTTGTTTAGCTTCTATATTTGTTACAATGTTTCTTAAACTGCAAGCTCAGAGGCCGGCAAAGCAGGCGGGGAACGTTGGTTTCCTCCGTCACTGAAGCAAGCAAGCCTCATGTTAGTTTCAAGCTGCCTGGCTGCCGGCCGCCATCTTGGCTGGCAGTTAATTTGCATATCACCCTGATTAGCCAATGGGAAGGGTAGCGGTCGTACGCTAATTACCATGTTTCTCTTTTATTAGATAGGATGCCTAATTGACTGAATGACCAAACAATCAAACAACCAGTCGACCGGTTGCTATAATGCGCACTGACAACCAGCGGGCAGACACTCAACACAGGAGATGGCCCCTGGTGGTCATTGCACGCCCACAGCAGGAGTGCCACTCAGCTGACCCCTACCAGCCCGGTGGCAGCCACTCCCTTCCTCAGTAGTCCTGCAGGTCCAAGCTCCAGAGAATGGTCCAGGCACCAACGAACCGGCACTGCCAGCACGATCCCAACAGCGCTATTAGCCACCTGGATGTTGGCCTCGGGCACCGCAGCCACTTCCCCTCCCTAGACGCTCCGCAAGGAAGAAACTATTAAAACTGGCCAGGTGGCTCCTGACAACCGGCATGAATGTCAGTGGGATGGATCCGGATCCTGGGCCGGCAAGGGCATCCCACCATCCTGCCCAGAGGGCCAATTATGTCCCACCTCCTGACCCCCCTTGGGATGGGCGCCAGACGCAGGGCTCATGGCTAGAGAATGCTGCTGCAGTGGCGCAAATCTCTCCCAACTGGGACTGACCGGGCGAGAGCTCATGGCAGGTGGAGTGGGGCCAGGATGAGTGGGAGCAGCAGCGGGAGAGGCAGGTGGCATTGGATCGCAAGTTTTGGCCCAATCTCCACAGGCCACCCCGAGGGACCCCCCACCGGTGGATGAATTCGTGCAACGGGCCTCTAGTCTATCCTATCTAATAATAGACAAACATGGTAACTGACTGTACCTTCGCTACACCTCCCACTGGCTAATCAGCGAGATATGCAAATTAAACGCCAACAAAGATGGCGGTTAATTGCATACGTAGGGGCAAAGCGGCGGAGTGAAGACTGAAGGCGGCTCCAGCTGGAACAGCGAAGACTTGAAGGCGGCTCCGGCCAGAGCAAAGGCCTGGGTCCCGGGTGCAGGAGGAAAACCGGTGCTGGCAGGAAGGGGAAGGGAAGGCCTACTGCATGAATCTTTTTGTGCAACAGGCCTCTAGTCTACACTAATAAAAGACAAACATGCAAATCGACCTACCTTCGCTATGCCTTGAGCCATGCCCACCAGCAAATCAGAGCGACTATATGCAAATCAACCAAACAAGGTTGGCGGCCGGCAGCCATGGAGCTGGAGCAAGCAGGAGGCTTGGTTGTGCCAATGATGGAGGAAGCCAAGCTTCCCGCCTGCCATGGCCGCTCTGAGCTCCACTCAAAGCAACAAAGTTTCAATTACAGAAGGTAAATAAACCCCAGATACCTGCTTTCAGCTGGCCGTGCCACGGAGCTGGAGCGAGTAGGAGGCTGGGTTGCCCCTGGCGATGGAGGAAGCCAAGCTTCCCTCCCGCCCGCCCTGGCCAGCTCTGAGTTCCTCTCAAGGCTACACAGTTTCAATTATAGAAGGTAATAAATAAATCCCAGAATAAAAAAAAGAAAAGAAAAAAAGAGATGCTGGGAGCTTCCGTCGCCAGGGGGGCTTGGCCAGCCTGAAAACAGCCCTCAGCCCCTCACCCAGACTGGCCAGGCACCCCAGTGGGGACCCCCACCCTGAAGGGGGTGTGACCAACCTGCAAACAGCCATCAGCCCCTCACCCAGGTTGTCCAGGCACCCCAGTGGGACCCCTACCCTGATCCCGGACACCCTTCAGGGCAAACCAGCTGGCCCATACCCATGCACCAGGCCTCTATCCTATATAATAAAAGATTAATATGCAAATTGACCCTAACAGCAGAAAGACTGGGAATGACTGGTCACTATGACACACACGGACCACCAGGGGGCAGATGCTCAGTGCAGGAGCTGCCCTCTGATGGTCAGTGTGCTCCCACAGGGGGAGCTCTGCTCAGCCACAAGCCAGGCTGATGGCTGCCAGCACAGCGGTGGTGGTGGGAGCCTCTCCTGCCTCCTCAGCAGCACTAAGGATGTCCGACTGCAGCTTAGGCCTTCTCCCCGCTGGCAAGTGGACTCCCCCAAGAGCTGCTGGGCTTCCAGAGGGATGTCTGACATCCAGCTTAGGCCCTGTCCCCCTGGGAGTGGGCCTAATCCAGCAGGTGGTCATCCCCCTAGGGGTCCCAGACTGCGAGAGGGGCACAGGCCGGGCTGAGGGACCCCCCCCCCCCCGAGTGCACAAATTTTTGTGCACTGGGCCTCTAGTATATATATATATAAAAGTCTAAGCAACCATTTGACTATTTGACCAGTAGCTATAACGCACACTGACTACCAGGGGGCAGACACTCAATGCACAGGCATGAAAACATGGAACAGACTGATGAATCTCAGAGGGAAGGGGGGGAGGGCAGGAAGAGATTAACCAAAGATCTTATATGTATACTAGAGACCCAACACATGGTTTCATGCAGCAGTGGGGTCTCTTGGCCTGGCCTGCAGGGATTGGGCCAAAACCGGCTCTCCGACATCCCCTGAGGGGTCCCGGATTACAAGAGGGCGCAGGCCAGGCCGATGGACCCCACCAGTGCACGAATCCGTGCACCGGGCCTCTAGCTATAGAATAAGAAACTGTCACCAGTGGTTGGGGAAAGAAAGGGACTGGAGTGATAGAGTAGGACTATCAGTCTTCTCATAGCCCTTTATATTGCTTGAATTTATCAGCAGCATGTACTGATTTTCTAATAATTACTAGAAAGATGTCAAAGACTATTTAATAGAAAAATGTTCCAAATCATTAAGTGAAGCAAGTTATGAATATGTACCAGTATACTATGACCCCAATTTCTTATGTATGCAAATATACAGGAAGGGAACAAAGACTATATGCCAATAGTTTATATAAATAGGTGATGGAGTATAGGTAATTTTTTAGTAATTTTCTAGGTGTTCCAATAGGAGCATGTATTTCACTTACATTAAAAAAAAAGTTTTTCTCGTAATATATTGTTATGTCCCATTTAGCTGCTATATAAATGCCATAGTTAAAAATCCTTTGGTTTAAAAGAAAGGAGTAATTTATGATCCAGGCCTATAAAATCAGGCTATAAATTAAATAATGATGATGATGATACAGGAATGGGGAGGAGGTGATTATCAGTGTCCAATAACACACACTTTAAAAAATTAATCCTAGAATTTGATATATATGAGTTACAATAAATAAATTTAGGAGAAAGAAAACATTACATTATAAAAAGTTATTTACTTAACATATACTAAAAAAAGATTTAACAGAATGAAAATAAAATAAGTCCATGGATGATAGATACATACCAGTATGTTAAGTAAAATGGGGGGGGGAGGACGGGACTGGACTATCACTAACAATCACAGAAGCTGACTACGCTCTGCCATACGATATCCTTAATTCCACTAGACAGACTGTCACCTGAAGGAGCCACATCATCTTGCTATAATAAACAGCTTACTATTGCCAATTATACATAAATTGCTAGGTATGAACATGCAATCCTGGATAGACATAAAAAATAAACTCACTAAGGCCACTAACACACTCCTTGCCTATGTTTACAATTAAGGAATACTGCAAATGCTTAGGGTAGTAATTTTGACTGGTAACATTAAAAGTTTTCTTTTACCTGACTTCCTTTTAACTGAAAAATTTTACCTATTCTAATATGCACAGTATAAATGGCTTTAAAAGAAAATTTAATCAGTACAATGTCCAGAAAAAAACAGTTTAAAATTAATGCTATTCATTACTGTAAGTAATGCTATTTTGGCACTAAGTAAACTGTACAGAGTTTTAAATTAAATGCTTAACAGTGGAATACTACAGGGTGGGGCAAAAGTAGGTTTACAGTTGTTTGTATGTAAAATAATACAATGTCTAACAAATAACAATACAAGAATAAACTCCCTGTTTCCTGTACCCACAACTGTAAGCCTATTTTTGCCCCACCTAGTATGCAGAGGTTAAAATTATAATCACTATGCAGATTTGTAAGAAAGTGTTATAGCAACCATCCAGTGAAAAAAGCAGACTGCTAAAAAAGGAATGTAGATTATGGCTGCAACTATATGAAATTAGGTGATGGTGAAATTGTGGGCAACTATTTCAAAAAATAATTTATTATTATGGATATATTATTGTTTCTAAGCCTAAAGGCTCAGTCTGCTTATTTTGAGGTTCAGATTTTAAGTAAAGGGATAAGAATCAAGTCGAATGTGCAGCTGTTTGCTCCTAGGAATACAAACAGGAGGAAATAAACAGAGGGAGGATAATGTCTGAGAGATTGGGCTAACAACTTCATTCCCAGCTGTGTTTTAATTTGTATTACTAAATAGTAACACACTCTTTTCATGATAGAGGCTGAGAATATCCATTTGTGCCCAGTGAAAGTTAGAGGCACACTAGAAAAGTCTTAGAATGTTAGATTCAGTAATTTGCTGTCTGGTCTATATTCTAAATTGTACAACATCAGTTGAATTATTCAGGAGTTAATTCTAATTTAATGCCATGTAAAAGCAGAGAGGATGATAGGAATGCTTGATCACTTATAAATGACTTAAAATCCTATACAATAAAACCCTAATATACAAATCGACCGAATGGCAGAACGACCGGTCATTATGACATGCACTGACTACCAGGGGGCAGACGCTCAATGCAGGAGCTGCCCCCTGGTGGTCAGTGCACTCCCACAGGGGGAGTGCCACTCAGCCAGAAGCCAGGCTCACAGCTGGCGAGTGCAGCGGTGGTGGCGGAAGCCTCTCCTGCCTCCACAGCACCACTAAGGACCCCTTGGATGTCTGACTGCCAGCTTAGGTCTGCTCCCTGGGAGGAGGGGGGGAGAGTGGGCCTAAGCTGGCAGTTGGACATCCCCCGAGGAGTCCCAGACTGGGAGAGGGTACAGGCCAGGCTGAAGGACCCCCCCCCCCCCCACCAGTGCACATTTGTTGTGCGCTGGGCCTCTAGTATAAATATAAGAAGACTGGGCAAATTAAAATCATACCCTTTTTGTGGAGGTAAGACAATTAAGTCAATAATAAAGCAAGCTGATATACACTGAGGTCAGTCCTAATTGCAAAAAGCCCTGTTCTTTACACTTCAGAAACTACAGCAACATTTTTACTGTAATCAAAGAGATTAAGGAGGCAGAGATATGTTCAAATGGAGGTGAAGCAATACCTTAGCAGGTGAATGTGTTCTTATAGCTACTTTAGACTCTAGTTTCCCCTCCCCCCTTTTCTCCATTTATTCATTGATATTATTGATTCTAGATAGAGAGAGGTAGGGAGAGAAAGACACACACAGTGATTGGTTGCCTCCCACATGTGCTGACTGGGGATCAAACCTGCAACCTAGGTATGTGCTGTGGATGGAAATGGGACCCCACAACCTTTTAGTGTTTGAGATGATGCTCCAATCAACAGAGCACCCCGCCAGGGTATTTTTTTTAATTTTAAATGAGAACTGTAATGTCAATGGAAGCCTGGACCCGAAAGAAATCAAAATGGGAACATTCAAAATTTTACTATAGAGATTTCTCAAAGCTATCAATTTTTAATGCCATCAGCCTAAGATGACTACCTTTACACAGGACGCTTGAGATTATAAGAAAATACACTAATTTTCAACCTAATTTTATAGAATTAATTTTTTTTTCTAATTTCATTATAAACTTGATCCTACACTTATGGCAACAGCCATATCAGTTGAAATGTGTGGAAATTTTTTTTATTTTTTACTTTTTTAAAAATATATTTTTATTGATTTCAGAGAGGAAGGGAGAGGGAGAGATAGAAATATCAAAGATGAGAATCACTGGTGATCAAGCCCGCAACCCAGGCATGTGCCCTTGACCGGAATCAAACCCGGGACCCTTCAGTCTCCACAGGCTGATCCTCTATCCACTGAGCCAAATCGGCTAGGGCTGGAAATATTTTTTAAAAAGCTGATCATAATAGAGATGACAAAGGTTACATAAAATGATTAATAAGCTCCATATGTGGGTATTATTTAAAACTTGCTTTAAAAAAAAAATTGGTGAATTTTAAATAATCAGATCACTTATTATTGCAGATGAAAATATTACCATAAAGCTCAATTGCTAAAAGATGTTTTGCAGTAGGGTACAGACCCACGACTGGCAACCCACTCCAAGCCTGTTCCCCAGCTCTGCCAGTTCTCTAAGGCTTAGGCTCCTCATTCCTAAGGAGATGAAATGCTTACACAGTGACAGGTACATTGAGTGCTCAATAACTAGTGGGAAGGTCTGCATGGCATATGCAGCAAATGACTTAATGCATATAAAACGCTCAGCGGAGTGCTTGGAGCATAGTTAAGCATCCCATAAATAGCAGGAATTACATAAAAAGTAGGCAAGAACTTAGAACAGCAAATACAATGAATGTAGTCTCTAATTCAGTGATGGCGAACCTTTTGAGCTCGGCGTGTCAGCATTTTGAAAAACCCTAACTTAACTCTGGTGTCGTGCCACGCATAGAAATTTTTTGATATTTGCAACCATAGTAAAACAAAGATTTATATTTTTGATATTTATTTTATATATTTAAATGCCATTTAACAAAGAAAAATCAACCAAAAAAAATGAGTTCCCGTATCACCTCTGACACGCGGGTCATAGGTTCGCCATCACTGCTCTAATTCAATTGTTTTCTCAAAATCTGAAAAAGAAACAAAAAACAAAAAAAATCACATTCCTAGCATGCAATTTTTTATCCCTACTGTCTACTACCATAGGTTCCTAGCAAATAGTAGGTATAGGATAAACATTTTCACATTACTAAACATTGACTATCAAAATCAATTATGAAACTGAGTACTACTAGTTGGTAGACCTTCTCTATTTCATCCTTGCATCCCAGTGCCTGGAAGATTATGTAACACAGTATTCAGCTAATTTCATTTTTTCCCATTCAATTAAAATATAAATTTATTTGAAAATTTAAAACTTTAAAATCAATGCATGGGGTTTTGTGTTTGGATGATGACATATACAAGGATAAGGGCCAGGTGGGTCTAGTTCATTACTATCTTCCTAATAGGCAGTCAAAGTTTAACACATATTAGGGACCCAAATATCTAAAAAAAATGCATGCTTTTTTTTTTTTTTTCATGTTCTATAGAAATGGGAATAACTCCTAACCAGAGTTCATACCAAACACAGATGAGAAGGCGATAATGAAAAATTACTTCTGGGAAGGTGTTTTAAGAAAAAAGTCTTGGTTTATGTCCAGTGCATTTCAATAAAGCTAGAGAAAAAGGAAACAAAGACTTGGAAGTGACAAGTAGAATAAGCTGATCACAGCAAAGGCCTAACAGCAACGTTATCATTATGGATCCCATAAACATTTACTCTGAATAGCACTGAATTTGTGTGTGCTTTCTTAATAAAACTTAAACATAACAATTCAGTCCCCTGTATAGTTTTACCAATAATACGTGCTTTATTACCTGAGAAGCTCCATACAACCAACTTTCTAAAGTAAAAAGTCAACTTTCCACACTGCTCTATAAAAATCTCTAATTATTTCCTCTTCTGTTTCCCAGAAGTTATAATAACTGGTTAGGCTCTATGCCCTAAACAAAGCACGGAAATGCTCCTACTTAGTCTTTTTGACCCCTCTGCCAATTAAAGAGCATACTCCACGGGAGGTCCCTGCAACAGCAACTTTGAAAGATAATTAACAGGAAACCTCAAAAAGCAAGATTACAAAATGGAAATTATTTTCTAATACAAATAATTCTTTCAAAAACAAAACAAAACACACAAACAGAAATAATTATGTAGCAAATTATAAAAATTACCTTCTCTGTATATGTGGATCTACCTATATAAACTATTACTGAGAAAAGGACCCTTCATTCCACATCCACTTTTCAGGAATGTCACTGAATATAAACAAGATTTTCATTCAGAGATGAGTTTTTTCCAGAGAGCTATGTGAATTGTTTCAGAGGGCATTAGTACACCAATGGTCCCCAACTTAAAATGGTTCCAATTATGATTGATTTTTTGAGTCTATAATAGTGCAAAAGTGATACATGTAATAATTACGAGATATTCAATATTTTATTATAAACTAGGCTTTGTGTTAGATGATTCGACCCAACTGTACGCCGTATGTTAAGTGTTCTGAGCACATTTAAGGAAGGCTAGGCTAAGCTATGGCATTTGACCGGTTAGGTTTATTTAAATGCATTTTCAGTTCAGAATGGGTTTATTGGGGTGTCACCCCATCATAAGTCTAGAAGCATCTGTATTTGGGTCAGTAAGGTGTTATGCTTAGTTCCACAGAAGCCAGAAAACATTACTATTCTCCTCTATGTGTTTGATTATGAGAAATTCTATCTATAATAGAATCTTATCACCTTAGTGAAGGCCTTTGCAATCTTGAGTGCAGAGCAGTAACAAATTTTAGATAAAGATTAATAATATTTTATGCCTGAGACTACAATTCACACAATTAAATTGTTATTGTCTTTTACATATTCTATTCCAATTTGATTCTAGGTAGATCACATTTACAGTCCTGATAATGGTGATTCCAAGGATCATTTAAAAATCAACAGTCCCTGCACAGGCTGGGTGGCTGGGTGGGTTGGAGCACCTTCCCGTACACCAAAGGATGCGTGTTCAATTCTCAGTCAGGGCACATACCGAGGTTGCGGGTTCGATCCCCGGTGGGGGGGTGGCACATATAAGGCAACTAATCGATGTCCCCCTCCCCCCGACCCAAATCAATAAAACATATCCTTGGGTGAGGAAAAAAAAAAATCAACAGGCTCCCAAACCACACTAGATCAGGTGGATTGTCTGACTAAAGACTATCAGAGAAACACAGAAACGGGAGACCTGAAGAAAAATCAAGGTTTATGGACTTCGTAGGAAAGAATATTGCTTTCTTCCTTTCCTGGCAGAGGCTCTCTTACTAGATAGAGTTGCGTTCATTATTCACAGGCATCTAATAAAAGCATTTTATTTAATCTCATGATCAAAACAGGTTCAGAATTGTCTGGATTTCCTTCTTGCCAGGGAAAACAGCTGGTATTATAAAAACACACCTAAGCTATTTTACATAGAGCTTGTCTTCCAAATATGTGACAATGAGCTTTCTGATAAGGACTAGCCAGCCACGTAAAGAAATACCTAGCCGGCAACATAAATAGAAGAATTAAAATGAAAAAGAAATAAAAGGACTAGAAAGGGGAAAAAAAACACTTTGTCATAACTTACAGAAGATAAATAATTATATTCATCAAAAGATCACTTAAAAGAAGAGAAGGCAGGCTATACACTCGAATTTACAAAAGATTATTATCTATATTAAACAAACAAAAATCACAAGAAAAAAGACACCAAGAAAAGTGAACAAAAGATATAAACAGGCATTTCAGAGGAAGAACATGAATACACAATGAACCTAATAAAAGATGCTTAATTTCATTAATCTGGGAAATTCAAAGTAAAAGCCACAATAAGAAAACATTTGACAACCATCAGATTGTCAAAAATATAAAAGTTAGACAATATCAAGTACTGACAAAGATATGAAGCAAGAAGAACTCATGTACTGCTAGAGGGGTTATAATATAATAGTACAACCACTTTGGAAAATAATTTAGATTTATTCAATAAAGTGGAAATGCACACACCTTACAACCTCAATTATATTCCTAGTTATTTTTTCTAGAGAAACGCATATAAATGTGCATGAGGAGACATACAATAATCTCTATATATATATATATAAAAGGCTAATATGCAAAATGTCCCCTGGGAAGTTCGACCGGGAGACTGAGTTGGATTACTCGCTATGATGTGCACTGACCACCAGGGGGTAATGCGGAATGAAGGAAGGCCCTGATTGGCTCTGATCGCAGGATGGACCCTACCTGTGCACGAATTTCATGCACCAGGCCCCTAGCATTCACATAATAGCCATAAAGTAAAACAGGAAGTAATGTCCACCAATGGGAAATGGTTAAATTATAGTATAAACATACAAAAAAATTAAAATAAACTACATCAATTGTGGATGAATCTCACAAATAATATACTTAACACAATAAGTAAATCACATAATGAGTAATTTCCCTTTTGTAATGTAAAAAAAAAAAGGCAGGGGAAATTAATCCATGCACTGTATATGGATTCAGGCATATGTAGTAAAATTTAAAGAAAACCATAAGGATGTTATAAACACAAAACGAAGGATGGTGGCTACCTATGGGAGGCAGAGGAATGGGAAGGGGGGGGGGGGGCAAGAGGGACCTTCCAAGATCTGAGCACATTCTAGAGCTAAAGTTGAGTTTCGTGTGTAATGGTTATTCATCTTGTTTTCCCTTAGCTTTGCTGTATTATATTCATTTGGCATGTATTAAATTTTTCATAATGAAATAAAACACATACTCAAAAAAGGTCTTAAACTGTCTTAGATCAGATAAATGCAGTAGTAAAATATTTCACCCACAGAGATTAGAAAATTGCTAATTGCATAAAATAAACTCACCTATATTGTACAGTTTAAATTACACAGATTATTTTAACCTGCCTTGCTCCTTTCAATGGAGCAAGTATGACCAAAGAGTTAGAGGCAAGAAAGTAATTATTATTAATTATTCCTCATGTTACAGAGT
Source organism: Myotis myotis (assembly GCF_014108235.1). NCBI lineage: Eukaryota > Metazoa > Chordata > Mammalia > Chiroptera > Vespertilionidae > Myotis > Myotis myotis. The sequence continues at coordinate 183,817,439 of NW_023416335.1, forward strand.
TCCTACTTATGAGCTTAGAGTAAAATTATTTCCAGGTGGTTCTGGGAATTTGTAAATCTCCCACTGTTGTCATTCCTATTTTGCTGCCTATTAGGCAACTTTGTGGTTTAAAGATTATGAAATTTTGCTCTGGTTCACCACACAGTTTAAACTTTCAAAGTGACTAAGAGCAAAAGGAAGAGATTAAATATTTACATTTAAAATATCTATTTTGTTAATACCAAGTAAAAAAGACTTTAGAAACAAAAACTGGAAAATGTTAATCTGAAAATCCTGATCCTTGGATTTTAGACTTGATTTAGTATTTGAGATATAGCACTACATAAAGTAATTAAATCATAGTTCTTTAGCATTTGCATATATCATTAATGTTTGATATTTTTAAATAGTTTGCATAAGGAAAATGTCATTTTCAATAAAAAATGATACTTAAAATATTCTGAAAAAAACCTACAGTAAAAATACTGACATAATAAACGAGTTCTATCTCTGTCTAGTAAGCAAGTTCCAGACAGAGTGAGTTCACAACATGTCTACCTAAGCCCCTGGGCTAACCACTACACTGTTGGTCAAATGTCTTAGCCTCTGTCTGTTAGTCTCAGGGTCACTTTTCTCTAATACTCTACTGAACCTAAATCCATCAAACCTCTCAGTGCCCAAGGTCAGATAGTCTCCATTCCATTTCTTAATCCATCCCTTAAACCAACATTAGCCCTATGATGTTTTGCTCTGACTATCCCTGACCTAGCCTTCATGCCACCTCAATCTTGTAAACTAGACTACCATGGAAGTGGTGGTCCATCATTAGAAAACTCTCCTCTATCCTCAACCTCTTCTCAAAGCATTACCCCAATATCCTGGCTGTTAAAGACTTCCCCCTGAGGACAGCAGCTGCCCTGCTGCACCAACAGCAGCTATTTATTCCCTACTGTTCATGGTCCTTCAACTACCCGAGCCATTCATTCCCTTAATCCCAGGACCATACTCATAACATGGCCCATCTGAAGTCATCACGTCAGTGACCACACTCCATCAATACAGCCCTCAACCTCCCAGCATGCGTGTTAACCACTCTCCCTCTGTCTTGGGAGAGTCTCTATCCCAACCCATTAGATGTCTTCTTGCTCCCCTTCCCTCCTTCCCAGCCTAAAGTCCAACGATCTGTTTCAACAAATCTGTCATACCCTAAATTCTCCTCTGCCTTCCTTCGCATTTATCTGGGAAAAAAACTTTTGTGGTTCCAATTATTCGTTTTCTCTGAGCTCCCACTCTCATGACCCTCCCTTAAAGAAACTATAAAGATTTAATGAATGTCTACAATACACCAGAGACATAGCATATAATACTCTGTATTTTAACACATTGCTCACTTGTTTATCACACGTTTTTTATTATAAATATTTATTGAGCATCTCCTAAGACACTAACTTAAGCTCTGAGAATTTAGTAGTGAATAGATCGGAGGAGGTCCCTGCTCTTGTGAAGCACAAGTCTCAGTGGAATTAGACAAATGACAAAAGTAAATGAATAAGAACTTGAGCCATTGGTAAGTGCCACAAGGAAAATAAAATTTGGTAACGTGACAGTAAATGCCTGGTCAATGGGTTTTGGGCGTGGGCCAGACATAGGCATCTCAGACATGGCAGGTTCAGTTCCAGATCACCTCTATAAAGCAAGTCATAATCTTTTTGATGGTGGAGGGTCTTGCCTTCAATTGTAAAAAAGACCCACAGACACACAACATTTGTGAAGTGTAATAAAGCAAAGGTATGCCAGTACTTGAAAGCCTTCTCAGAAGCACACTGAACCTACAGTATCTTCTTCACCTCCCACAATGGAAACACTAAGGCCCATTCTGAACCTTAAACTGATGTGGCCTCAATGAGACTACCAACCAACTATATACATCATCAAAAGGAAAAAAACGCTACTCTAGAGGATTTAGGTACTAAATGTTTTAATAAAGAAGACTCACAGCTCTGGCAGGGTAGCTCAGTTGGTTAAAGCGTCATCCCGATACGCCAAGATTGCAGGTTCAATCCCGGGCCAGGGCACATACACAATCAACCAATGAATTCATAAATAAGTAAAACAACAAAATGATGTTTCTCTCTGTCCCCCCACCCCAAAAAGCACTTAAAAAAGAAAAAAAGGTAAAAGAATCTCACACACATGTCCACTTAACTTTCTATGTAATTGAAGGAAAACATGACAAGCAGTGTGGCCATGATCAAGTATAATCCCATATTTAAGACAGAGAAACTTCAATTCAGCTGGGTTCTGTAATTTGGGGACACGTGTATTATATGGATTATACAAATCCTCCAATTCTTTATTCTCTGTCTCCACAAGCTTTACAATATGAGTTTGTAACGCTTCCCTATGTATCCACTCCTTGAATCTGAGCTGGCCTTGTGTCTTTCTTTGACCAACAGAAAGCAGTGGTCAAAGAACGCTGTCTGAATTCTGAGCCCAGGCCTCAAGAGACACAAAGCACTTCTGCTCATTCACTTTTCCAGTATAAATGACACCTGCTTTCACCACAAGAACAAGCCTACTGGAAGACGAGAGATCATGTAAAAGAGAGCCAAGTTCAGATAAGGCCATTCTAGACCAGCCAATCTCCCACTTGACTCACAATTGATTCCACACAACAGTCAACGCAACAGAAACTAGAGGAAGTGCCCAGCCAACCCAGAGATGTGTACACAATAATATAGTTCTTTCTTAAGCCACTGCATTTTTTGGATGGTTGGCTTATATAACAAGATTAATTAATCATATCTATTCACGCTGGATAATCAATTACACTTCTCCTTTAATGATTTTCAGGAATTGAAGCCAAAAATTGTGAAATATTTTAATTTTGGTGTCTTCTGAAATGAGACTTTAATAGCAGGCCAGGCAGGAAGTATTATTTGCAGAAAGGATTTAGAATCTCATCACAGGGTTTCATTTCTCCTACCAATAATACTGCTTGTTTTCAACTTAGAGTTTCTTTTGCAGCTGTGCTGAGAAGAGAACTTCAGTGTGTGTGTAAATGCAGAAATGGGGGATTAGAAGGTGAACCAAACTGTTATGTATAACCTTCTGGGGTGCAGAGTATGGGGGGTGGGGAGCATAAAAGAAGACTCCACAAACTGTTCCAGGAGCAATAGCAACATTTCCCGATAAATCTTCCTTGGAATACAGGCTATAGGGCCTGACCTTAAATTGTCACAGATAATTACTAGTTAAATCACATGAAGCAATCCAAAGGTCAAGTGACAACTTAGTCAAGTACTTACAAATCACACATTCATGTATACATATCAATACATATGTGACTCTAGCCATCTAGCCATCCATCCATCCATCCATCCATCCATCCATCCATCCATCCATCCAACTATCCATCCACACACACGATCCTGGGCTGTACACTCTTAATCACTACTAAGGGCACTGACCCTAATCTGTGAACTCTGCTACATCTTTTTCACTCAGAAATGGGCAACAGCAGTTCTAGTACAATACAATGGTATTTTGCAAACCAACCCAGCAGAAGATACCAATTGCTGATCCCTTATACTACCAATTGTATTAGCTGTCAATGTGAAACCAAGATGAACAAAAGCTTCAGACTCAATTTACCCAAGTACTCAAATGTTTCCAAACTACTTGGGCTTACATGCAAGCTCATGAATTGCTTTTATTTTTTACGTTTAAGGCTTTATGATATAAATTCATAGATATTAAATTAAGGATGATAAATCCATCCACATCCTCACCTAAGCCCTTGCAAACATCACTAGCTTTTCACAACAGGCTTTCTTACTGATGCAGAAGTGGGTCTCCAAATCTTCTGAATACAGTGGTCCATACAGCTACTGCTCATCGATTAGCGTTGCAATGTTAACTGAAACTCAGTTACCATGTCTGGTAGTCCATTACGTCAATGGCCTGCAAGAAACCACACCTCCCAATATTTACAGGCTGTGTCCTCTCCCACTTTTCATTTTGGCCTTGGTCATGCAACCTGCTTTGGCTAATAGGACATAAGCAAGCATGATGCAGTCAGAGATTTTACAAGCCCTAGCACACTGGTGCTTGTCCCCTTGGGATGTTCCCTTAGAAGCCAGCTGCCATGTTATAAAGAAACTCGAAATAGACCACTAGGTGGTAAGAGGCCACGAGGAGAGACAGTGGATATTCCAGCCACAGCCCCGTTCCAGCAAAAGACTTCTGCATGAATAACCTCAGTGATACCACACATAACAGAAGAACAGCCTAGCAGAGCCCACTCACCTACAGAAAGGTGCGGAATTATGTATATATATATATCATTGCTGTTTTAAGCCACTAAATTTTGGGGGCTGTTCCAAACCAACTGAATCACTAATAACAATCCACACAGATTCTCCATCAGTTACCTTTCAATTTTATCAGTCCAATCAAGGGAATTTATTGCAGGTATGAAGAAATGGTGGCACTTTCACATACTGTAGGAGAGAACATAAATCTGCACAAATCTTCTAGAGAGCAATTTGGCAAAATGTTAAGTGATGAACCTTTTAAAAAACGCATATCCTTTTCCATCAATAATTCCAAGTCTAGGGAACAGACGTGCACATAAGAATGTTATATAAGAATTTTCCTCACAGCAAAATGCTGGAAACACAGACATCTAAAAATAGAGGAATGATTAAAGTATTATGTATTCATAAAACAGACCATCATAGTTAAAAAAAAATAAAATCTACTGAACAGCCCAGCCAGTGTGGTTCAGTGGTTGAGAGTTGACCCATGCAGCAGGAGGGCACTGGTCTGATTTCCTGGTCAGGGCACATGCCCAGGTTTTGGGCTCGGTCCCCAGCAAGGGGTGTGAAGAGGCAGCAGATCGACATTGATGTTTCTCTCTCATTGATGTTTCTATTTCTCTCTCCCTCCCCCATCTTCTCTTTCTAAAATTCAATAAAAAGGAATAAAAAACACGTGAAATCTATTGAATAAATATATAATGACATGGGAACACATAATGTACATTTTTAATGATTTTAGAAAGAGGAAGGGAAAAGGAGAGAAAGGGAGACACAGAGAGAGAGAGAGAAACATCAACTCGTTGCCTCCTTGTATGCACCCCAACAGGGGACTGAACCGGCAACCTGGGCATGTGCCCTGACTGAGAATCCAACTGGTGACCTTCCAGTGCACCGGACAATGCTCCAGCACCAACTGAGCCACACTGACCAGGCCAATAATATAAATTTAATTAAAATAGTATTTAATGCAGGATTGGTGATAAGACCCAAATCTTTTAAAAAATGATTATGCATATATACAGAAATATTAATATAAATTCTCTGTGCATAGTAACAAGACTGGGTGGTTTTGGTTTTTTCCTTCTTTATACTCTTCAGTATTTTCCAAATGTTCTATAATAAAAATGCATTACTTCTATAATCAGAAAAAACACATCATAAAACAGGTTGGGAAAAAGCACGCCCACTAAACAGACATATTATTTGTCTGATTGATTTATTGTTTAATTTGGAATCCTCTGATATCTCTTTACTAAATTTTTTTAAATGCCGCAATTATTAGAATGCACCTATATTCTGTGGTGGAACAATGTTTAAAAGTAAATGCAGTGCAACAGATGAATTTTCAACAGAAGAAAAAATCAACACTAAGTATATAACATGCTACTTTCCCTCTATCATTGCCTTGTGCTATAAGAACTGGGCAAGGAGTGACATTTCTTTTTAGGATTCTGCCATACTGTCCTATTTTACTGAGCTTTAAATTTTAGGTTGAACAGCTTTATAATATTTAATAAAATGGGTATTATATGCACTTTCAACCAAGTTCAGCAAACCCTGTTGGAATTGATTCACTATGAAGATTAAAACTAATTTTCATCTCAGAGGTAAATTCTCCCCTTTTTTATTTTTAAGATCATGTCTATCCAAAGAAATAATATGTGTAATGAACCTAAGTCATTTGGAAGGGAAAGGGAAAACAAAACCCACGCAGAACATCGCTGGGAATACATAGTGGGCAAGTTTTGGTAGCATATGACCGCAGCACTGACACGGTTTGGGAGCTCCTCTCTGAAGTGGCCAGTAATTTCCGAAGAACCAAAGGGAATCCCTGGCCTACCATAGCAGGGTGGAGTTTTGATCACAGTGAAGTTCCACCGCCTGGTTTCCTCGATCATCCCTGCCCACGACAGCCAGTAGAGGATTGGTTTCTCTTGTTTTCTTGCTCAGGATTCAACACTTCCTCTTCATTCTCACAGGTACAGGCCTAAACCTGGACTAAAAATATGGCAATGCCCATACCACACATTTTCAGCTACTCCCCCTGAAATGTAAGGCAAAGGCTTCCTTAGAGAGCAGTGAGAAGTCCGGAGGGCTTCTCTCGGGTGCTTCTACAGTTACCAGCCACTTCAGAGAATAATCCCCAAAGGCACAGAGGTTACTCCCAAGTGGTTCATTAAACTTCCAGCATTTGTACAACATGAGGACTATTTTCTATTCCTCCCAGGTTTCTATAAGGACCCACGGACTAGTATTTTCCGATTTGGTTTGCATTCGCTTTACCAATGCTATTCCTGACAGTATAGACTTCAATATCTCCCCTGTTCTCTGGAAACCACAGCAGCCTAAACTGTGAAGGTTTCTAACTGGAAACAGCACGATCAATGGCAAGGCCTGACTTTCGGCTATGTTCACCCAGGCCTCAGGGGTCTCTGCACTATCCTGGCTTTCTCATGCCTCTGGTCCTACCATCAGGCCTCTGGGCAGATCCTATCTGCCTTTCAGAGGAGAATCACATAAACCAAACTTGATCAACAGCTGGTTTACTAACTCCCTATTGGATTGGATAAATGTCACACGGAAAATATTTAAGTTTCACAAAGGGCCAAATTATAAAGTTTCTGAATAGCATGAAATTAAGTTGACTGTCATCATCAAAATTCATTCAATCAGGAAATATGTATTGAGGAACTACTACGAGACAGGCTTAGGCTAAGGGACTAAAAATATGGCAATGAACAAGACTGCTTTTCATGAAGCTTACCTATCACACGAAGTGTGTGCAAACAGGTATTAAACTAAGTGTTGACTTGATTCTAAAATATACTGTTTCTGAAATAAGGATTGAGGGGTTATTTTATACAATATGGTCATGTCTCCCTTTTCTCCTGTAAAGCTGTTATTAACTCAATGCTAACTGATCATCACAGCACTTTAAACAAAATATAGTAATTACATATTAAATATTTAATCATAATCCTGTTAAGAACTAAGAAGAAGTATAAGGAGAGAATCTGATGGGGCACAGAACTGGCTCTGGAGGGGCTGCATTAGTCCTCCAAAATCTCATCAATGACCCTTTCAAAGGGTCACGTCTCCTCCTCTGCTCAGACCTGCAATGGCTCATCTCCTGAGCAACAGCTGATCACATCAACCAATGAGGCCCCTGGAGTCCACCCATTACTTCTCGGATTTCACCTCCCTTCTCTCCCACACTCCTTCCTCATCACTTCTCTCCTGCTCTTACCCTGTTTTATTTTTTTTCTTATATCATTTATATATTCTTACATACTATACAATGTACTTATCTGTTTACTCTGACATTTGCTCCCCTACCACCCCACTCCCCAAAAGGGCAGAGCTTTTAGTTCTATTTTGATTAGTGATGCATCCTAATTGCCAAGGCACATAATTCGGAGTTCAAAATGTGGTGAAGAGTAATGAAAGAAAGAAAACATCAGTGGATGACTGATTGGAAGATCCTGCCACTGGGACTGAAGTAATAAGCAAAATCAGTTGGCCAAGCCTTGCTCTCCCTTTGATAGTAGACAGGAACTCCAACTACTTCTGCTGCAGTTTTACTCCTTTTTCTAAATTTCCACATCACACCAATCCCATTCCAAGTCTTTCTTTAGATAATGGCAATACTTTCACTCAGGTTATGGTCCAATCTCAAGCCCAAGATACTAGTTACTGTTCATCTTTCAGGTGATTTTCTTACTGCTCTGTCCTGACCCACTCCAGCTGAACTTTCAGAGGCAGGCTCATCTCTATGTTTGTGACAAAGGCCTCTTCCAATAGCCCCCACATTGGGTCAAGTCCTCTCAACATATCTGGTCAAAGCATGATGTATATTTCACAGCATTTATCACAGTCTACAGTGATATACTTGTGGTTATTTTATTATCGACTCTCCCACTAATTTAACTATAAGCTCCTTAAGAGTAAGGTCTATGTCTGTTTCATTGACAAAGCCTAAATCACTTGGTGCATAGTAAATAATAAGTATTTGTTAAATAAACAATGGATTGGATGAATATGGTATTTCCAACTTGGTTCTGTACATACACAGATAGTCAATTAGGTAGATGAGAGAGGATGTTTGTGGATAGGAAGTTGTGTTTCTTGTTCATAAGGGAAGAATAGAAAATAATGTTGGGAGTCCTTTGGAAACGCCAGATTTTAGCCACCTAAAATGCTATGCCAATAGCTCAAAAATAAAACCATCATTAATACCTCCACCTAGAGTGCCCCCCCCCCCACCTACTCCCTACACAAATCATTCTTGTAGCCACTCAGACACAAAGGCTTTCCGTGGCTTTTGACTTCTCTTTCTCTGTCAACCTCCTAGCTCAGCAAGATTTCTAAGGCCTGTCAACTCCTTTTTAATATCTTTGATCAATGGCCTCCTTCCTTTCTATTCCCACTGCTACTCGGTTTAAGCAACTAGCCCCTAGATTACAGCAACAGAGCCAGAATTGGTCTCCTTGATTCTAGGCTTGTCCCTTTCTAATCCATGCTGCCTACATTAAAATCTCTTTTAAAACCTCCACTTTACACTATTAATACTGCATACACCAAAAGACATCTGCCATGGCTTGCCTAGGAAATAAAAAGCTCAGCCTGACATTCGAAGACCAGACTCACTAGAGCTCTATCATTTACCAGCAGGATAGTTATCACTAGTCATCACACACATTATATATATATATATATATCCCAACTCCTATGAATTTATCCTACCATTCATTTAGATCAGCGGTTGTCAACCTGTGGGTCGCGACCCCTTTGGCGGTCGAACGACCCTTTCACAGGGGTCGCCTAAGACCATCCTGCATATCAGATATTTACATTACGATTCATAACAGTAGCAACATTACAGTTATGAAGTAGCAACGAAAATAATTTTATGGTTGGGTCACAACATGAGAAACTGTATTTAAAGGGCCAGAAGGTTGAGAAGCACTGATTTAGATCAACCCATGTGAATTCCATCCATATCCCCAGGCCTAGCAATCCCTACCTCCTTCCTTTATGCCTTTCTAGGACAGCCCAGCCCATCTGCCTCTTCCTCCTCTGATTCCTTATAACACCATCTGACAACTAGTATCATTTTTTCACACCATTACTCCAATTTCCACATACACACACATATATATATACATGTAACTTTCAGCATCAACCCCAACTTACACGTATCTATTATAGAAAAATGAAAAAGTGACAGAAGAGCATTTGTCAACAAATGCTAAAGAACTCTATGTCTTTCACAGGACAGAGGTGGGTAGACAGGGATGTTTACATCCAGGGCCTCCAACTCTGACTCTTCTAACCAATTCTATCTTTTTCTACTCTTCATGTCTTCCCCCCCTTCATTAAACATACACCAGCTTTGCAAATAAGAAAAAACATCCAGATTACAGGGACAATCATTTGAGAAATTCAGAAAGGGTTCTCAAAATGCCACCACTTGAGATGTGGCGGCTCCTCTTGTTCATCCCCAACTAACTCCTTCGCAGAGCAGGAGCCAGCATCCTGTCATCACCGTGGACATGGCTTGCTCAGAGGATGACTGGATGCCAGGCATTAAGCTACGTATTCCAAGAAGAGGAGACCAGAGGCCTGGTCTTGAGCAGTGGTCCTGGGACTAAAAAGACGGACAAAGGGATTCCGCAATAAAATTCACTGTGGTTGGGAGTCCTGGTATCCCAACCTTGAAACTCTAAATGCATTTTATCATTGAAACACCGCTATTAATGTTAAGCTTCCCTAATCTGTCACAGAACACTCTTCTTTCCCTTTATGAAGATGCCATTTCAAAAATCACGTTTTTCCCATTTTTTGTTTTAATGTTTTCCTCCTACTAGACTGCAGGCTCCAGGAAGGCAGGGTCCCTAGAGTGTGGTTCCCTTTTAATTTATAAGTCCCTAGAATAGTGCATGGTATTTACTAGGCACTACTGAGTGGATGAAAAGAAATGACCAAATTCTAAGACCCTGACAATATATAACACTAGTCAACAGGCTTTTGGAAGGTTAAATAAGTTTTATTTGTAGGCTTGGCCAATAACCTACCACTGCACTTGTTTCTATGAAAGAATACCTCTAGTCCCAAGCAATCAACTTACGGAGGGATAAAAGAACCTGCTAATACTGCCCAGCTATAGCAGATATTTTTAGGTACAGAAGAGTTTTAGCCCAGAGCCCTTAATTTGAATGCTAGTGACTAATAGTGAAGGTGTATGACCTACAATTGGTCCTTAACCTCTTTAAGTTTCAGTTTCATCATCTGAAAAGAAAAACACACACACACACACACACACACACACACACACACACACACACACACAACAAAAGCTACTGTGAAGATTAAATTAATTTAATGCTATGCTGAAATGTCCAGCACTAAATGTTTATGATTCCCACACCATCGCCCTCTTTTAATACATGTCTTTATACTACAAACTCCTTGAAGGTTGTGCATAGTTGTGTTGTACCTACTGAATTAGTATAAAGTGCTTTACACTCATAAGAATTCCTTATTAGTCTAAACTCTGTTATGAATATGAAAAAGAAATACAATGCCAATGAATTGTTCTGAGCAGCATACAGTTATTACTTTAATAATCCAAACCCAATTATCATATTACAGTACTAAGATATATCAAACATTTTAAATATGAAATACACAGTAATATATCCTAATATTCTTGCGGCAGTTATTTTATGTTCCCATCTTCACTCATATTTTGGATTGTAGCAACCTATGAAGAAACATTTTTTAAATCACTTGCAACCTTATATGGCTACTTCATTTAAGAAATTCCCCTCACTGAAGGTTAGTTTGAAATTCTCAGCACACATTAGATCCAGCTATAGCAGATATTGAAATAAAACTTCATTAGTCAAAATCAAACACTGCTCTATTTGCATAGCTAAAAAGAAGTTCAATTTTCAGAACTGAATAAAAAAAATTTAAGCCAAGGAAAAAGCAATATGAGAGAATATAACCTCAAAATTTACATACTATTTTATTATCCTACAACGACTTTTTTTCATCTCCCATCCTGCCACATAAAACAATGACCTTTAAATAATCAGAACAAAGTTTCTCACTATTCAGAGGACATTGTTTTAAGACTTACTGGCACTTTAAGTTAACCATCTCAAAGCTATGAAACACAAAGGAATAGTCAATGACACATCCATTTAAGTTAACGTGACCTGTCATTACAGCATCATTAAGTGTTATTTTCAAGGAGTAAGCAGAAAGCTTTATAATTTCTAAACATATAAAATTATTTTCTGTACTTTATGGGCTAAGGTATTGAATATTTTAAGCTACACTTCATAAATTATGAAACTCACTGACAATTATTTCTAAAGATAAGTAGCATGAATTAAGTTTTAAAAGCAATATAGAAACTCAGTAATCAAATTCAAACTCTGTGTACATGTATTTACACACACACACACGTAATACAATAATTTAGAGGCTGGCCGGCTTAAGGTACACAGAAAAAGGTTTCACAGAAAAGAATTAAAGTATTAAATATCTATATTTGAGATAAATTAATTTTCAAATATTAACATTTTTTGGCCATATGGATTTAGAGTAAAATACATTCTCTATATTACATATTCTGTTACCTAACTGTAAACTTTTATTAAAAACAAATCCAAAAAGTGTATAACATAAACTAGTTTATCCAATGCTTATCTGTACAACTCCTACTCTAACCAGGCCCTTTGTTGACATTAACACTATTAACTGTTTCATGCAGCTCTGCAGGGAAGATGCGTACAAAGTACAAACTGCAGCAACCGAAAGCAAGCCCACACAGCTCTGCCACTACAGCCTTCATACTTATCTGTGGTTGTCTATAAAAGGTTAAAGAGAGAGGCTAAAATAGTTAAGCAAGATAGGAAAGCTAAGTAGCTTTCCCAGTTTCCCAAAGCGTCTCTTCTTGGTACTGAGAGTTCATTATTTTGTAGATTATTGTAAATTTCCAGAATAGTATAAAATTCAAAGAAACTTAAAAATGGAATAGAATTTATTTTTTAAAACTATTTTCTTTCTTTTTAAAAATATATTTTTATTGATTTCAGAGAGGAAGGGAGAGAGCGATAGAAACATCAATGATGAGAGAGAATCACACTGGGGATCGAGCCAGCCACCCGGGCACGTGCCCTGACTGCGAATCGAACCGTGACCTCCTGGTTCATAGGTCAACAACCACTGAGCCACGCCAGTCGGGCAAAATGGAATAGAATTCAGAGGTTGCCTTTTTCAGCCAGCCCAATATAAAGATGTGAAGACAGATGGGTGGGGGGTGGTAGGAGAGGGTGAATGGGGGATTTAAAAATAAAAAAAACAGTTGTGAAGACAACTCCAAAGTGATTGAGAGGTTTAAGACAGCTGCCCAGCTCTTCTGCCTCTTCCCAGCCCGGGTGCCTTACCACACACATTGATCCAACAGTCAATACCAAACTATTATCCAAAGATAATTCTTTTTGGCAATCTGCCATTTTGAGCAATAGCCAACATATGTTCAAGAGAGAAAAAATTTGAGAGTTAAATGTTCCTCTAGTTCTCTAGCTCTCCCTTCTTGCTAAGGGAGCCTCCCTGGAACACGTGATTAGGAATTAGCAAGAGGTGGATGGATCTGTTTTCGGCCAATCTTCCCTCTTCCCCTGTGAACAAAATCCACTCTGCTTACTGTATCACCTCTTTTTCTTATAATCTGATCAATTTCCTTTCTTCATCTAAGAACCAACTTAGAGAAATGACATTCACCAACATTAATCACTTTCCTACTTCAGATTCCTATCCTTTCTTCTACTCAGAACATTCTAAATATAGTTCATGTTCCTGCTGTTCCTCATCTTGCTATCTTGCAGACTCTAAGTTCCAAAGGCATGTTTCTGTTATTCTATTACATGGTGTGACAATGAACATAGTAATTCTTCCTACTACTTTCATGATTAAAATGAGATTCAGACGTCGTAATATATGTGAAAGCGCTTTGTAAACTGTAAGCTTTAAGATAAAAGCAGTGCCATCGTATTAGAATGGTAAAGCATCCCTAATTGGTCATAACAACACAAGTAAAAAAGTTTCTAGGAAATTACAGCCAACATTAGGAATACAACTAATCTTAAATTAGTCTTCTGATATAACCCAGAAAGGAAAAATCTACATACCACTCAACAAATCATAAATTTTATGTAAAGTAAGTTTAATGAGTGATATGTTTCTGTAATATGCTCAATTTCAGAACAAATTACTTTATAACCTAAATTATTTACTGTCACTATTAGACACAATTATCGGATGTCTCTTAATACCAGATGATTAAAACCAACTAGTCTTAAAAGGTCCTCAGAGTTCAAGTAAAATTACAGCTTCCTTAATACTGCCCCTCATTCTCCTGAGAAACTTACTTAGGCATGACACTCAAAAGAAAATTCTTAAGTCAACATAAAAGAAAGTCTAATCAAAGCGGCTAGTGAAACAAAATTCAGTCTCTTAAACAGCTTAGTTCTAAAGTAAAACATACAGAGTAACATGGTGTACTCTCAAATAAACATTCATCTAAGAATGTACACAATCACAGAAATTAAAACATTGAGGATTGTTGTGTTACTCCTATTATTGTAAGACCAGTGAGGCTTATTTAGTTAAAAATGATATTGGGTAGAAATAAATGAACATCTTCAGAAGCATTAAGGAAAAAAAAAAAAAAGAAGCATCCCTTTTCATGCCAATAAACACTCACCTTAAATTAAGAGACAATAACCACTAGAAAAGGTACTTGATGACTCCGCACTTTACTCAGATCTTTAGTTTTTAGGCCATCTAAGAGTGTATCACACATCTCCAAATGAAAGATGTAACTGAAAAATATCCAGTAGTACCACATTTGTGCTTTCTCTATTTCTACGTCCAAAAGCAAGCATTCCTAATACCTATAAACATCCCTCGACATTTTTTATGAATATCATTCTAAAAAATGTTGAAGTCATACAAGCAATTATAATTTAATGTTAGTATGGCATGATCTTAAAAATGTCACTTAGTAAAATACCTTACAGGGACCGAGGAAATAAAAGTAACCTTAGCTAGGTATCTGTTATTATGAGTAAACTATTGGCATCTCAGCCAAATCTTATATTCTCTTTCAAGCTTTAGTTCCTTAGCATTAAGCGAAAAATTTAAAATGACAAAAAACATGCTAAACAAGTTTCTAATTTAAAATAAAGATGAAACCACCTTTATTTTCCCTTGGGGCATAAAAATTTTTCCTACGTAGTCTGACCTCAAGCATTGCATTTGTCTCTAAGTACTACCAAGTTAACTATGAATAGAAATTAGTTCAATAGTTCATGGAATTAGTTCAAAGGTCAAGACTGACTGGTCACCCCTCCTTTGCATGCTCCACTGAGCGCCTTTTATTCAATCACAAACATCAGTAACACATTTAGATCTATTTTATAAAACTCAGATATATTTAAATACTGAGGCAAATTACAAATAATGCTTAACAGATGTTTGTGAAATATTCAGTATTTATTTGTTTTTACTTTCAGCCCTGATATTACTCATCAAACTGTACCCTAGCTTTCCATCACTTCTGCTACTTCTTAACAGCACTGAACAAAAAACACATGAACAGAATTCACATAAAAAGAGGAAAAAAAGATAAAAGACAAAAATATTATAATACTATATCATCCAGGAATCAGAAAGACCAAAAATGTAATTGTGGCCATAAGTGATGTCATTTCCAAACCGATGAGTGCCCAGGCAAATAACATGCAACTAAGAGTGTCATCTTTTCTCTCAAAATTACACCACCATATGAAGGGGGGAAAGGCCATATCATACGATAAAATTTTAAGAAACATAATCCTACCTACACATACAACCAACTATTCAACTGAAGATTAATCACAACATTCAAATTACCAAGGAAAAAAACCATAATAAAAAAACTCACTTTATATAGTATCTTGCACCTTCAAAAGTATATGCTTCTTCCCAGCCAGTAGGCAAATCTAAAAAACATACATTTCACAATTAGTGTTACTTCAATAGAATAGCAAAATAAGTTTCAATCCATTTTAATTATTCATTTTCATGAACAGCTATTTGCATTTATTAAGCAGGTTCCTAACAAAAAAAAATTGTGTTAGGCTGGTAATAAAACACAGTAGATATAATATCATTTTTAGGAAAATGGCAATTCAAATCGAAAGCCATCA
The DNA here is from genome assembly GCF_014108235.1 of Myotis myotis. Taxonomy (NCBI): domain Eukaryota; kingdom Metazoa; phylum Chordata; class Mammalia; order Chiroptera; family Vespertilionidae; genus Myotis; species Myotis myotis. Next base: position 183,833,004 of record NW_023416335.1, read on the forward strand.
GAAAAGTATCACAATGTTAATAATCTCTCACAATATTAGAGATTATCTGATATGATCATATACTTTAATGATCAGAATGGAGAGGACCTTTGCTGACACCCAAAAACCAAATGAAGTAATCTTAGGTGAAATAACCATGAAGAGTTGGCAAAAAAACACAAACCAAAAAAACCCGTCCATAAAAGGTAACACCTGCTTCTTCTTAGGTGTACTGTGTCTATTTAAGGCCATTCCTTTCGGCTACATTAATGAATCCATCCAGGAAGTTTCACTGATGAGAAAGTACTTCCTAAACACCAAATGAGAGGAAAAAAATCTTGACATCACACACTTATACATGTGTGTTTCTATAGACTTGACTTTAAGAGAATTAAAGTTTCAAGTAATAAACCTGAATAATTCAGAGGAACCATGGTGACATTATTGCATAGTATTTATAAATGACTAGTGGCTTGGATTTAATCATAGTATCTCTGAAACAAAAAGCATTGATATGTGTACAAAAACCAGAGTCAAAGCAAAACAAAGCAAACCAGAAACGAAAAAGATCATGTTTCTAAAAAATTAATGTGAAATTATCTGAGAATGAAATTGTTCTGTGGTGTCAATGTTATCAAATCTATGCGGGTAAAATGGGATACACGTAACCAAAATAAGCAAGAAAAACAATTCCAAACTAAGTAACTTAAATACTATACAGTCTTCTAAAATAAACTTGTTACTATCCATAAGGCAAAGAGGCCAGCAAAATTGAAAAACGTATGCAAAACACTGAAAGGTATATTTAAGTCGAAGACTGCTCGGGGGAGTTACATATGATGGTATTATTAGTCAGAAATGCCTTAAAAATGTAATCTCATGTTTGCTACACTAACCTTCCCTTTCCTCCTCCACCTTTTTGCAAATTTAGAGACATTAGTCACTTTAGTGCACCCCGGATTTAAAAAGAAAAGGCAGGTTTGTTCAATATCCTTGGCAACTTGCGAGTCACAGAACCCCAGAGTTGGAGAGAAAGTGGTATCCTGGAAGACAGCTCTATAAAGAACTGCTGAAGCCGGCCTCACCTTCGACCCTAGCTGTTCTCAAGCCTCCCCAACCACCAGATTCAGAGGCAGGCCAGTCAGAGAACACATGTTACATTTCAAAGACAAACAAGTTTCACGAATGTAAACAAAGAATGACAAAAGAAAGCCAGACCAGCACTGAAGCTATAACCAGCCCTCTCCAGCTCAACTCACATGTTAGCATTCAAACAAGCTACCCAAGGCATCGGGGAGACCTGCTTCCCCGCCGATCCCCCTCTCATTAGGTCACAAATGCCCACCCATGGGACACCCCCTTGCACGCCCACCGCCTCCTGGCGGTCTGTGCAACCTCGGCGGCTGCTGCCGGGGACTTTGAATCTGGCTGGGCCGGCAACTGCGGCTGCAAACGCCTCCTCCCGTGGCAGGAGGGCAAGCGCCCAGCATTTCCTCAGCAGCTCTCGGTCAGGGAGGATCGCAGCACCCCCAGACTCCTCTCTGCCTCCTCAATCAGCTACCCACCCACAAAGCCCACCGAGGAAGAGGAGGAGGAGGAGGAGGAGGAAGCTGCGCGGCAGGAGGCAGCTCCCCCGAAGGAAGGAGAGGATGTGAATACATTATCCCGCGCACCAGAGGCAGGGTCCCGGGCTGCGGGGAGGGGAGTGGGAACGGACTTCCTAAAGGTGGAAAGGGGGCAGATCGAGAGGGGTGGGGGGTAGTGGAAGGATTCAGGAGCGGCTGCCGGAGGAAAACCTCAGGATTCCGGGGAGAGGGGAATCGGCCACGCCAGGGGCGTGGGGTTTGTCCAGGTTGGGATGGGGAGAGGGCGCAGGAAGAGGGCGCCGTCTCCAAGTGGTGATGAAAGGCTGCGGAAAAGAGGGGCGTCCAGAGACTCGAGAGAAGTCCGGCGGCGGGGCCGCCGCCTCCCGGGGACCGCGGCTCGGGGCAGGTTGCCGGGGGACGGGCGGCCGGCCTCTGCCGCCTCCTCCCGGCGGAGCCCAACTCCGCTCGGGCCGGGCCGGGCTGCGCGTTACCTGTGCTCTGCCGCCGGTGGCCGGTGACCACGGCCTCGCCGGTGACGGGGTGCAGCCAGGTGGTGCTCTTCGCCTCCTCGCTGCAGGGGTGAGAGAGGGGCAGAGACCGAGCGTGAGTGGGGGCGCGGGAGCCCCGAGGGGGCTGAAGCGGCGCAGACCCCGCTCGCTCTCCCCCTCGCCAGCCCCCCGCCCGCTCCGGGCCCCCGCGCCGCCCCCGGCTCTTTACTTGATGAAGAAGACTCGGCCGCCCCTGGTGATCCCGTACGTCCAGGACCGGGGCAGGGAGCAGACCCACTCCAGGTTCAGATCCGCCGCCATGTCTGATCCCCAGCCGCCGCCGCCGCCGCCTTCTCCTGCTGCCGCCGCGGGAGGAGGGAGCGAGCGAGGGAGCGCGGAGCGAGCGCGGCCGGAGCGCGCCTCCCCAGCCCGGCGCGCCCCCGCGCGCCCTACCCCCTCGGGCGGCGCCCGCCCTGCCGCCCGGGCTGGGTCCGGCCCGCGTCGCCGCCCCTCCGCATCCTCCGCGGCCGCCGGCCGGCCGCCCCGCCGCGCGCTCGGGGGATGGGCGAGCGGTGCCGCGCCCCGCGACCAGACCCCTCCCTCGCGCCCTCGGCGCTCCCGCCCCCCTCGCCCGAGCGCAGGTTCCGGGATCGATGGAGAAAAAACACACAAAAAACTCAAACCGCGCTCTGCACCCAGGGCTTTGCCCCAAGGCTTCCCAGTCCAGCGCGCAAGGGGAGGGGAGCGTAATCCCCGCGCTCCTGACGGCTCTCTTTTAAAACAACAAAAGCAGGGCATCTGGGCTTTGTTTTATAAGAGCCATTGGATAGCCAAGAGGTTTTTCTAATCTGTATGGATATATCTTTAAAATAGAAAGCTGTTTTTATTAAAGCACACGGAAGGCTTTTCCTGTTTGTGTTTTGTGCGCCAGATATCAAAGGTTTGACTAGTTACCAGATCGGTGAAATACAAGTGGATCCAGACTTGGCAAAACAAATTTTTCCTCTTCCTAGGCCCCTTGAATCATATAATGTCTTATAAAATAAACACTTGCCTTTTCCTCTTACAATAAAAATAAAAAGATTCACTGTTGTCAATCGGGATTTCTACTTTTCCTTATCTCCCCAAAATTACAATAATAGCTAATTTTACGGAGTCCTTGAGAGGGTGTACATTTTAAATCCCCATAACAACCCTATAGATTCTATCATAATCCCCATTTTCCGAATAGGAAAAAATGAGGTTTATAGAAACAGCAACTTGCCCAAGGTCATAGTTTAAGTGGCAAAGCCTGAATTCAGTATTTAAGCTCTAGTATTTCAAAAGTCTATTTGTACATTGCTATACTTATTTTCAAATCTTCTTTACCCCCTACCCCCTACCCCTTTTTTATGTTCTTTGAACAAGAGAAGGACAAATTTCACTGCAAATCAGATCTTCTCCCTTAATTTAGGAATACTTGCCTCTTCCTATTGTGTCTGGTCCTCTGCCACACTTGGAATTGCTTATGCATCTTTGCAGCAAGATGACTCATTCCAACAGGATCCACAGTTCAATAATAATAGTACTACTGTACTTGGTATTCTAATAGCACCTTTTTTTCTCACCAGTTTTGGGTGCCCCCAAAGCATTATCTCATTCAGCTTCCCTGTAGTTCAACGAGGCGAATAATCTTTTTCAATATTTAAGGAAACTAAGGCACAGAAAGGGTAAATAACCTTGGCCAAAGCCATATCCAGCAAGTCAGACGGGGCCTGGATGAGAATGCAGCTTTATGGACTTTTTCTCTCCTACTCTAACTCCCCAAGGTCATTCTGTCTTTGGTGAAAAGGAGTCTGCAATTACTGCTATAATTTTCCTGTCTATCTGCATACACAGGGAGAAAAAAAAAAAAAAAGGTCACTTTAATGTTTTCTCTTTTTGGTTCCTTTGCATTCCCCTCTTTCATTTCACTACTTATTACTTCTTGACATCTTATCTCCTAACCACTTTCTGGAAAAGAAAAAGACTTTAAAAAAAAAAAAAATCAATGAATAACTAGCAGGAACTGTTCCACATTACCATCAGTGGTCCCTAGCTAGAGCACAGCAAGAAAATCAAGAGCTATTGACTTTATATTGTGCTATCATTACAAATTTTAAAAATCGAAAGCAAATCTTTTTTTTTAAAAAAAATATATCTTTATTGATTTCACAGAGAAAGGGAGAGGGAGATAGAAAAATCAATGATGAGAGGGAATCGTTGATCGGCTGCCTCCTGCATGCCTCTCCGCCTGGGGATCAAGTCCACAACTTGGGCATATACCCTTGACCAGAATCAAACCTGGGACCCTTCAGTCCACAAGCTGATGCTCTATCCACTGAGCCAAACTGGTTAGGACTTTAGAAATGTTTTATCTCTTAGACCAGCTATAATGCTTGACTTTTTGACTGCATGTTGCTGAGAAGTCTTCAAGTTGACCATATGTTGTATGGGAATTCCTTTTAGCTGTGAATCTTTGAATTTTTAAGACTCATTAGTGCAAGGAATATTTCAAAAGGTGATATTCACTTAATAAAAGCATGGAACTTAAGAAACTGCATTTGCAGTGCTTAAATGGTAACCTAAAATCTTAAGTACAATTCTATATTAAGTCCCAAAATTTAGGAAAAGCAGTAAATAAAATACTTAGGGACTTTATATACAAGTACTCAATGAGGCATGCTTCTGGGTTGGGGAAATACTAGTCCTTGTGGCTTCCAGGAACTAATAAAAGTAGCTTCATGTATGAGAATGTCAGGCATTCTGGATAATTTTCACCCTTAATGAGTAAACTTGTTTTTTTCTTCAATTTTTTCTAAATGCCCTTTCTCTATAAACGTATTACTTTATCCTGGTCTGCTTTACCCTCCAGTTATGTGTGTCTCCATCACTGCAGAGGCTAGGGATCATGTCTTCCCCATTCCTGAATCCTCCTCAACCTTAAGTCAGTACTTGAATGATTATTGAATTTCATTTTCTTCCCATGCCTTAACCTCCCAACAGTTATTTCCAAATAACACATCCCATTTTTATCACCCCATACCTCTTCAATAACTGACTCAGACCTAAACCATCTCTAACCTCTGCTTTTTATTGCATTTTGTTCATATTTCCATCATACAGGACCCTTCAGTTTCTGGTATCATGATCTGCCTTTTTGAGGTGTATTATGACAATTGCAGCTTCTTTGAAAAAAAAGAAGAGGCTTAAAAACTACTGAAAATAAACACTAAAAATAAACATAAAAATAAACATCACTCTATTCATCTATAGAGGGCAGCCCTTGTTCTAAAAAGCTTCCAGTTCAAATATTACAGATAAATACACATGGTGACCAGAAAAACTCAAAAGAAAGTTTCTTAAAATATGAAAAAGGAAACAGAACTGGGTGACATCTAAGGAAACAGCAAATCAATGTCCCCCTTTTAAAGGGAATGAAAAGAGCATGAACTCTACAAAGTGGAAAAGGAGACTTTTAAGAGAAAAAAACCACTTCCCTTTCTATCAAGAAACATCTTAATTCATAAACATTAATGTTTATTAAAATCTATCAATGAAGTGTTGTGACTTTGATTAGGTTGTCTTGCCAAATATATTTGTGTTAACTTATATATTTTGTTACATTATCAGTTCACAAAATAAAGAAGAGCATAAACACACTTCCTTTATCTAGTCAACTGTAGAGTATTATCTATCTATATAAAAACCTAAGCAACCATCGCAACCGTACAGACAACCAACCAGGCTGCGTGGGGCAACCAGGACGGCAGGGGAGTTAGTGAGGGGCAACCAAATAACTGAGCAGCAGGCTGCATGGAGCGACTGGGCCAGCAGGGGAGGCAGTTGGGGGCAACCAGGCCAGCGGGCGGGGGGTGGGGGCCATTGAGGGCAATCAGGCTGGCAGGCAGAGGCAGTTAGGGGTGATCAGGCCAGTGGGGGGGGGGGGCAGTTAGGGGCGATCAGGCCAGCAGGCAGAGGTGGTTAGGGGTGATCAGGCAGGCAGGCAGGTGAGCGGTTAGGAGCCAGTGGTCCAGTATTGTGAGAGGGATGTCCGGTGTAGGCCCCATCGCAGTTGGACATCCCCCAAGGGGTCCCGGATTGGAGAGGGTGCAGGCTGGGCTGAGGGGACCCTCTCCCCACCACCATCCATGCATGAATTTTGTGCACAAGGCCTCTAGTATATCATGAAAAGGTATCAGAAAGGGCAAAGTAGAGGATCCAATTAGCTTAGTGGAAGTCTAGACAGAAGGGATGAAGCTTGAGAGTCTAAGACAGGGAAAACAATAATGTGTGGGAGTCAATTTATTAGGGATTTCTTTTTTTTTTCTGTTAAGGAATAAACTGACTAGCCCTGTTGGGTGTGACTTAGTTGTTTGGAGCATGTCCCATGCACTGGAAGGTT